>NC_081350.1:63926902-63969365 GCF_029784015.1 Lycium ferocissimum
GCAAGATAACATCGAGCCCCAAAGGGGAAGGTACGGATATACATGTGTAGATGTAAGTGTATTGAATGCATATGTATGTATGTTGTGTATGGATGTGTGTGTGAAATGTTTTTTCTATAGACTCGTAGTTTATGACTTAAGAGATCTTAAGAAGAGTACGAGGTATAATTACTTACTTTATCTTATGTTATCTTCGTTCGATATCATACTACTATTCATGCCTTACATACTCGATAATCGCCGTACGACGTCCCTTCTTGTGGATGCTGCGTTCTTGTGGATCTTCCATCGTAGGCTACCTTGTGTACTGGTCTTGAGTGGTGGCTCCACATCTCCCTGGAGCATTCAAAGACCGAGTATATATATATATATATATATATATATATATATTTGAATTGTGTTAAGGGTAAGTCGGGGGCCCTGTCCCAACTTGTATATCTCAATCCTGTTCATAGAGGCTTTGCAGACAGTTCCTTTGTACAACTTAGTCATAGTGTGATAGAAGTAATGTCGGCATCATGGGACTATTGTACATTTACTTATGCATGATATTATGTTCATATTTAGCCATTTGATCTTATTGTTGCCATTCGAGACATAGAGGATGTGAGTTAGAAGTTGGTTTGCTCGGTTTCCGCAAGGTGCCGAGTGCCAACCACACCTTACCTAGGGTGGGGCGTGACATAATAGGTGCAGCAAACATAGAGTAATTTGGTTCCTTTTCTTTTTTCCCCTTTTTTATTACATGTCCATTTGGGCGGTAGTCCAACATGCCTGTTGGGTCAAAGGGCCAATAGGAAATTTTCTTTCAAAAAACTGTTAAGTCCAAGAAGAGAAAACGGAAGCTAATATTATTGAAGGCCCAGTCATGGGTGAGAATGGCATGAAGGCCCAACCATGGGTAAAAACTGTCCATTAGGGGTTTGGTGCACCCCTAACTTATTCCTCTTTCTTTAAATTTCGTTATGATGTGTATTTTTTGTGTTGTAAAATAAATCTCACATTACTATTGGAATCATTTATGGTTTGGACTAGGCATCTTAGGTAAACGGTACATATTCCGTTTAGTTCAACCTTAGGCCCCCAACGTGATTTTTCAAAACTTGGATTAATATAGATGTTTTCTAAAATAATAAAAAGTGGCCAAAATCAGTAAAGGAATGAAAAGGATTAAGTTTCATTTTACTAAATATATATAGGATATTATCATTTTTCCCAAGTAAAGAAAATCAGGCTTGACGTTTTAAACTAGAAAGAATATTTTTTCCAGTTGTAAATTCAGTTTTCAAAAGCTCTTTTTCAGTCCAGGCAAAAAAATAGGTTTCAAAAAGGTGTGTAAATGATATGCTTTAAAATGCCAGAAATAAGCTCTTTATTTTGGACTAAAAATCAGACACAAAACGATTTCTAAATTTATGCACATGTAGTGTATTTGTATCAAAACGCATATATTTTCTGGGTTAAATTCAGACGTAAGACTAAGGTTTTAAAGGGCTAAGGCCCAACCTAAAAATCATATTTTTGGGCCCAACTTAACCATTTTTTTTCCAGAAAGAGATAAGAAAAAACATATTTCGGGCTGAGCCCAGTAATTAAAGAAAGAAAAAAAAAAAGAGATTTTGGGCCAAAAAACCCAACAGGCCTGAACTTATTTTTTCAGGAAAAAAGACTTGAGTTTGGGCCAAAGGCCATGTCAAAAACATTATTGTTATGTTGTAAATAATGTGGTATTAAAGACAAATTCCAAGACCAAAAGTTAGTTGATTATGTAATCAGACTCTTGTAAATTAAATCCGTATAAACTATTTGTAAACATAAAGTTTTAGATAAGGACGTTCTAAAAACGTACTAAACGGATTAACCCGGACCATGTATGAGTTAAGCATGAAAAAATTCATTCATCCCACACTTTTAAGAGACCCTTTATATCTTTACAAAAGCTACTATTATCCTTATATATGAAAACTAATTGTATCCAGATATTATAAATTCGAACCTAAATACGCTATATGTAAAGGGAATATATTCAATTCTTTTCAAAAAAATGATATGCAAAATGACAGACTTTTTCAGGAAACAAACACCAAATAAACAGTTCATGCAAATACTCACACATTAGAATTTGAAGGTCAATTGTATAGTACGGATCCTTAATACTAGGGTGCCTAACACCTTCCCTAGGGGATCACTAGAACCCTTACCTAGAACTTTGAATTAAGAAAGGTTTTTCACGGTGTATGAATAAACCCTTCAAAACTGATTTTCCTAATTTCCTAAAAATTAGGTGGCGAATCTTTTAAAACAAAGTCTGAAAGAGCACCAACAATTTCAAAGTAGCTTTTTCGAGCACTAACCCCGCCCATGAAAATGCGAGCCGTCACAGACCCCCTTTTTGAGAATCCTTCCTAAGCTCATTTTAAGTTTTCAACACGTTTTCCCCCTATCGATATGTAATACTTCCCCCTTTCTAACATTTAGAGTGAACAGAATTAGTGATTCATTCCTGTTATGTCCTGTTGAGCAAGCATGTTCATATTCTATATTTTCTTGCTTTTTGTCACTCTTTCCTGCAAGACAATCAGAGCTTAGTTTTTGGAGCCCAACCTGTCTTGGGTCCCTTTTCTTTACTTGTTTCATCCTTCCTTTAGTCTGCAATTTTTAGTCTCCTTACCTTGTAGCCAGTGTTTTCTAAGTGCTTGACTTTACCATGATCAGATTCTCCATATGTGGTCCTCGAATATTCTTCCCCACTATCACGACCCAACCCGCCATGACTGGCACCCAACTAAATCCTAGTAGGCGAACTAACACACAAGACATCTACTCATTCAAGTTCGATTTTATATTAACCAAGTCAATCAATTATTACCCATTCAAGTATCAGATAAACAAAATAAGTCATGCCATAGAATACTGAAATAAGTGCGGAAGTTCTAAATATTACAAAATCCCTAAAATCCGAAAGTCATCGTACAGGACTCTAATCTAAAACATGTCTAAGGAATGAAATCTGACTAATAAATATCCATAATGTCCAGAATAAGAAAAGACATCATGAGAAGAAGATCTTCGGGCGGCCTGGAAAGGGAAGAAGCTCACCCTAAATCTATCAGCAGACGTCCTCCACACCAGATGTGAGGGCGAGTAGCAGTCTCTGCATCACAGTCTGCACTCAAAAGAATGCAGCAAGGTAGTATCAGTACAAACTCTATGTATCGGTAGATATTATAGGCCGACTAAGATTAGTGTCATGCATATTTCATAAAATCAATAGAATAAAACACGTCAGTCAACAGACATGAATATCAATAAACCACAGCAAGTCAGCCAAGGTTAATCACAATCAAATCACCAAGATATTAAGAATCACAATCAACGGAAGCCACAACGGAATTAAGTTTACCACAATAACCACACTTATTGTACACACATGCTAATTGATGTCATTGCTCAGTAGTCATGACCTGTAGGGGACCCATGGTGTCCATGTACCACTTGTTCCATATTTACTCTTCAGACCCGAGCACAAACTTCCGCTCCAGAATGAACCTCGGATGCAGGACATATCAACGTACCTCTCATTTTCGAAACTAACCTCGGACCATGAGCCTATAAATTAGGTCACATGTGTTATTTCCATACCTCTTCACAGAACAATATTTCTTGCCTTCTCATTATCAATACCCAAATCATCATTTCATGTCACAATACTGTCGAGAAGATCATATTAGCTTCTCATCACAACACATCCACTGCAGATATAACACGCAGGAATAGTGGCACGGAGCCTACACAATCACTCAATCACATTCATATTGGAGTTTAGCCACATAATATCATGAAAGAAACCTAGACATGCTTTCTCCTAAAGAATTCACTAAACATACAATCAACAAACCAAAGTCTAACTCAAGTAGACCGTAACCTATCTCAATGTAGAACTGGAACAACGCAAGTCACTCCGCTACAGATTTTCCCTTTCTTAAAGCCTCAGAATGCTCAAAGTCTAGAAATAAAAGGCTCAATAAGTTACAATTGCTCAAATCATAAGTACCACTTCAAGAATACCCTTCCCTTTACCCCATTCCAAGGGGTGGATGACTTTCTAGGTGTTAAGCAGCCTATCAAGGGCCTTAGTAATCATTAATCATCAATTCATAACCATATTCTATCAACATTCCCATTACAATCAGTTTTTATAGTCAAGACACCATTTTTATAGAACCCTAGGCCTCAATTCACTTAGTTTATGGCCCTAAGTGTTCAATTCATGGTTAAGAGAAACTAACCCAAGCCTTTAGATGATAACTAAGTGATAATATCCATAACCCCTCAAGTTTAGAAGGTTTATTAATTTTCTAGGGTTTCTATTTCAATTTCACCATTAAAGACCCACAAAGGGGATAACAATCATGAAGGAGAATGGAATCATAGAATGGAATAGATGGAACTTACCTCTCAAGAGTTTTCTTGCCCTAGCTTGGAAATTCACCCAAGATTCTTGTTGGGAACTGTGTTGGTATTTTATGAAAAGAGAATGTGAGACTAAGTATATTAAAATTGGGCAACTGTTTTTCGTCAACCGCTGCAGCGATCCCGCTATAGCGGTCAAGTTACCGCTATAGTGGACCCCAGAGAATCTGCTTCACCGCTATGGCGGTCTATGCACTTCTTTAGTGGTGCCGCCATAACGGTCCACCGCCTGCCACAACGGCCACTGAGAACATGGATGGCCGCTGGGAGTGGTCAAACTGCCGCTATAGTGGTACTGCCGCAGCGGTACTTCCACAGACAAAGCGGTTCCTTTCGGGCGGTGAGCTCGACTTTCGTCTAGTTTTTCCCCTATCCCCCAACATTTCATCCGAGGCCTCAAAAACACAAAAAAAACCCTGCATATATACATAAAGACGCCCTACAAATCCACCCGTGGCCTCGGAATTCCCAACGAAGTTCTAATTTTCTACATCACTCCCCCGATGGACTCAAGAAAATCAAGCAACAACCACAAACAAGTCAAATTTCAGCTCATTAGCTCATACGATTTAGTTTCTACTGGTTTGTTCTACCCTTGAAAAGGTTCTATTCGGTGGGGTGATCCTACATTTCCCATAACGATCGGAAGGGTTGTTACACCCATTTTCTGGCTTTGTTCTTTTTAGAATGACTTCGACATTTTTAGTCAGCTTTAGAGCTTTAGCCTGAAAGTCCAAGATGAATGAACCAAGTTGAGCTACTTGTTCCTTCAGGAGAAAATATTCCCAAAATATTCCTGCTCAGTGTTGTTTTTGCTGATCTCGATATTCATTTGTTTTTATGGGTGCTGGAAAATCATTGTCAAAGTTGGTTCTTGGGGAAGTGAATTGAATTAGTTCTTGATTTATGTATCTTTGGAATATGTTATTATAGCAATATACTTGGAATATGTCGTCTTTTTTTTTTGTTATTATAGCAGTATACTTACTCAGTTGTTAGCATATAATATACACAGAGCAATAAATCATTCTAAACCATCATTATGTGTTTCAGCTTCTTGCTTTCGTTCCTTAGCTGCAAAGTCTGTAATTTTTTGTTTTATATATGCTAAGAGTTTCTTTCATTTTTGTAGGCAGTCTTATGGATCATACTGAAGCGTGTAATTAAGTGACTCAAGAGAGCTTTCAAGTTCATCAAAACAATAAAAAAATAAATCTACACCGTGGGAGGGTTATGAGAAGTTGCCAAAGGATAGTAATACAGATAATAGATTAAGGGCAAGATGCAAAACTCGTGGAGATGTTTTTATGGCTGACTCAACTTCGGGAACTACAAATTTAAATCGCCATCGAGCTAAACACCTAAAAGAAGCAGCCTCTCAAGTTGTGCCAATAAATCACGAACAATAATGTGATAAGGTAAGAAAGGCTATAGTTAGACACAACTACCCATTTTGTTTTGTGAAGCATGAAGGGATTAGGGAGTTGCACGAATTTTTGAATCCTACCGTTAAGACCTTTTCAAGAAATACTGCAAGAGCCGACGATAGTAAGTTGTATCAAATCCAAAAGAAATACTCAAGAATGAACTTGCACTTATTCCAAGTAGGATATGCTTGATAGCTGATTTATGAAGTTCACTCATCCAAAATGGTTATATGTGTGTTACTGCTCATTATGTTGATATAGATTGGGTTTTCCAAAAGAAAGTTTTGATATTTCGTCATGTTCCTCCTCCCCATCTCGGGTGCCGTTATAGGTCCAAAATTGATCAATATGCTTATAGAATGGGAATTGAGAAGAAGATATTTTCTATAACGTTAGATAATGCATGATATAATGAAGGTGTTATAGATAGATTGATTGAACATTTTAAGTTGCTGGATTCTTTACATTGCAATGGAAAATTTCAGGCATATTCGATGTGCAAACCACATTTTAAATTTGGTAGTCAACGCAGGTTTGAAAACAATTGAGCTCGCCATATCTAACGTAAGATAATGTGTAAAGTATGTTGAAGGTTCCGAGTCAAGAATTATAAAGTTTTTAGTGTGTATCAAGAACCTTGGCATAAAGTTGAAAGGGAAATTGCATCAAGATGTACCGACTAGGTGGAATTCTACATATTTGATGCTTGATAGTGCTGCTATACCTTACCGTCGAGCATTTTTTGATTTTAAGGTACTTGATAGTCAGTTTAAATGTTGTCCTTCTGAAGAGGATTGGGTTAAAGTTGAAAGGATTGCTAAGTTTTTGAGGCCTTTCTATGACGTAACTACTTTGTTTTCAGGGAGTGAATATCCTATTGCCAATGTGTATTTCATAAAGTTTGGAAAATTCATATGTTGATAAGAGAAGCGATAGATAGTAAGGATCTTAATATCAAGGAAATGGCGATAGAAATGGAGAAAAAGTTCAAAAAATATTAGCATGAATAGTGCAGTATGATTGCTGCAATGGCAATAGTCCTTGATCCTCGGTATAAGTTAAATCTCTTGGATTTTCACTTCTCTAAACTTGATCTATCTTCTTCCATGGAAAAGGTAAAGGCTTTTGAAGATAATATGCCAAAATTATTTAAGGAGCACTTGAAACCTTCAATTTCTGATGTTGATACGGTAAAAAGTAGTAGTGGTGGATGTGATGTTAAAATGGCAGATGAAATGGAGGAGTACGATAATTTTGTAAGTCCATCTCAACCTGCTTCAAAAAAGACACAACTAAGTTTGTACTTAGGAGAGCCTGTGTTGGTTCGCAAAGGAAATGAAAATTTAGATGTGCTTAAATTTTGGAAGGATAATAGGATTAAATATTCGGAACTCTCATTGATGGAGCGTGATTTGTTAAGTATTCCTATCACCAGTGTTTCATCCGAGTCCACTTAGGTGTTGGAGGACGTTTTATTGGAATATTTCAAACCTCTATTCTACCCGGGAATGCAGAAGCTAAGTTGTGTTCGCGAGATTGGCTTTATGGTCATCAAGGTAAAATATGATCAAAACTGTTATCTTGACATTTGTTTTATACAATATTTGTTGTAGTTTCATAATTTCTTTTATCTTCTTTGTTTAGCTTCTGATGACTCTGAAGAGGAAGATGACATTGCAATAGACCTGTGGAAATTTGCTGCTATACCCTCCAGCTAGCTGATGTTTTTCTCGCTTTTCTTGACAGCCGAAGAAGAATGATGCTTTAGGATGATGAGTCGTAGAAATGACTTAACCTTTTTCTCATAGTGACTATTATAGTTTTTATTACAAACATTTGGTTGGATGTTATTGTTGGTTTGGTTGTTGTTGTTGGTTTTAGTGAGGTTGTTGATTATGAAGATGGCCTTAGTACTTATATATGTGAGTTACATGTCCTATAATTGTTATGCTTCTCTTTTTCATGTTGTGTATTTTGCAGACTCTTTAGTAACTGGTTTATGTGAGGCTTTTGTTTGGTTGTCTGAGTTTATTGATGGAGTTAATGAATTTTGAAAAAAAAAAAAAGAATTTGAAACTGATTAATTTTAGCAGAAAGGAATCAGTTAAAAAAAAATTGGGTCAAAACTAGGCGGGTCGTAACCCAGCCCATTTTTAGTCCATTTCAGCCTAAGTAACTTTTGGGCCAATGTTAGCCCAACCCATTTATTAGCTCAGCCCAAGCCGCCCTTTTGACACTCCTAGTCATAGCCTTTTTCTATCCAGGTCCCCATGGTGGGGGATTCTTAACCATGGAGTTTGATTTTCCACAGATGTGACGCTCTTTGTGCTAATCATGATGTGCCAGATTTTCTATCTCAATCTTCTCCATCTTGCAGTTCTTTTCCCTTGTAAGTACACATCCCTAGTTCCTCTTTCTTATTTCCAAGTCAGATTTTACGACTTTTGAATCCGAAGAGTCTTCTTTAGTTTCTATTGTTAACAGATTGACGAACAACTCATCCATCTGCATTGAGTTAATCTCACACACTTCTTTAATACCTATGACTCATGCATTCCATGAAGGAGAAAGACTTCTCAAAATTTTCATGACTAAGTCTTTAGTGAGAAAATCCTTGCACAGTGCCACAAGATTGTTGGTGATGTTGATAAATCTGCTAAACATATCTCTGATTGACACCTTTTTATCAAGTGCAAACTGCCATAGTGGTCCACTGCCCTCCACAACGGCCACCGAGAACATGGATGTACACTGGCAGTGGTCAAACTGCTTCCATACCGGTACCGCCGCAGCGGTTCCCTTTTGGGCAGTGAGCTCGACTTTTGTCTAATTTTTCACCCTATCCCCCAACATTACATCCGAGGCCGCGAAAACACAAAAAAAAACCTGCACATATACATAAAGACACCCTAAGAATCCACCCGTGGCCTCAAAATTGCCAACGGAGTTCTAATTTTTCTATGTCACCCCCCCGACGGACTCAAGAACATAAAGCAACAACCACAAACAAGTCAAATTTCAGCTCATAAGCGCACAAGATTTAGTTTTTACTGGTTCGTTCTACCCTTGGAAAGGTTCTATTCGGTGGGGTGACCCTACATTTCCTATAGTGACCGGAAGGGTCATTGCACCCACGTTCTGGCTTTGTTCTATTTAGAATGACTACGACATTTTTAGTCAGATTTAGAGCCTCAGCCTGAAAGTCCAAGATGAATGAACCAAGTTGAGCGACTTGTTCCTTCAGGAGAAAATATTCCTGCTCAGTGTTGTTTTTGTTGATCTCAATAGTCATTTGTTTTTGGGGGTGATACGCTCAAATTACACCTACTAATGGTATAACGCGGACGTTGTCAAATATAGTAACCCAACAAGGTCAGTCGAATCCCACGGAATAAATGGTGTGAAAAGGTTACTAAATTCGTAGATTGCTATATTTAGGTCTAATATCTTAATCCGATGATTTTGGTAGAAATTGAGTTTTTAGTAACTAACTACTAAATATTGATTTGGTGGAAGTTTATGGTAAAAGAAACTAAGGTTGTGTCCCCGTTAGACAGGGTGTATGATCATGGGTATTGATCTTGATATACTTCTAATGGATCATTATATGAATGCACTTAATCTCTATGTGAATCTCTACTATTTCCCAATAAATAAAGATTATGTCTTTCTATGATTTTCCCAAATATAAGAAAGTGGTTATGAAGAATGATTAATCATGCCAAGTAAATTCTTCTTATTCCTAAGTGAATTTATTAAACAAAGTTTAATGCTTTGAGTTCTTGTTGTTTATTCTTACCAACCCTAATTATTTTCCCAAATAAATCAAGGTTAGTGGCTTTAATCAATGTTTGCAACCATTAATTATGATCAAGAATGAAGAATAAACAAAGCTAATAATCCATTATTTGTATATCAATCACAACCCAATCACAAAACACCCATCAATTGGGTTCACAACCCTAGTAGAGAAAATTAGCTACTCATGACAAAGAACAAGAAACAAGAAATCAAGGATTCATAATTGCTTACTTTGAATAAAAGAGGAATTGAGAATAATTGGATTGATGTTAGAACCTTCAAAAACACGAGTATTTTATGTTCTAAGTCAAAAACTAAAAATATGATAACCGTCTAATAAAACCCTACAATGGACTATTTATATGTTTGGAAAATACACAAGTTCAGATTTGCATTTTAGTCCCGTCGGACGAATATTTGTCCGTAAATCACTTTACGGACGTAAAAATGGTTCCGCAGCTCCAGGTCGTCTTCTCACCCCCGTGAAATCTCAATCTTCTAAAGTACGGGACCGTAAAAGTGGTTTACGCCGTCCGTAGGAACCTCGTCGTCTTTCGGCCTTCCAAAAGTCGACTTTCCTCGCTAACCGCTCGATTGATTAAATACGAGATGGAATACGGACCGTAAACCGAAATACGGTCCGTAAACTCATTTCGTAAATCACCATCTTCCCAACTTGACTTTCTCGTTTCGAAATCCTTTAATACGACCATGGAATACGACCGTATTGTGGAATACGGTCCGTAAACCGCATTTACGACTCGTTCTTACACTTCATCGTGATCAAGTCAAATCGTTCCTTTCCTGAAAAACACTAGAAAACACGTAAAATCACATAGACTCGCCTAAAAAACAAGTAAAACTTATAGCTAAAAAGCATCGATTGTGGCGTAAAATCACGCCACATCAGGGTCGGAAAATCATTGTCAAAGTTGGTTTTTGGGGAAGTGAATTGAATTAGTTCTTGACTTATGTATCTCTGGAATATGTTATTATAGCAATATACTTGGAATATGTTATCTTTTTTTGGTTATTATAGCAGTATACTTACTCAGTTGTTAGCATACAATATATACACAGAGCAATAAATCATTCTAAAACACCATTATGTGTTTCAGCTTCTTGATTTCGTTCCTTTGCTGTAAAGTCTGCAATTTTTTGTTTTATATATGCTAAGAGTTTCTTTCATTTTTGTAGGCAGTCTTATGGATCATACTGAGGCGTGTAATGAAGTGACTCAAGAGAGCTTTTCAAGTTCATCAAAATGACAAAAAAATAAATCTACACCGTGGGAGGGTTATGAAGTTGCCAAAGGATAGTATCTAGTATAATAGATTATGGCAAAAATGCAAAAAACTCGTGGAGATGTTTTTATGGCTGACTCAACTTCGGAAACTACAAATTTAAACCGCCATCGAGCTAAACAGCTAAAAGAAGCAACCTCTTAAGTTGTGCCAATAAATCACGAACAATATCGTGATAAGGTAAGAAAGGCTATAGTTAGACACAACTGCCCATTTTGTCTTGTGGATCATGAAGGGATTAGGGAGTTACACGAATTTTTGAATCCTACTGTTAAGACCTTTTCAAGAAATACTGCAAGAGCCGACGTTAGTAAGTTGTATCAAAATCAAAAAGAAATACTCAAGAATGAACTTGCACTTATTCCAAGTAGGATATGCGACCATACCGATTTATGGAGTTCACTCATCCAAAATGGTTATATGTGTGTTACTACTCATTATGTTGATATAGATTGGGTTTTCCAAAAGAAAGTTTTGATATTTCGTCATGTTCCTCCTCCTCATACTGGTGCCGTTATAGGTCCAAAATTGATCAATATGCTTATAGAATGGGAATTGAGAAGAAGATATTTTCTATAACGTTAGATAATACACGATATAATGAAGGTGTTGTAGATAGATTGATTGAACATTTTAAGTTGCTGGATTCTTTACTTTGCAATGGAAAATTTGTGCATATTCGATGTGCAAACAACATTTTAAATTTGGTAGTCAACGCAGGTTTGAAAACAATTGAGCTCGCCATATTTAATGTTAGAGACCGTGTAAAGTATGTTAAAGGTTCCGAGTCAAGAAATATAAAGTTTGTAGAGTGTATCAAGAACCTTGGCATAAAGTTGAAAGGGAAATTGCGTCAAGATGTACCGACTAGGTGGAATTCTACATATTTGATGCTTGATAGTGCTATACCTTCGTCTAGCATTTTTCGATTTTAAGGTACTTGATAGTCGATTTTAAATGTTGTCCTTTTGAAGAGGTGGGTTAAAAAGTTGAAACGATTGCTAAGTTTTGAGGCCTTTCTATGATGTCACTACTTTGTTTTCGAGTCGAATATCCTACGCCAATGTGTGTATTTTCATAAAGTTTGGAAAATTCATACATTGATAAGAGAAGAGATAGATAGTGAGGATCTTAATATCAAGGAAATGGCGATCGAAATGGAGAAAAAGTTCAAAAAATATTGGCCGGAAGAGTACAGTCCGATTGCTACAATGGTGGTAGTCCTTGATCCTCTGTATAATTTAAGGCTCGTGGATTTTCGCTTCTCTAAACTTGATCTATCTACTTCCTATGAAACGGTAAAGGCTGTTGAAGATAATATGCAAAAATTATTTATGGACTACTTGAGACCTTCAATTTCTGATATTGATACGGTAAGAAGTAGTAGTGGTGGATGTGATGTTGAAATGGCAGATGAAATGGAGGAGTGTGATAATTTTGTAAGTCCATCTCAACCTGGTTCAAAAAAGACACAACTAAGTTTGTACTTGGAAGAGCCTGTGTTGGTTCGCAAAGAAAATGCAAATTTAGGTGTGCTTAAATTTTGGAAGGATAATTGGATTAAATATCCGGAACTCTCATTGATGGCAAGTCATTTGTTAAGTATTCCTATCACGAGTGTTTCATCCGAGTCCACGTGCAGTGTTGGAGGTCGTTTTATTGGAATATTTCAAACCTCTATTCTACCCGGGAATGCAGAAGCTAAGTTGTGTTCGCGAGATTGGCTTTATGGTCATCAAGGTAAAATATGATCAAAACTGTTATCTTGACATTTGTTTTATACAATATTTGTTGTAGTTTCATAATTTCTTTAATCTTCTTTGTTTAGCTTCTGATGACTTTGAAGAGGAAGATGACATTGCAATAGACCTAGGAAAATTTGCTGCTATACCCTCCAGCTAGCTGATGTTTTTCTCAGTTTTCTTGACAGTGGAAGAAGAATGATGCTTAGAGGATGATGAGTAGTAGAGAAATGACCAGAACCTTTTTCTCATAGTGACTATTATAGTTTTTATTACAAACATTTATTTGGATGTTGTTGTTTGGTTTGGTTGTTGTTGTTGGTTTTAATGAGGTTGTTGATTGTGATTGATGGCCTTAGTACTTATATATGCGAGTTGCATGTCCTATAATTGTTATGCTTCTCTTTTTCATGTTGTGTATTTTGCAGACTCTTTAGTAACTAGTTTATGTAAAGCTTTCGTTTGGTTGTATGAGTTTATTGATGGAGTTGATAAATTTTCAAAAAAAAAAAAAAAATAGAAAAAAGAATTTGAAGCTGATTAATTTTAGCGATAAAAGGAATCAGTTAAAAAAAATTGGGTCAAAACTAGGCAGGTCGTAACCCAGCCCATTTTTAGCCCATTTCAGCCTAAGTAACTTTTGGGCCAATGTTAGCCCAACACATTTATTACCTCAGCCCATTTTGATTGGGCTAATTTCTGCCCAACCCACCCTTTTGACACCCCTAGTCATAGCCTTTTTCCATCCAGGTCCCCATGGTGGGCGATTCTTAGCCATGGAATTTGATTTTCCACGTTATGTGACGCTCTTTGTGCTAATCATGATGTGCTAGATTTTCTATCTCAATCTTCTCCATCTTGTAGTTCTTGTCCTTTGTAAGTACACATCTCTAGTTCCTCTTTCTTATTTCCAAGTCAAATTTTACAACTTTTGAATCCGAAGAGTCTTCCTTAGTTTCTAGTGTTAACAGATTGACAAACAACTCATCCATCTATATTGAATTAATCTCACACACTTCGTTAATACCTATGACTCGTGCATTCCATGAAGGAGAAAGACTTCTCAAAGATTTCATGACTAAGTCTTTAGTGAGAAAATCCTTGCACAGTTCCACAAGATTGCTAGTGATGTTGATAAATCTGCTAAACATGTCTCTGATTAACTCCTTTTTATCAATTGCGAACGGCCATAGCGGTCCACCGCCTGCCACAACGGCCACCGAGAACATGGATGGCCGCTGGCAACGGTCAAACTGCCTCTATAGCGGTGCCGCCGCAGTGTTTCCTTTTTGGGCAGTGAGCTCGACTTTTGTCTAGTTCCCCCTCCCCCCTCAAATCCCCCAACATTTCATCCGAGGCCTCAAAAACACAAAACAAACCTGCACATATACATAAAGAAGCCCTAAGAATCCACCCGTGGCCTCGGAATTCCCAACGGAGTTCTAATTTTCTACGTTACCCCCCTCCCCCCGACGGACTCAAGAAAATCAAGCAACCACCACAAACAAGTCAAATTTCAGCTCATAAGCACACAAGATTTAGTTTCTACTTGTTCGTTCTACCTTTGAAAAGGTTCTATTCGGCGGGGTGATCCAACATTTCCCATAATGACCGGAAGGGTCGTTACACCCATTTTCTGGCTTTGTTCTTTTTAGAATGACTTCGACATTTTTAGTCAGCTTTAGAGCTTCTGCCTGAAAGTCCAAGATGAATGAACCAAGTTGAGCTACTTGTTCCTTCAGGAGAAAATATTCCTGCTCAGTGTTGTTTTTGTTGATCTCAATATTCATTTGTTTTTGTTGGTGCTGGAAAATAATTGTCAAAGTTGGTTCTTGGGGAAGTGAATTGAGTTAGTTCTTGATTTATGTATCTCTGGAATATGTTATTATAGCAATATACTTGGAATATGTTGTCTTTTTTTTTGGTTATTATAGCAGTATACTTACTCAGTTGTCAGCATACAATATACACAGAGCAATAAATCATTCTAAAAACACCATTATGTGTTTCAGCTTCTTGCATTCATTCCTTTATTGTAAAGTTTGCAATTTTTTGTTTTATATATGCTAAGAGTTTCTTTCATTTTTGTAGGCAGCCTTATGGATCATCAAGTCACGTGTAATGAAGTGAATCAAGAGAGCTTTTCAAGTTCATCAAAACAATGAAAAAATAAATCTACACCGTGGGAGGGTTATGAGAAGTTGCCAAAGAATAGTAATACAGATAATAGATTAAGGGCAAAATGCAAAACTCGTGGAGATGTTTTTATGGTTGACTCAACTTCGGAAACTACAAATTTACATCGCCATCGAGCTAAACACCTAAAAGAAGCAGCCTCTCAAGTTGTGCCAATAATCACGAACAATATCGTGATAAGGTAAGAAAGGCTATAGTTAGACACAACTACCCGTTTTGTTTTGTGGAGCATGAAGGGATTTGGGAGTTGCACAAATATTTTAAATCCTACTGTTAAGACCTTTTCAAGAAATACTGCACGAGCCGACGTTAGTAAGTTGTATCAAAATCAAAAAGAAATACTCCAGAATGAACTTGCACTTATTCCAAGTAGGATATGCTTGACAACTGATTTATGGAGTTCGCTCATCCAAAATGGTTATATATGTGTTACTGCTCATTATGTTGATATAGATTGGGTTTTCCAAAAGAAAGTTTTGATATTTCGTTATGTTCGTCCTCCCATATTGGGGCTGTTATAGGTCAAAAATTGATCAATATGCTTAAACAATGGGGAATTGAGAAGAAGATATTTTCTATAACGTTAGATAATGCAAGATATAATGAAAGAAGTAGATATTTTCTATAACATTAGCTAATGCACGATATAATGAAAGAAGTTGATATTTTCTATAACATTAGATAATGCACAATATAATGAAGGTGTTGTAGATAGATTGATTGAACATTTTAAGTTGCTGGATTCTTTACTTTGCAATGGAAAATTTGTGCATATTCGATGTGCAAACCACATTTTAAATTTGGTAGTCAACGCAGGTTTGAAAACAATTAAGCTCGCCATATTTAATGTTAAAGAAAGTGTAAAGTATGTTAAAGGTTTTGAGTCAAGACTTATAAAGATTGTAGAGTGTATCAAGAATCTTGGCATAGAGTTGAAACGAAAATTGCGACAAGTTGTACCGACTAGGTGGAATTCTACATATTTGATGCTTGATAGTGTTATAACTTACCGTCGAGCTTTTTTTTTAATTTTAAGGTACTTGATAGTCAGTTTAAATGTTGTCCTTCTGAAGAGGATTGGGTTAAAGTTGAAAGGATTGCAAAGTTTTTGAGGCCTTTCTATGATGTCACTACTTTGTTTTGAGGGAGTCAATATCCTACTGCCAATGTGTATTTTCATAAAGTTTGGAAAATTCATACATTGATAAGAGAAGCGATAGATAGTGAGGATCTTAATATCAAGGAAATAGCGATAGAAATGGAGAAAAAGTTCAAAAAATATTGACAGGAAGAATGCAGTCCGATTGCTGCAATGGCAGTAGTCCTTGATCCTCGGTATAAGTTAAGTCTCGTGGATTTTCGCTTCTCTAAACTTGATCTATCTACTTCCAATGAAAAGGTAAAGGCTTTTGAAGATAATATGCAAAAATTATTTAAGGCGTACTTGGAACTTAATTTCTTATATTGATACGGTAAGAAGTAGTAGTGGTGGATGTGATGTTGAAATGACAGATGAAATGGAGGAGTATGATAATTTTGTAAGTCCATCTCAACCTGGTTAAAAAAAGACACAACTAAGTTTGTACTTGGAAGAGCCTGTGTTGGTTCGCAAAGGAAATGAAAATTTATTTGTGCTTAAATTTTTGAAGGATAATAGGATTAAATATCCGGAAATCTCATTGATGGCAAGTGATTTTTTAAGTATTCCTATCACCAGTGTTTCATCTGATTCTGCTTTCAGTGTTGGAGGTCGTGTTATTGGAATATTTCAAACCTCTATTTTTTGTGTTCGTGAGATTGGCTTTATGGTCATCAAGGTAAAATATGATCAGAACTGTCATCTTGACATTTGTTTTATACAATCTTTGTTGTAGCTTCATAATTTCTTTAATCTTCTTTGTTTAGCTTCTGATGACTCTGAAGAGGAAGATTACATTGCAATGGAAATGGGGAAATTTGTTGCTATACCTTCTAGCTAGCTGATGTTTTTCTCAGTTTTCTTGACAGTGGAAGAAGAATGATGCTTAGAGGATGATGAGTAGTAGAGAAATGACCAGAACCTTTTTCTCATAGTGACTATTATAGTTTTTATTATAAACATTTGTTTGGATGTTGTTGTTTGGTTTGGTTGTTGTTGTTGGTTTTACTGAGGTTGTTGATTATGATAGATGGCCATCGTACTTATATATGTGAGTTGCATGTCCTATAATTTTTCTGTTTCTCTTTTTCGTGTTGTGTATTTTGTGTATTTTGCAGACTCTTTAGTAACTGGTTTATGTGAAGCTTTCGTTTGGTTATATGAGTTTATTGATGGTTGATTAATTTTAAAAAAAAAAAAGAATTTGAAACTGACTAATTTTAGCCGAAAGGAATCATTTAAAAAAATTAGGTCAAAACTAGGCGGGTGGTAACCCAGCCCATTTTTAGCCCATTCCAGCCCAAGTAACTTTTAGGCCAATGTTAGCTCAACCCATTTATTACCTCAGCCCACTTTGATTGGGCTGATTTCATCCCAACCCGCCCTTTTGACACCCCTAGTCATAGCCTTTTTCCATCCCGGTCCCCATGGTGGGCGATTCTTAACCATGGAATTTGATTTTCCACAGATGTGACGCTCTTTGTGCTAATCATGATGTGCCAGATTTTCTATCTCAATCTTCTCCATCTTGCAGTTCTTGTCCCTTGTAAGTACACATCCCCAGTTCCTCTTTCTTATTTCCAAGTCAGATTTTACGACTTTTGAATCCGAAGATTCTTCCTTAGTTTCTAGTGTTAATAGATTGACGAACAACTCATCCATCTGCATTGAGTTAATCTCAAACCCTTCGTTAACACGTATGACTCGTGCATTCCATGAAGGAGAAAGACTTCTCAAAATTTTCATGACTAAGTCTTTAGTGAGAAAATCCTTGCACAGTGCCACAAGATTGCTGGTGATGTTGATAAATCTGCTAAACATGTCTCTGATTGACTCCCTTTTATCAATTGCAAACTGCTCAAACCGGTCCAGACGATTTTAGTTGTAATGTTCAGTTTCAGTCGCTTTTTGTTGTAATGTTCTAGACGCTTTTAGTTGTAATGTTCATTTTCACATGCTTCCTTTGTTTAATTCATCGTGATTAGGCACAGTGTCTGACTTCATGTTCCTAATAGGTTCATTATGTATATCCTAATTAGCTTATCTGCTTTGCTAAATCTATCATATCCAGTCCTTGAAAGTTTGTTCATCCATCCCTGTTTGGATTATCATATTAGAACTCAGCTAATTAATCCCTTGTTTGGTTTAAGCCTACCATGTGTGGTTTATGATGGTTAAGTTTTCATTTGGTTCAGTTGGTATGATGTTTTAACCTCTTGTCAACTTGGTTGAATTTTGTGTGCTTGTCTAGCCTTTATAGCTGTCCTAAGCAAGTTTAGCCGCTAAGTGTTAATGTACTAGTATGAAATACCGTTAAAGATTTAAAAAGGAGCCTGTGTGATCCCGTGAACTTGCCTAATGACCTTACATGACTGAACAATGTGTGAAATATGACATTGAAGGTTTAATCTGGTTTTAAATAGAAGGAGATAGCTTGATATTCTTAAAAGTGTTGATGTGCAACTTGGTTTTGACAATAGGCTTACTGATTTATTGATAATGTGAAGTTTGGGCATCCTGATACAACTAAAAAAAAGAAAGGTAAAATGAGCTCACATGATTAGTTTAAGGTTGCAAACATAGGCTAGGGAGTCAATTTTTTTTTTTTTACTGCATACAGGCTAGTTGTTACAAGAACCTTGGTGAGTCTGTGTACCCATAACAGGAGTTAAAATTGTACATGGCCATTGTAATGTTTCTGCCCTTCCACTTGCTGATAGTTTGTTGTCTTGGGATCCTTGGTTCTTCAATAAATGAATGTTTCTTGTATGAATCATCCCTGAGAAAAAAAATGACATGTTTAAAGAGTCTTAAGGTGATTGTAGGTTATGAGTTATTTGCTTTGGATTATTTGCCTATACGCTTTGTTTTACTTGAATGGATTTTAGGATCATCTTGGGGACCTAAGGGGTTGACATGCTTATTGTGTTATCTGTCTACTTATATAGGGCTTATATGATTCATAAGTTGTTCATAATCCGTAAACTTTGTTGTTGCTACTGCTATGCTGATTCTTGCCTTAGCACATGTTGTAGTTAGTCTTTTTTGCAAAATTATTTGATTGTCGATTGGTTGGAGTGTTTGAGTACACATATAAAGGTTTAAGTTAGGCAAGGCAGTTGAGGTTGTATATTCGTGTATCCTTGAAGTATATTCATAAAGATACACCAATAGGGAGGTTCAAGTGGCCAGCCAAGACTAAGCTTGAACCCTCCCTGGTGTTAGCCATGCCTGGGGTTACTAGAAACTCCTTGGAATTTGTGCAACATCAGGAACACGAGGGTGAAAGCTTTCTATTGCTAACCATTTAAAAATCCCTAAAGGTATGTATATTATAGGTATACCAAAGGGATACATGTGTGTAAATCTTTTCCCTTGACTCATACTTAAGCATTAATTAGGCAGTTTTAGCTATTATTTCATTTTTTGAATTTTCTTTATTTGTATGGATATGCATTCCTGGTATTAATCCTTATCCTTTTCTATGTGATATCCTCCTTTGCATTTCTGGGTCGTCCATTCTTCCATATAGGGATTGGGCCGAGGCCCAATTCTAACCATGTCCAAGACAGTGTTGATTGTGTGAGGGAAGCTAATATTTCTGAAGGCCTAGTCGTGGGTGAAAATGACCTAAAGGCCCAGCTATGGGTAAAAAAATATATATATATATATAATACCAGCGGGGTTGGTAGCCCGTTAGTAAAATAATTTTCTATTTCTTTCTTGTTTGATTCTTTATTTTATAATGTGTAAAAGGTAAACCCCTACAATTAGTGAAACCCTATGGATGTAGAACTTAGGATATTCACTTAGTGATATAGGTTTTTAAATCTAAAAATTGGTACAAAATCTTTTTTTCTAAAAACAAAGAAATCCATCTTGTAAAACTGGCAGAAAAAAATGCGTTTTCTCATAAGCTAAGTAAAGCACTTCTTTTGGGTCATAAAATGATAAAGATTTGCAAAATTGACTTTCAGAATTAAAGCATGTTTTGACTAGCATGATTTTCAAATTTGGGCCGAGTGGACCGAAGTTCGATTTAATTTTGGTTCTTGTTAACAAAGTTAAGCATGCAAATTGGGATTTATTGAATTCATATAACCTGAAATTGACTTGATTTTTCTGGACCAAAATAACGTCCCCTTTTTGTAAAGAATTTTGGTGAGTTGTACCAAATTTGGGCCTGGAAGCCCACAAAAAATGGTTTGAAAAAATTAGATGTTTGGGTTCGTTAATTTGGACTAAAATGGACACATTTTGACCGGATCATTGGACTGAGCTTGACATTTTTGAAGGCTGAAAGTATATGGGCCAGAATTCAAGGTTTGATGGATCATGGTTTTATGGACTATGGTTTTGACTTATTGGGCTTCACTTAAAATGGACCTTATAAAATGGACGTATATGTGTATATCTATAACAAACGGGAATATATCCCATATTTTCATATAAATACAAAACCCGTAACTACTAAACACATTTCGTTAGGACTAGAATAGTAGCAACTCTATTCGGGTGCGATCCCGGATGTGTCCTAGTCCGGAAACGAAGTGGGTTGAACACTTATGCGGATTTTTTCTAAACCAAAACCCCTTATTTATAAGGGGAATTCTTGCCGATTTTTTTTGGAGATGATGATAAACATGAAAATGCTGTATTTTTGCGGAAAGTTTTAACATATAAACAAATGAATAGACCTTACAGTGAAGCTCGTAGGTCAATTGTTTTCTACGTATCATTAATACCAAGGTGCTTAAAACCTTTCCTGGGGGATCACCAGAACCCTTACCTTGAACTCTGGTCCAAGAAGACTTTTTCTCAGTCTGAAAAACTCTTTAAACTCGATTTTTCCTAATTTTCCTTTTGAATAAATTAGGTGGCGACTCTAAAAAATATAAAAATCCAATCAGGGCACCAATAACCTCGTAGTAACTTTTATGCCATATCCGCATAAAAGTGAACTGTAACAGATGGCGATTCCGCTGGGGAATACCTAAGGTTCTAACCTTAAGGGTTTCATTATAATGAGGTTTATCTTACAAATATTTGTTTATATGTTACTTTCTGTAGTTTAATTTAGCATGCATCATATAATAAAATTTCGCCACTCCTGGCAAAAAGTATGGTTTCTAAAGGGACACGCGGGATCGCGGTCCAGCCTTCACTAAAAAACCTGAAATGCCCTTTCTTTGGAACACGTTGAACGTTAAGTTGGTGTGCAGTCATCCAATGGCCGAAAACGGTTCACCCCGAGTAGTTCGCTCAGGTCCAAGGTCAATTCGAAAAACCTACTCTTGTATAAGTCTAAGATAGAGCTAAGCCAAATTCAAATGAGAAATAGACTGGGTGGTTTGGATATTTTAGACGTATTCAAACCCGATAGGGAGACTACCTCATGTCAAGTACGGTCTACGACCCGAAGGACACAGTATATCATACTATGTGTTATTTGAAAACGTTAAATGTGCTTATGAATGAAATCATTGCCTACTGGAGGGGGTAGGGTGGAGGGGGGTTAACATCGGGTTTTGTTTTGTAGATGTCAATCAACTTGAGCTTTGATATGGTCCTGACTACACCCGAGTTGCTGCGAATTTGGTGGGGCCAAATGTCCCCGGAAGAGAAAAGAGGAATTTCATGTCATCTAGGGAATTTGACATCTATCATGCCATGACCGGCTATAAGGACTTGATAGACGTAATTACCGATTTGGGATAGTGACTGGATGATTTTTAGATTTAGGGATGACATTGAAATGAAACCAACCTTTGTAGAAGTTTAAGGATGTGCTAACTAGCGTGGGCTCGGGGTTGAAAAGAAGAAAGAAACCCGACCAAAATGCTTTGATCCCAGAAAAACCTACTCTAAAATATGTAAAATGCTTTCCCTAAATTATCCCAATTGGGCCCATGGCCCACTATACCCTTTAGAGAATTGTACAGAAGGTTTGGAAGCTCGGGTGGATTTGTGGAACATCCTGGAGAATTCAAAACTTATGCCGATTGGACGACTACCAAAACCTTGGCCTTTGCCATCTACTTTTTGGGAACTATGGTCTTTCCCAAGGATTGGTCCTTAGCCATAGATACCCAAGTCATTTCAGTCACTCATGCCTTCTTCTACGGCATAACCCAAAAAGAAGAAATCAAATATTTCGACATAACCCCAATCATACTAGACCATTTTTACCGAGCCTTGAGTCTCTGCCGGAATCATTACAAATACTTCCAAGGTTGTAATTTTCTCCTATAATGGTGGATCCTCAACATATGGTCAAGGTTAGGGGTGAGCAATATCTGAGTAGACTGGCGGAAAGGGACAATCTTCAGGATTTTCGCCCAAACATCGGAGAACAAAACAGACAAAGTTTAACATTCACTTTCTCCAGATTGAAAGAAGAAAGCATCTAATGGATGTTCCATGACTTCGTATCCACTGAGGTTGTAGTTAAGGGAAGAAAGTGTCCGTTTGTACCGCTTATGGGAATTCGAGGGATTTACCCTTATGCTCCTATCCGGGTTCTAAGACAATTTGGGAGAATCCAAGTCATACCCCAGATTGGAGGCATGGGAGATTTCATCATCGACTACGACATTGACAGACCACTAAGGGCATTGGATTGTGTCCAAGAGTGGAAAGGTCGCATGATTTGGGGTCCCGACACCTTGGCTGAGGATAGGTTTTGTCCGGGTTGTGTCATAGAATATAAAGATTGGTTGAGGGCCGACTTGTAAGGCACACTTCCGCCTAGGCCTATTCTCTATAGTTGTGTTCAAGACAAGGATTCGCAAGCCGAGATCCGAGATCCGAGCCCGTCTGATTCAGAGAAGAGCTGACGACAAAGATACTAAATATTTGGAGAAAATTGAGCACGATAAGGCCATGATAGAGAGTCTGAGACAAGAGTTGGAGCTTATCAATGATTGTATGGTTGAGTTAGATGACCGAATAAAGAAGATTCTAGACGATGTTGCTCTATTGACCTTCACACAGAAAGGGTTCCTTATAGAGGCAACCTTGACATCAGGCTATCTTCACATCCAGACTACCCTCCGAAAAGAAAAGAAAGCCGAGACTGGTAGGGATCGGGCTTCATCATCCACCACCGGAGGACATTTCTGCTGATTCATTTTTATGCACTGTTTTTACTTTATCTTTTGTACCCCTGCGGGGGAGAATATTTTAATTAATGATTATAGGGCAATGGTTTGGTTCAAATAGCACATTTTGTTTCAAAAACGTTTAGTTATGTTTAAGAATGCACGTAGTATTGTCACGACCCGAACTACGGGCCGCGACGGGTATCCGGGGCTAACCACCGAACACCGCTCATATTACTGCTTATCTGCTATCATTCGTACTATATGCTCGTGATCATATAAAACTGTCATTTTCTGAAATACATTTGCTTTTATAAATATAAGCCCTTCGGCTATCAAAATAATATATACATGCATATACACAAGCCATGGGACCATACTATCCACACTGCGTATCTACGAGCCTCTACTAGAATACTAGACATCCGGACGGGGACAGACCCCGTCATGCCCAAAACATGAATATACGTATATACCAAAAGAGAAATCTCGTGGCACTCCGAATCCGGAGTGCTCTCAAATCAACCGCTAGCTCCTACGAGTCTGGGTCACCTCCCTGTCTACCTGTGGGCATGAACACAGCGTCCGAAGAAAAGGACGTCAGTACGGACATTGTACTGAGTATGTAAGGCATAAACAATAATGAATTACCAATGAAATAAGGAGGCATCAATAAGGAGCAATCTGTAACTGACTGAATCATAAAGTACATCATACATACTGGCTTACTTTCATACTCATCATCATCATCTCATATATGCATAAATGTATAAGCTGCCCGACCATATAGGTGCGGTGTAATAATCAATAGCATTAGCATCATCATTAGCCTGCGTCCAGGCGTATCCCGCGTTCGGGATATCATCTCAAGCCGCCCCACTATGTGATCGCCCATGCCGTTTGGCCATGGTGTATAGCTGCCCGCCTTGGCGGTGACTGCCCGGCCACTTAGGCGCGGTGTGACATCATCATATGCTCATTACATTGTGCTTATCATAAAATGCTTATCATATCATGCTTATCATAGCTCATCATAGTATACTCATTATATCATGCTTATCATAAAATACTCATGGCAATACATGCATAGAAACTCATAGATAATCATACTCTATCGGGGTGACGTAAGGTCGTGGACCCCCGATGTCATTATGAGCATTCTTACGTATTCTGCCTCACTTTGAAGGAACAAGCATAAGGTGAGTGTGCATGATGATCAATATCATTAGATTACATACATTACATCATTGACTTTTTAACGGCATCATATCATAGGCTATAGCATTTCTAGACTTTAGTTTACTATCATCATTATCGTACTCATCTCATATCTCTTATCTCGTATGGCTATTCATGAGTGGGGACTCTTAACTTTCTTGGAGAGGGAACATTTTATAGTAAAAGAGGAATTTCATGCCATGGAAATCATGCCTTAGAAAGAAAGGGCTAAGCCTCACATACCTTTGTCGTTTAGCTATTCTATCGCTTGTTCGTTCTCCTTTAATGCACTCGTTTACCTTCAATGGAATTCGTATTGACGTTAGCTATATCTTCGTGAAAGCATACTTACTAAGGCTATAGAAATTCGGGCAGCAGTTCCTTTGTTTATACTACTTTCCGCCATATTTCATATCAACTCCCAACATTCATAATAATCATCACAATATCGCTAACGACAATCGTCATTCATTCATATGATTCGCATTTCATAATTTACCTCAATTTCCCATAATTATGACTAAAAATCCATCGTCGTATTCTTTCGTATCCAATACTTATTTCATGTTCTATAAGTAATTTATAACGCCTTTATAACATCAACATATTCATTTCCATGGTTCAATCCACTACTATCCAACAATGACATTATTCTTCCATTGATGACCCATTTTCTATAGACTTCTACAATCTATGAATCTCAACTTATAAATACTTCAAATATCATGTAGAGGTCATGAAACTTACCTTAGATGATGGAGAAATAAGCTTGGAATGGTGGTTCACCCTTAGCACAAAAACCCTATTTTATCTCTCTTTGGATTTCTTAACTTGGATGACTTTTAATGGGTTTCCTTCACTTGATTCTCTTGATTTCTTGTTGTTGATCTTTGATTTCCTTGGTTTTCTTGTGGATGATATACTTGGAAGGTTCTAGAGGTGTGGAGAGAGTTGAGGTCGTGATTGGAAAATGAATAAAATGAAGTGGACTTAACATTTAAAGACTTGGAGAGTTCAGCCGAGTGGGACTTCCACGGACAGCTTCACGGTCCGTGGAACCCTTTGTTGGTCATGGAACTGGTCCTGGTTCACGACCAGCCAGCCACACTTTCTGCTGGCTGTTCCACGGACACACCCACGGTCCGTGGAACACTATACGGTCCGTGGAACCTAGCCGTGGAACTCACAGTTCCACCGGAATGGTTCCCGTCGTTCGTTTGATCTCCAATCCTTATGGAACCTTTTTAGCCCTTGTTTATCATTTCATTATCAATCTAGGGGACGTTATAACTCTTCTCCACAATAGCCTTAAGGCATTATTAACTCCATACTCATAGTTTGCATTCAACACACTAACTTATAACTCGATTCTCTTAACAACTTTCTTGCTTCAACTCGGATGCCTTTGGAAGTCTTAATTAGAACCATCGATTACTATTTCTTACTTGTCTATACCTCGTAGGCGTCTTGTCTTTCGTGAGTCTATTCACCGTATTTTAAGGGGAATTTCCGAGGTGTAACATTCTTCCCCCCTTTTGGAGCATTCGTCCTCGAATGTTAAATCATCGGGAATCCTAGAAAATTTTTGCCAGAGTTTCCCCTGTAATATGGCGATACCATCCTATCACAACAGCCCATAATATCATTGCCTCATAGGGCTACAACACAATAGCAATATAGATTGGCCACACACGACCCATATACATAAAAGTAAAGCATGCATACCTTCTCATCCCGATGTTTCATCATATGTCTCTTCTGGGGGTTGAAATAAGTGCGGATATGTGGATTTCATCTTCTCTTCCGCTTCCCAAGTCATTTCTTCTCGTTTGTTATTCCGCCACAGTTCCTTAACTGACGCTACTTCTTTATTCCGAAGCTTTCGTACTTGCCTATCCAATATGGCAATAGGTACTTCTTCATAACTTAGCTTCTCTGTAATCTGGACATCATCTACGGGTACAATCCTTGTGGGGTCTCCAACACATTTGCGGAGCATCGAGACATGGAATACCGGATGAACTAATTCAAGCTCTGAAGGTAAGTCTAACTCATATGCTACCTGACCCACCTTACGGATGATTTTATAGGGTCCGACATATCGCGGACTCAACTTTCCCTTCTTGCCAAATCTCATCACTCCCTTCATCGGTGACACTTTCAAGAACACCCAATCATTGACTTGAAATTTTAGATCCCGTCGGCGATTGTCCGCATAAGACTTTTGGCGACTTTGAGCTGTCAATAACCGTTCTCGGATCACCTTGACTTTTTCCACCGCTTGCTGAATTAATTCGGGGCCTATCAACTGTACTTCTCCGACGTCAAACCATCCAACCGGAGATCTACATTTCCTTCCATACAGAGCTTCATACGGAGCCATTTTGATGCTGGAATGATAACTGTTGTTATAGGCAAATTCGATTAAGGGTAAGTGGTCATCCACTACCACCAAAATCTAAAACGCATGCCCTCAACATATCCTCCAAGGTCTGTATAGTGCGCTCGGCCTGCCCGTCAGTTTGCGGATGGAATGCCGTGCTGAGCCTCACTTGAGTACCTAGACCTTCTTGGAAGGATTTCCAGAACTTGGTTGTAAATTGTGCCCCTCTGTCTGTAATAATGGACATTGGAATACCGTGAAGTCTTACAATTTCCTTGATCTACAACCTCGCATAATCTTCTGCTGAGTACGTGGTTCTGACTGGGAGAAAATGAGCTGCCTTCGTCAATCTATCTACGATCACCCATATAGAATCATATTTGCCTCGGGAACGGGGCAATCCTACAATGAAATCCATATTAATCACTTCCCATTTCCATCGCTTGCAATAATCCCCCTGGCTTCTGGTGTTCTACTTTTACTTGCTGGCAGTTCGGACATTGGGCCACCAATTCTGCTTTGTCTCTTTTCATGCCGTCCCACCAATACATCGATTTAAGATCATGGTACATTTTTGTTGTTCCTGGATGAATAGAGTACCGAGAATAGTGAGCTTCTTCTAGGACTCGACGACGTAATTCTGCCACATTTGGCACACATAGTCTGCCTTGATATCTAAGAATCCCATCTGCCGAGACTTCAAATGGTGACCTCTCCTTTGGAAATTTCACACCTTTATAATATTCCAATTTGGGATCCTCGCATTGTCGTTCTTTTATTTCCATATTCAAGGATGAAGCTGTAGGATCATTAACACTAATTCCTGCATCGCCCGAGTCAATTATACGCACTCCAAGACTTGCTAATTGATGGAGTTCATGTATCATTTCTTTCTTTTCCGAGGGCACTTCACATAGGCTGCCCATAGATCGGCGACTAAGCGCATCCGCTACTACATTTGCCTTTCCGGGGTGGTATAAAATATTCGCATCGTAGTCTTTCAATAGCTCCAACCACCGCCGCTGTCGCAGGTTTAGCTCCTTCTGTTTGAAGAGGTATTGGAGACTTTTATGATCTGTATAGATATCGACATGTACGCTATACAAATAATGTCTCCACATTTTCAAGGCATAGATAACTGCAGCCAATTATAAATCATGAGTTGGGTAATTCTTTTCATGTTTCCGCAACTGTCTCGAGGCATAAGCAATGACCTTTCCATGCTGCATTAACACACATCCTAGCCCAACACTGGAAGCATCACAATATACAACATAGCCATCCGGCCCTTCTGGGAGTGTTAAAACTGGAGCTGAGGTGAGTCTGTCTTTCAACTCTTGGAAGCTACGCTCACAGGCGTCATTCCACTGAAATTTTGCTGACTTCTGGGTTAGCTTCGTCAATGGGGCTGAGATGGTCGAAAAGCCCTCTACGAATCTTCTATAATAACCTGCCAATCCCAGAAAACTACAAACTTCTGTAGGCGTCGTAGGCCTTGGCCAAGTCTTCACAGCTTCAATCTTCTGAGTATCAACTCTAATGCCATCATCTGAAATAACATGGCCCAAGAATGTCACAGAATTTAACCAGAACTCGCACTTTGAAAATTTAGCATACAGCTCTCGAGCTCTAAGAATGCCAAGGACAATACGTAGATGATCTGCATGTTCGGATTCTGTGCGAGAATACACCAAGATATCATCAATAAATACGATCACAAACAGATCTAAGAGAGGCCTGAATACATTATTCATTAAATTCATAAACACTGCTGGGGCATTCGTCAGCCCAAACGACATTACTCGGAATTCATAATGGCCATATCTTGTTCTGAAAGCTGTCTTAGGAATATCTTCTTCCCTGACTCTTACTTGATGATAACCTGACCTCAAATCTATCTTGGAAAACCACTTGGCACCCTGTAGCTGATCAAATAAATCATCAATCCTCGGAAGAGGATACTTATTCTTTATCGTCACTTTATTCAGTTGTCTATAATCAATACACATTCGTAGGGATCCATCTTTCTTTCTTACAAACAAAATTGGCGCTCCCCACGGTGATGAACTAGGTCTGATGAACCCCTTCTCAAGCAAATCTTTCAACTGGGCCTTTAACTCTTTTAACTCTGCCGGAGCCATCCGATAAGGAGGAATAGAAATGGGTTTAGTATCCGGCAACACATCAATGGCGAAGTCAATCTCTCTTTCTGGAGGAAGACCTGGGAGTTCATCTGGGAATACATCCGGAAACTCATTTACTACCGGAACAGACTGGAAAGTTGGAGACTCTGCTTCCGTATCATGAACTCGGACCAGATGGTAAATATAGCCCTTAGCTATCATTTTTCTTGCCTTAAGGTAGAAAATAAACCTACCCCTCGGAGTTACCGTATTACCTTTCCATTCAAGCACGGGCTCTCCCGGAAATTAAAAACGAACCAATTTCATTCGGCTATCAACATTCGCATAATAGGAGGCCAACCAATCCATACCCATTATAACATCAAAATCTAGCATTTCTACCTCAACTAAATCAGCTTTGGTCTAATGATCACATAGCACAATTATACAATCTTTATATACTTGCTTAGCTATCACGGGATCACCAACCGGAGTAGATACCTCAAAAGGTTTAATCGGCTCGGGTTTCACCCCAATGCGATTTGCAACATATGGAGTAATATACGATAACGTAGATCCCGGATCTATCAATGCATATACATCATAAGAGGACACAGTCAATATACCTGTGACCACATCTGGGGAGGACTCAAGATCTTGCCGTCCGGCTAATGCATATAGGCGGTGCTGTGTGGCACCTGAAGTAGATACTCCCTCGGCCTCTACCTCGGCCCGTCGGGGGGGAAGTGCCCCCGTAGACGTACCGAAGAAGATCCTCGCTTACCGACCCCGTGGCCTCGGGTCCTAGCTCGCCGCTCATCGATGGGCAATCTCTCATCATGTGCCCTACCGGCCACAAGTATAACAAGCATCCGAACCCCGACGCGACCGCCCGTAATGCAATCTACCGCACCGACCGCATCGCGGCATCGGAGGTCTCCGACTATACTCACCCCCGAACCGTGAACCCTGGGGCCCCGAGCTCGGCCCCGCCCGGTCGAAAAGAGCGATCAAATCTTCTGTCTGTAAACCGGGAGGTGCACTAGTCGCTGACTGACCTGAGTGCCTAGAAAATGTCTGCCTCGATCCCCCTCTATAATCACGGCCTGTGCCCATAGATCTAGCTCTTTTGCTTGGCCCTCTATCAACATCACGTTCACCTCTTTGTGGAGGTTGTTGCCCTTCAAGATTTTGGGCATGGGCTTGAATTCGGGAAATGTCCATCCCGTCTTGTAATGAAGCCGTTAGGCAATCTTTGAATAGATGTGGCCCTAGGCCACTCACAAACCTGTACACTCTGTCGCCCATATCGGCCACCATCGTCGGGGCATATCTAGCCAAAGAATTAAATTGAAGGCTATATTCTCGGGCGCTTATATTCCCTTGCTTCAAATTCAAAAATCTATCCACTCTAGCTCGGCGGACCTCGGGTGGCAAATAATGACGAATAAAGGCATCAACGAACTCTTGCCACACGGGAGGAGGCGCATTTTCTTGCCTCGATGCTATCCAATTATTGTACCATAAAACTGCCACATCTCGGAGTCTATACGAAGCTAACTCCACTGACTCAGTCTCGGAAGCATGAATAATCCGCAACGTTCTTAGCATCTCATCAATGAAGCCTTGTGGATCTTCATCCGGCTTTGACCCAAAGAATTCCGTAGGATTTAGGCTCATGAAGTCACGGGCTCTCATACTAGCTAAGCGATCATTTGGCCCCACATTCTGTCGTTGTGCCTGGGCGGCAACCAACTGAGTTAATAAATTAATAGCTTCTATCACTTGTTGACCCGAAGTAGCCGGTGGAGGAACTGGAATAGAAGCCCCTTCTTGATCTTCTGTAATCGGAGGAGTAGTGGAGGCATTAGATAAAGCCTCATTATGTGACTCATCCTCATTTACATTCATAGGCGGCCCTCTTTCCCGCCTCTTTGTCGTAGTCTTGCCCTTCTGGGCGGCTTTAGCTTTTGGCGGCATTTCTGAAATCACAACATACTCATTAGGGAGGATTAAATCTTATACTCAGCTCTATCGCACGATCTCATATGAAGAAAGATGGTCATTTTTCCTAAATGCCCTGTAGCCTCTTGTTTATTAGCGTGGCGCGCAACACACCATAAACAAGACTCTACTAGACACGGCTCGTAGACACTTCCTAGGACTGAACTGCTCTGATACCACTTTTGTCACGACCCGACTATGGCCGCGACGGGTATCCGGGGCTAACCATCGAATACCGCTCATATTATCAAGCTTTATTCGCTATCATTCGTACTATATGCTCGTGATCATATAAAACTCGTCATTTCTCGAAATACATTTACTTTTATAAACATAAGCCCTTCGGCTATCAAAATAATATATACATGCATATACACAAGCCATGGGACCATACTATCCACACTGCGTATCTACGAGCCTCTACTAGAATACTAGACATCTGGACGGGACAGGACCCCGTCATGCCCAAAACATGAATATACAGATATATATACCAAAAGAGAAATCTGTGGCACTTTCGGAATATGGAGTGCTCTCAAATCAACCGCTAGCTCCTACGAGTCTGGGTCACCTCCCTGTCTACCTGTGGGCATGAACACAGTGTCCGAAGAAAAGGACGTCAGTGCGAACATTGTACTGAGTATGTAAGGCATAAACAGTAATGAATTACCAATGAAAAACTGGGAGGCATCAATAAGGAGCAATCAGAATCGATGAATCATAAAGTACATCATACATACTGGCTTACTTTCATACTCATCATCATCTCATATATGCATAAATGTATAAGCTGCCCGACCATATAGGTGCGGTGTAATAATCAATAGCATTAGCATCATCATTAGCCTGCGTCCAGGCGTATCCCGCGTCCGGGATATCATCTCAAGCTGCCCACTAGTGGTGACTGCCCATGCCGTTTGGCCATGGTGTATAGCTGCCCGCCTTGGCGGTGACTGCCCGGCCACTTAGGCGCGGTGTGACATCATCATATGCTCATTACATCGTGCTTATCATATCATGCTTATCATAGCTCATCATAGTATACTCATTATATCATGCTTATCATAAAATACTCATGGCAATACATGCATAGAAACTCATAGATAATCATACTTTATCGGGGTGACGTAAGGTCGTGGACCCCCGATGTCATTATGAGCATTCTTACGTATTCGCCTCCCTCAAGGAACAAGCATAAGGTGAGTGTGCATGATGATCAATATCATTAGATTACATACATTACATCATTGACTTCTTAATAAGCATCATATCATAGGCTATAGCATTTCTAGACTTTAGTTTACTATCATCATTATCGTACTCATCTCATATCTTTTATCTCGTATGGCTATTCATGAGCGGGGACTCTTAACTTTTCGGGAGAGGGAACATTTTATAGTAAAAGAGGAATTTCATGCCATGGAAATCATGCCTTAGAAAGAAAGGGCTAAGCCTCACATACCTTTGTCGTTTAGCTATTCTATCGCTTGCTCGTTCTCCTTTAATGCACTCGTTTACCTTCAATGGAATTCGTATTGACGTTAGCTATATCTTCGTGAAAGCATACTTACTAAGGCTATAGAAATTCGGGCAGCAGTTCCTTTGTTTATACTACTTTCCGCCATATTTCATATCAACTCCCAACATTCATAATAATCATCACAATATCGCTAACGACAATCGTCATTCATTCATATGATTCGCATTTCATAATTCACCTCAATTTCCCATAATTATGACTAAAAATCCATCGTCGTATTCTTTCGTATCCAATACTTATTTCATGTTCTATAAGTCTTTTATAACGCCTTTATAACAGCAACATATTCATTTCCATGGTTCAATCCACTACTATCCAACAATGACATTATTCTTCCATTGATGACCCATTTGCTATACACTTCTACAATCTATGAATATCAACTTATAAATGCTTCAAATATCATGTAGAGGTCATGAAACTTACCTTAGATGATGGAGAAATAAGCTTGGAATGGTGGTTCACCCTTAGCACAAAAACCCTATTTTATCTCTCTTTGGATTTCTTAACTTGGATGACTTTTAATGGGTTTCCTTCACTTGATTCTCTTGATTTCTTGTTGTTGATCTTTGATTTCCTTGGTTTTCTTGTGTATGATATACTTGGAAGGTTCTAGAGGTGTGGAGAGAGTTGAGGTCGTGATTGGAAAATGAATAAAATGAAGTGGACTTAACATTTAAAGACTTGGAGAGTTCAGCCGAGTGGGACTTCCACGGACAGCTTCACGGTCCGTGGAACCCTTTGTTGGTCGTGGAACTGGTCGTGGTTCATGACCAGCCAGCCACACTTTCTGCTGGCTGTTCCACGGACACACCCACGGTCCGTGGAATACTATACGGTCCGTGGAACCTAGCCGTGGAACTCACAGTTCCACCGGAATGGTTCCCGTCGTTCGTTTGATCTCCAATCCTTATGGAACCTTCTTAGCCCTTGTTTATCATTTCATTATCAATCTAGGGGACGTTATAACTCTTCTCCACAATAGCCTTAAGTCATTATTAACTCCATACTCATAGTTTGCATTCAACACACTAACTTATAACTCGATTCTCTTAACAACTTTCTTGCTTCAACTCGGATGCCTTTGGAAGTCTTAATTAGAACCATCGATTACTATTTCTTACTTGTCTATACCTCGTAGGCGTCTTGTCTTTCGTGAGTCTATTCAACGTATTTTAAGGGGAATTTTCGAGGTGTAACAAGTATAACCTTATGAATTGATTTATGTGACTCTATTTGCTGCCATATGTTTCGTTTAAATGCTCAAATGATCTCGAATACTATCCACTCACCCAAAGAAAAACAATGCACAAAATACCTACGCTAAGCTCAACGATTTTTCAAAATTTGAAGATGAACAACAAGGTTGCGCGTGAGCTCGAGGTCATGAAGAAGAATGAGGTTTCACTATGACGAAAGATTCAGGATCTCGAGAAGCGGATCCGGATGGTGAAGGCCAAGATCAAAGAGGTGGATGAGCTATTGGATTCGGCGAAAAGCCCGCCTGAAAAACCTGTTGAGGCTCAAGGAGAAAATGTCCTCGACAAGGGAAAATGGATTCTTGCTGAATACATCCCAATACTGGAAGAGTCTGAAGATAAAGAAATGGAGTCAGACCCACAGGAGCCCACATGGCCATCAAAGGGGGCTGCTTCCGCTACGCCTTCAAGCGTAAAAAGGTAAGAAACCTCTGCTCCACCATCAAGCCCTAAAGGGGAAGGAGCTTCTGCTGCGTTATCAAGTCCAAGGGAAGAGTCCCTAGAACAAATGGAGTATGCTTGGCCAGCTTCACCCGAATGGTGGGCTATTGCTGTCATAGCGTTGGATTGCCCCTACCGAGTCTCGCCTCAGCAAGTTACGAATGAAAAGATGATGATCAAATTCTGAAGTAAAGGAATAGTCAATGTCTGCTTCGTAGGTTGCCACCTTGCCCTCCAGCTTTCGTACATAAAAGATGCCCTTATCACCAGGATTAGGATGGGCATACCCTCAATGAATTCTTAGCCTTCAAAAGAAGGCTCATCAGACTCATAGATAAGAAAAACATCACCAAGATGTGGGTGCCGCATTCATTATTGGTCCATGACAACATTATCCCAACTGAAGGGATTACTCGGAACACTCGTATTTAGCGTTACGACTTCACAGTATTCCGAGACTCTTACGCCAGCATCTTTCATAAATTGGTCAGTATTGGGAGGATTCGCCCCATCAGAACTAGAAGGGCTCAAACTGAAAGAGTTAGCTATCGCAGAGTGTGCCTATACCATTTTGGAGCTTTAGGGCATGACATAGAAGAATGCGATGCGTTCAAATTTGAGTTCGAAAGTTTGCTCCACAAGGAAGCCCTTTGGTTGGTGCTCCCTTCTCAGTATTAGGATTTGGGACCTTTAAGGCTAGGAGAGGTTGAACGGACAAAACAACCTATCTTGACTTCAAAAGAAAGGTCACTTTTTGGTTAGTTTTAGGGGATCCCATTTTTTGTATTTAACACGGATTTTTCCCCCCTATTTTGTGTAAACGGAACTGCGCCGACTTGATGTCCCAAGGAGGGATACGCAGGAAGCCTCCATCAAGCCTGGTCATGGGTAGGTTTAGGATCATTTGGATGTAAACTGAACTACGGAAGGGCTTGACTTCTCGCGGAGGGATACGTAGGCAGTCTACGTAAGACTCAGTCCCTATATATTATACTCCTTCTCACTCAAACAAAGCCCAAGTACCCCAAACCTGGTATAAGAGATCAATTAAGCATTTGAATCAAATATATGACCCTTTCTGTGCCAAGTGTTTTGAATTGCCATTTACATGTGATATCTTGCTTCTCTTTTTTTTATTCTGACAAAACTAACTTTGTTTGCCATTGAGTTATTCTTTTCTTATATAAGAGAAGTTGATTCGTGTTCACACTGGCATACTTCACAAGGTCTAAAGCTGCAATAACATCCTTATCCCTACAAGACAAAGGCAAAGACAAAATGACTGATACTTTGGGAAATGAAACTACCTCTACTGATATCACTCTCAGAGAATCACCTCTACAAGAGTTGCCTGAGTCATCACCTACCGAAGACGTCATAAACATGATGTTTGAAAAGATCGCCCACCTTCAAGAGGAGGTGGCACGAAACAAAGCTGCTAATGCTGCTCGAGAGGCCCCTGCCGAGGAAAGAAGGCCTCCACCATTTTTTCCATCACTGAACTCACCATTACCAGATCACTTCCCTGCCAAGTCCGTTATGACCACCATGCCATTTACCCCGATTGATGGACACATTGGCGCTTCAGGCCACACCCCACCACTATTTAACACCAACCAGATTCCCGGAACCACCCCTTTGATCCCCTCTTACCCAGCACCACAAAACACCAGCCCTGGCATCACTATACAACTAAGAATCACCCCACTACCCACTGATAAAAGAACCCCTATTACCCGAATTCGCCCTGCTATTTCTTTCCACACACCTGTCACACCAGGTACTTTCTCGTCCGATCGAGAAATTGACCACTATGAAGAAATGGAAAAGGCATGGAAGGCCGAACAGGAAAAATAGGAGAAAAGGCTTGAGCGGAAGATGACCGGAATGCTGGAATGATCTATGAAGACTACCCTCACTGGCACGGGTCTAAGCTATGACGATTTGTGCATGCATCCCAATTTGGATCTATCTGAAGGATTTAAAGTACCCCGATTCGAATTGTTTAACGGGACGGGAAAACCTAAAGCACACGTGCGGGCCTACTGTGCTAGTTGGTCGGTGTCCAAAGCAATCAAGCACTTATCATGAGATTGTTCAGCCGGAATTTGACAGGAGAGGCCTTAGAATGGTTCGCAGTGCAAGATATACGCCGTTGGGTCACATGGGAAGACATGGCCGCTGCTTTCATGGAAAGATTCCATTTTAATATGGAGACGATCTGCTAGATAGGCATTATTTGGAGAAAGTGAAAAAGAAATCCACCGAGAACTTCCGCGAATATGCAAGCAGGTGGAGAACAGAGGCTGCCCAAGTGCAACCTCCTATGGACAAAGAGGAACTTGTGTCGGTTTTTATCCGTTCACAAGAGACAGACTTTTATGATAGAATGCTTTCAATGGCAGGGAGGCCTTTCTCTGAACTAGTCAAAATGGGCGAAGCCATAGAAGACAGTCTCAAAACCGGCCGAATAGTTAGCATGACTGGAAAATCCGCTAGTTCAGGTTCCACCGGGTTCATGCGCAAAAAGAAAGAAGACATGGCTAGCATATCCCTTACCCCTAAACCCAAAAGAAGGGAAGATTTCTCGATGGGAGCATATGCTTCACCTCCTCTAAATAATTATGTACCCACTCCTTACAATACGGTGGCCGTTTATTACTTGCAACCAACTTTCCAATCACCACTCCCAAGTTACCAAGCTCCACCAAACACCTTCCATTTACCTCCCCCAAATTACCAAGCTCCACAGCCAAATTATCAGACTCCCTCACCCATTTACCAAACTGACCAACCCAATACCTACCAGAATCAACCACCACCAAATGCCTACAATGCGCCACGTCCAAATTTTAAGAAGAAACCCCCTTGGGTGTTCACTCCGCTAATGGAATCTCGGACTGATCTGTTCAAGAGGTTAAGCACGGCTGGAATGATTCAAGTACTTCCGCCAAAATTCGTTGATCCAAAGAACCGATTTTACCGAGCTGACCAAACATGTGCATATCACTCCAATGGCATAGGGCATAGTACGGAAGATTGCATTAATCTCAAGTACAAAATACGGGATCTGATCGACCGGAAAGTGATTGTGCTCCAAAACGGCCCCTTTAAATGTGAACACTTCGGTGCCGCCTCGGAAAGAGTCTGTGGTCCAAGTGGCCACCGCACATGGTATCATAAGATCAGAAAATGTTACATGCCTGAAGACACAGCCCAAAGGGGACCTCGAAGGGAGGGTAATCAGAAAAGGACTATCACTAAAGGTGAAGCTGAAGATTTTTGAAGCAGAATGCAGCCAAAAGAATACTCCATTCTCTAGCATTTAAAGAAGACACCGGGCCAAATATCAGTGCTGGCATTACTGCAAAGTTCACCCCAACACCGCTTGGCTCTAACGAAGGTGTTAGATGAAGCTCATGTCCCGGCTGGAACAAACAGTGAAAATCTAGCCGAAATGAACGCCCATGTTATGGAAGAGCATCAAATTGCCTTCACGTAAAAAAGAGTTGCCCAAGAAAGGTATAAATCACAACAAAGCTCTGAACATCACTATCATGTGTCGCAACAAAGTGGTAACCCGGGTGTTAATTGATAATGGGGCAGGACTTAACATTTGCCCCGAATCCACCTTGACTCAGCTAGGGTACGACCTCGAAAAGGTTCGCCAAAGCCACACTAACATAAAAGCATTTGACGGAGGACGTTGTGATGCCACTGGAGTAGTTGATCTGGGTATTCAAATAGGACCTCTTTGAGTTCACCACGGATTTCCAAGTCATGGAAATACCGGCCAATTATAATTTGCTTCTAGGAAGACCGTGGATCCACATGGCAGGAGCAGTACCATCCTCGCTCCATTAATCTGTAAAATTTGTTTGGGAAAGAGAAGAACTGGTGATCCACGGAGAAGCCAGCATGCACAATTATCCGTACAACTCTTTACCTGTTATTGAAGCCACGCCTAAAGGAACGAATTTTCATGTCGTGGAGCTAGTAGAAGCGGCCCACAAGATAGATTCCATGGAAACTCCCATGCCAGCGGTTTATAAAATGATTACTTCCACTATGCTTCTAAACGGGTTCGAACCCGAAAATGTTTAGGGAAGAATCAGCAAGGCATCACTGAGGCTGTTTCTATCCTTCAAGATAATTTTCGCTTTGGCCTTGGTTACTTCCCCCACAGAGGAGGAGATGCCTACCAAGAAGAAACAAAGGGTTGCAGATCTCTGCAAAACCCATTCCAAATCTATACCAGTCATTTCCCTATAGAATGCCTGTGCTTGAGGATGCTGACATTGAAGAAGGGATAAGGATGCTATTCCAAGAGGAAGATTGCTATGTGATTCTGGAGGAATGTGCTGAAACACCCAGCATCAGAGAGGCAGAGCCGGGCGAGCAACTGTCCAACTGGACCTTTACCCCCCAACTGGACCTCATAATGTTTTCAAAAACGAAAATGGCTTGACCTAAGCCAGGACCACAGTTTGTACTTCTAATATTTTAAATTAATGAAAGCCTCGATTTATTAAAACTATTTTATTTGTTGCATGCATGTTTTATACTAACATATTTTGCCTTAATTTTTCTTTTCAGTAATAAAAACAATAAAGCAACCTTACATGTCATGACATGTTGCAAAATAAATGAGTCGGACAGCGTAAGTGAGGAAGAATATGAGGAATACGACGAGACCACAATGCTACCCGAGGGTCTCACAGAAGAAGTAGAACAATTGGAGAATGAGCAAATGCCGAACTTGGATGAAACAGAAACCATAAATCTAGGCGATGAAGAGAATGTCAAAGAGACAAGGATAAGTGCACACCTAAATGCTCCTCTCAAGGAGGAATTGATAAGTTTACTAAAGGAATACGTGGACATTTTCGCATGGTCATATGCCGACATGCCAGGGCTAAGTACCAGCATAGATTCCCACGGGTTACCCATCAATGAAGGGTTTGCTCCAGTAAAGCCGAAAACTCGACAATTCAAATTGGATCTCAGTATCCGAATCAAAGACGAGGTGGAGAAACAAATTGAGTCTGGAGTAGTATAGGTAACATCCTACCCCACATGGCTAGCCAATATAGTCCCGGTGCCCAAGAAAGATGGTAAGATAAGAATCTGCGTGGATTATCGAGATCTAAACAAAGCTAGCCCAAAGGGTAATTTTCCACTCCCTAACATCCACATACTCATAGACAATTGTGCCAAGCACGGGTTACAATCGTTTGTGGATTGTTTCGCCGGCTACCACCAGATCTTGATGGATAGAGAGGACGCGGAGAAAACAGCTTTCATCACTCCATGGGGAGTGTACCATTACAGGGTATTGCCTTTCGGCCTCAATAACGCCGGTGCGACCTACATGAGAGCAATGACTACCATTTTCCACAACATGATCCATAGAGAGATTGAGGTCTATGTGGATGATGTCATTATCAAGTCAAGAGAAAGTTAGGAACATACCACACATTTAAAGAAATTATTCAATAGACTCCGGAGGTTTAATTTGAAATTGAATCTGGGACGGCTAGTCAGCCGAAGAGGCATAGAGCTAGACCCAACAAAGATCAAAGAAATCCAAGAATTGCCTCCCCCATAACCCAAGAAAGAAGTCATGAGCTTCCTGGGACGGCTAAATTACATCGGGCAGTTCATAGCTCAATCCACGATTATTGTAGAACCCATCCTCAAGCTTATGAAAAAGGATGCTCCTACAAAATGGACGGAGGAATTCCAAGAGGCATTCGATACTATCAAGAGATATTTGTCCAACCCACCAGTCCTGGTACCACCAAGGCCTGAGAGTCATTTGCTGTTGTACTTGTCGGTTGCCGAAAAGGCATTCGGATGCGTGCTGGGACAGCACTTTCAGGAAGTGAAAAAGGAGCGCGCCATTTACTATCTGAGCAAAAAGTTCACAGCCTGCGAGGCCAGATATACGCTAGTAGAAAAGAATTGTTGTGCTCTAAATTGGGTAGCTCAGAAATTGAGGCATTATTTATCCTCATATACCCCTTACCTCATAGCCAGGATGGATCCTTTGAGGTACATATTCCGTCAGCCCATGCCCATCGGGAAGTTTGCCAAGTGCCAGATGCTATTGGGTGAATTCGACATCGTATACATAGCCCAGAAATGTTATAGCCCGTACTTTATACGTTCGGATATCTCGAAGTAATCGCGGAATGTCGAGAGCAAGACCATTTACTAAAATTATTTTAACATATAAGTAGGTTATGAATATTGGTTATGAATATTGTTAGTATGGAAATATTGAGAAAGACTAAGGATGAAACGGGAAATTCATGAAATGGTTCATGGAAATATGGAAAAAGGCTAGGGGCAAAATGGTCATTTCACGAGCATTCAAGAAATTTCTTGGAAGAGGCCATGTGGCAAAAAAAAAAAAAAAAGAAGAAAAAGAAAAGAAAACTCTAGAAAATGGGGGGAGAGGCATGTGCCCCTCACATGCTTGTGGAATTATATATATATGAGAGCTCATCTTCTAATTCAAGACCAAAAGTAAAACAAGAGAAAGAGAGCAAGAGCAAAGAGGGGGTTCGGCCCCCTTCAAAAAAAAAAAAAAAAAAAGAAGAGAGAAAAAAAAAAATTGAGCTCAAATCTTTAGTCCAAAAATTCATTCCTTGTTGAATTAATACTAAGCTCAAGGTCCTCTTCTATGTGATACCAATTTGGAAGCAAAAGAGTGTTTTCTTTTCAAAGAAGAGAATTTGTAGAAAAAAAAAAAGGTAATAATTTTACTCTTTTTAGCTTTGAAGAATTATATATTTATGTTGTAGTATATGGGAATGAATGTAAAGCATGAAAATTTTGTGTTATGGAGATATATGTGTGTGGCCGTGAGCCATAGTGGGATGGAGATGGTGAATTATATTCTATTTAGTTTGTTAGTTGTGTCGTATGACATTTATGACGTAAATAAGCCTTAAACGATTCGAATTGGCATTGAAATGGCATGTATGTCATTATGGGAAATTATGTGATTTTATATGATTTTTATATAAGTATAGAAATAAGATTCTAAATGTGAATTATTGTTGTTGTTAATGAGTTTGGAAGAAAACAAGGTGATTTGGTAGTTTCGTTGCATTTGTTGAAGCTTTGGATAGAATATGGAATTGGCGGAATTGCTTGAATCCTTGAGTGTTGCTTGAAATATTATTGAAATATATTTGAGTAATCTTGAGTTAGTTAATGAATATGGAAAAATGTTGATATTAGTTGGATGGTGTGAAGTTAGAATGGAAGAGTTACATTATGTGGAAAGGAAGGGAAAATTATGTTAGAATGTGTTTTGTTGTGATTTTGATGATTGTTGTTATTGTTGTGGTTGTTGTTGTTGATATTATGGCCGAGCTAAGTCTCGGGGATGTTGAATTTATAGGAAATGTTGCCGAAATTTCGGTAGACAAATATGGATTTAAGTTTGAATTCATAAAAGCTTGAAACTTATATTTGGCAACTATGACCAATTGTAGATTTTTGAAGCGAACGGGATTTGAGTTTGGGCGAGCGTAAGAAGTGAAAAAGGTATGTAAAGCTATCCGTTTTCTTCTTTGGCATGTCCTAGGCATACTAGGTTGAGATTTGAGCCTCGGGGGCAATTACGTTTCATCGAAATCCGACTCGGACTTTAGGTACTATTCATTCAATGTAATTGAATTATAATTCTTATGTTTTGTTGGAAAATTATCCGAACATCCATAATTTGCATAAATGTGATAGAATCGTTTTGAAATTTACATGGATGACTCCATAGAGTCTAATGTTCGTAATTTATGTCCGCCACCTCGACTTGACCCGAGGTGGGCTCACTAGTCTCGAAACTTCCTTCGTTTGTCTTCCTTGATCCACCTTTGTATGATATAAAGAGGGGACTTTTGCCTACGCATTTAAGGCTCCGTTTGAACTGCGTCTTAATGCGGTCCCGTTTGTTATTACGGCCAAGACGGCCGCATTGTCTGTACATGTGTATGTATCTGGCGATGTATGTTCCGCCAATCTATCAGATTTGGATGCGGCCTAAATGGCCCGTACTTTTGTATATGTGTGTATATACGTTCGGGCGATGTGTATTCCGCCGCCCCCTTTTGACTATGATATGATAATTTTTGCACGTGTGACCGCTTAAGATAATAATTGCTTCCAATGCTGTTTTAAATTAATTAATATGAAATCGAGGCAAATTAGAAAATGACGAGTTATCTTGTGAGTTTGTTTGGGGGTGTCGAGATAGGACACCGGTCGCGACCCACGGAGTGAGTCGTGACAAAAGGGACGGGCG
>NC_081350.1:63969465-64027030 GCF_029784015.1 Lycium ferocissimum
CGATCCGAACCATGTTGATTACTGTGTTTTTATCGTTTCCGCGCTAACAGTGAATATTGAAACTACACCTATTCCCAGGATCACTTGAGATGGAAAGAATAGATCTACTTCAAAATAGAATGGTACTGGACCATCAGGATTTCAGGGAACGAAATTAGCAATGAAGGAAAAATCAGTGGAGATGAATGTACACAATTCTGCCTCTGAACCCCGTGATACTGTGAAGGAATATGCTAAATCATGGTTAGAACTTTCTTTGTTAGTCATTCGGAATGGAAAAGGAACGACAAAACAATACTTCACACTCATTCAATTGCTGACAGTCAGATTTCCTTGGCTAGACAGAATTCCAACCAACTGGCCTAGATTGATCTAGTTCCTGGAAAACTATAGGCCAAAGCTCCACCATACAAAGATTGTTTGGTTGCTCCCTTCACCTGTATTGCTAAATGAAACACTAATGGGGCAAGCAAAGGTAATCCAGAAATAAGTTCATATGGTTTTTGCATAAGAGATGATAGGGGTGATTTGGTTTATGTACAATCTAAGAAAATTCACCATACCACAAACATCAAAGCAAAAGCGGTGACAATTAATGAGGCATCTAGGTACTTTTGTTACTGGTTACATACACAAACAACTGGAATTCTCTTATACTTAAGAATATTTTAGAGTCGAGATGGGGATACGTCATGGAATACTATTAAAATTTCTGAAGACGTTCAAGATGTTATGCTTCAAGGTCATGTCCAGTTCATATATACATGCATACAGAGAAGAGAACATGTTGGCTAACTATTTAGCTAATCATGCATTTGAGGTTCCTGGTGTTGTGCATTTTTAGTCATTTGATGAACTTTCTTTGCAAGGTGGCAAGATTTTAAATCTGGACAAGAGTAAAATACCAAATTTAAGGATCAAAACGAGAAACATATCACATTCACATAGATGAAGAAGCAGCGAATTATTTGTCTCCTTTTACTTATGTTGCCCAGCTTTAATGTCCTTGAAGATCATCATATTGTGATGGAGATTGAGACGTTATTGCCCTAGTTATGCATATAGCCCTATGCACGTCTGGAGTTGAAAATTAAAATGCAATCTAGCTCAGGTGGAACTCATCCAGATTTGATAGCTTATATTCAGTTATGCATCCTTAGGGTTGCAAAATGCAAAGAACGCGTCTTGTTTTGCGCCACCCATATCTTGTTTTTTTGTTATTTGTATTTTTCCCTGTTTTTCCCTCATGTATGATTCAAGAAAAAGAGACTTTTTATTGTTTTACAAGGAAATAAAGAGATTATGGTGGAAAATTCTTAATATTAATAGAATAAGGTGCAAAAAAAAAAACTCTTAGTTTCTTACTCATTGATGACCTGACAATAGATGACCTGACAATATCAAACATATGCCTCACATTTTCTTCTCTATTAAACTTAAGGTTCATGTCAACTCAAAGAAATAAACGTAGAAAATTATCAAAACCACAAGTATCCTAAGTAAACTTTGATACTTCATGGCCTTTTGGGAATGAACTAAGGACTTTAGTGCAGACTTCTTGGCCTCAGATTTTCTACGAGCTTTTCTTTCCGAAAGTATTATTTTGCCATTTGCAAAAAAAAATTATTATGTGCCTCACAAAATTAGTGTCAGTTGTGTGAGGCACATAATAATTTTTTTCCAATTCCTAGGGATAGATGTTAGTCTTAGCCCATTCAATTAGGATTACAGATTACTTCATGTAATATCTGGAACTAATGCATCTGAGTCTCTTTTTGTGCTTGGGATTTATTGCATTATGATCTAGACCAAACAAACAGATTTTTTTTTTTTTTAATTTAAAGCCACCTTCATAGTGGGGGGGTTAGGCGACCCATGTCTTGTATATTAAAATCCAAAACGAGAATACATGAACTCGAGGTACATGCTGCCTAACCTCTCCGAGTCTACTTAAGCCAATGGACATGCCCATTGTGCTATAATGTTTCTTCCAAGACAATGTCTTGTTAAACATGCAGAACTTATCGCCCGAAGGCTCTTTACAGTTGATGAGAGTAGTGCTCTCATATTTTCTTTTGGACTCACAAAAAAGTAGGTACCAACTATACATTATGTACCACATCATTGAGATTGATTTCTTTAGCTTTTTTGTTCCTTACCCGAAAGTTTGGAAAACCTGCTTTGTCCAGATTGATCAGACCTTTGACCTTTAGGGGGAGATCATCAAAATTGTTGTAAAGCTTGTTGGTCTGGGACGAGTGGCTCAATGAAGCAAGAGTGTCCGCCACCTTGTTAGCTTCTCTAAAACAGTGTTGAATCGATCAAGAAGTGCCAATCAAAGCTCTTTTAATTTCCTTGATGGTTGCGTCAACTTGCCAAGGGATCTTGAATACATCTTTAACCCATGCTGCAAGGATCATGGAATCAGTTTCCAATTCCAATGAATTTATCCCATTTTGAATGCTCCAATAGATGCCAAAAAGAAGGGCTTTGGCTTCGGCCACATTGCTGGAAACCTCGTCAAATGGGATGGAGTATGCCATGATCATCTTCCCTTGAGAGTCTCTGAACACACCTCCTCCACCACTGGATCCATCCTTGTGACTTCCATCGCTATTAATTTTGAGAAAGTTGATGGCTGGTCTCTTCCAGAAGACTGTCCTGCACACTTTAAAAGCCATTTTTTTCTCAAGAAGGCAAGTTAGTTCCATCCAAGATAGGTCATATTTAAAATTAAGAAACTGAAGTCTTACTACGTTTAAAATATTTTGGGAGATTGGATGGAAAATTCTGGGCAAGAAAGGTTTTTTACTGCCATATTTACCACTGCATCTTGTTTTCCACAAAAACCAAGTAATGATTATAGGGCAAATTTTGAAGAGAAAAGCAATAACAGGATTAGAAGGTCTTGAATTCCACCAAGTATCAAGGGCAAGCTGCAAGGAATTGAAATGGCTAGGAATGCCAACTTGGCAACCAAAGTGGTTCCATACAGCAGCCGCAAGTGGTCCGTCAAGAAAAATATGATTTAAAGTTTCAGGTTGCGCTATCCTGCAACAGACACAGTTAGAAGTATCATTAGTATGAGCTCTGTTAATAATATCCTCGGTTGGGACTTTCCTTTTAAGAATTCTCCACACAAAGAAGGACATTTTGAAAGGTATGGACTTGTTCCACAATTTGCTCATAAAAGGAACCTCCCTTCTAGGTGACCTCAAGAAATTCCATGCACGTCCTGTTGAAAAGCTGCCTGAGTTTGTTTTCATCCAGCATGGTTTATCCTCTTCATCATAGAATTTGAGATTCATATGAAGAATGTGATCTTTGATGTTATCAGGTACATCCCCACAAGCATTCCAGTACCAGTTTTGACCGTTAAAGGCATCTCTAATGACACTCCTATTGGGGACAGTCCCCGTTGGTAGTAGTTTATAGAGAGGACCTAGAGAAGTCCATTGATCATACCAAAAGGAGACATTGCCTCTACCAATATTCCAGAAAATGGCCATCTCCACTTTTTCTTTGATGTCAGCCATGGATTTCTAGTTGTAGGATTGACCACACCTCTATTTAACAGTGACAGGATGGGATCTAGGACTATATTTAGCCTTGAGAAATTGACTCTGCAGAGAGTCTTGAGTCCTAAATCTCCACCATTGTTTGCCACTATAAGCTTTAAAAATATCCATGAGCTTCCTGAAATTAGCTCCTCCCTCAGTATAGGGAAAAAATAAATTATCCCAGGATGCCCAGTGTTGTCTTTTTGCACCATCAACACCACCTGAATAATGTTGAATTCTTTTTCAATGATCTCAAAAACAGTAGAGGGAGGGTGCATAACAGCAAGTAAATGGGAGGGCATGGCTTGAAGGACATGTTTTAAAAGGATACTTTTACCTCCAGTTGAAAGAAATTTATTATTCCAACCCCTAGTTCTTGCCAAGATTTTATCTATCATACCAGAGAAGGTGGAAATTCTCTTTCTTCCCAAATAAAGTGGACAGCCAAGGTACTGGAAGGGGAAGGATTCTTTTTTCATTCCAGTTAGTCTAGCAGCTCTGTCTGTCCTTCTTGAACTAGCTTTCGGATGGAGAATTATGGAACTTTTATGCTTGTTAACTATTTGACCAGAAGCTTCTTCATAAGTTCTCAGCACCCGCATGATCCTTTTTAAGGATTTCCTGTTACCACTTGTGAAAAGAATAACATCATCTGCAAAACAAAGGTGGTTAATCTTGGGACCATTCTTATGCATATAAAAATTCCTAAAATTCAGATCACCATATAATTTGTTAAGTAAAACAGATAGTAATTCAGCACTAAGAACAAAAAGAGAAGGGGATAGAGTAAACAAACAGATTTGATAAGGCCTAAACCATTCTCCTTCCAAAGCCATATTCAAATTTCGACGCAAATAGGTTCTCTTCTATACATAAAGAGTAATGGAGATTTTAGTTCTTATCTAATAAAAAAATATCATTATCCTCTAAGCCATACTTCCCATTCCTTTCCAATCCATCAGGATTAATTTATTTTTTAAAAAAGTAAATCAATTCATTACCTTTTGTTTCTCTCGTAGTGCTTCTTTGCAGGCTGCATGGTACATTTCCATAGTTTGAATTGTTTGTAAATCTAGTCTTCTCATCTTTTCTTCCATTTCTTTCTGAAAAATTTAACATGTCAAATATTAATATTCCTCAAGCAAAACAAATAACATTAATTTGAATTGTTTGTAACTCTAGTTTTCTCATCTTTTCTTCCACTAACAATTTTTATGATAGTACGTATGGACCAACTTGCACGGACCACAATTAGTCCAACAAATAGCTTGCTACACCCCTGAGGTTGGAGCAGGTTTGCTTACAATGAGTGTTGTAATGCCCACCAATTGGACTTCTTCTTATATGAACCAAAGGACAAGGATGCTTTCAACCCCTACACCTCAAAATTTTATTGAACAAATAAACACTTTAAGAGTGGGCAGAGGAGCTATATTATTTACTATGTCTCACAGGGTTTTGTTTAGGGAGAGCTAGTCAAGTAAAGTAAATACTCCACCACAACTTAGGGAGCAAGTAATACTAGTTTTTCTATATTAGTCAAGTAAATGAGATTTCATTACTCGAAAAGGCCAAAATCGAACGTATACAAGAGGAGCCAAAAAGTAAAGAACTTGCAAAAAGATATAATTCTCTACAAAAGACACTCAATTATCTATACAATCATAAACTACATGGGTGCACTAAAAGTAAATAAGGAATTAGAGACTACTGCTCAACGGACCAAAACTCATTCCTACTCCCTTTGGATGCTCTCCTATTTCTCCCTCCTAAATAATTAGCCACATCAAAGCTTAGAAGGGCAATATTCAAAGCCCTATGATTTCTCCTTCTTCTTCCACTTTTCCAGCTAAACCACAAGTCCTTTACAGATCTTGGTGTCAGCCATGAAATACTAAACCATCTAAAAATATCCCACCACAGTCTCATGGAAAGACTACAATGTAGAAAAGATGATCTACATGATCAGCCACCTCCTTGCATAATAACATCGGTTGATGCAAAGAACCTTTCGTTTTCTAAGATTTTTCGCTGCCAAGATCATCCCTCTAGCTACTAATCAGGTGAAAAGACACACCTTCCTTGGCATCTTAAGTATCCAAATCGATTTAAATGGAAAGGCATCCTCAATCCTCACCAAAAGCTTGTCGTATAGGAATTAACAGAAAAAGCATTATTGTTCCCCAAGATTCATCTCAAAATATCGAGTCTATTGATTGGCTCACATTGCTTATGAAGTAAAGCTAGCAATCGTTGAAACTCAATCACCTCGTTATACTGGCCCTCCTGAACCTCAAATCCCAAAATGCCTCTTCCCCTTGTGTCCCCCTAATATGTTGGACTAAACTCCATTAGGCAAGATACCCTGTAAATGCTTGGGAATTCATGTTTTACCAAGTTGTCCCCACACCACTTGCGTCCCTAAAGCTAACTCTTCTTTTGTCACCAATCTCGAATGAGATGTTTCGATTAAAACTTATCCATCCCTTCATGATATTCCTCATCACTTTACACTGAAAAGACATATTAATATTATTAGTTCTCTAGCTCCTTTATTAATATTATTAGTTCTCTAGCCCCTTTCATTGACCTCATATTTATCTATTGTCATCTTTCTCCAGAAGGATTGGACCTCCACCCCATATCTCCAACAATGCTTTGTAAAAGACTTTCAAATCTTTAACTGCCAAACTTTTTTCATTTTTATGGGATGTCACAATCTCCCATCGGAACAAGTGAAACTTCCTTGCCCCATTCGACGAATCCCATAAAACATTCCCCTGAAGCCTTTTCAATTTTCGTGTAAAACTGGTAGGGACATGAAATAAGGACATACAATAAGTGGGAATGCTCGATAAACTGCTCTCTATAAGACTTTCTTTGCACATTTGTCAAATATCTTTTCTGTCAACTCACCAGCCTCTTCTCGACCCTTTAAAGAACAGGATTCCAAGCACTAAGATCCTTATTCGAAGCCACCAATGGTAATCCAAGATATGTAGTAGGGAGAGCTCCTACTTGGAAATGCAAAGCATGAGCGGGCAAATCAAATGTTATCCACCTCACCAACGGGTATAATCTCACATTTTCTGAGATTACAGGGTTAACACCACCTGAAACCAAGTTAACGCTTGGCCCAGATATTTCAACTGGGTCACAACTACATCACGTGAAACCAAGATATCATTTGAAAATGAAAGATGAGAGATCAAAATGGTGCCAACACTTTCAACCATAGCATTGAATCCCTTTATATGTCCTCGCATAACAACTCTATCAATTATCCTACTTAAAGTTTCCACCAAATGAAGAGCATAGGTGATAAAGGAGCCCCTTGGCTCAATTCCCTCAAACTACCAAAGAAACTACACGAGTTACTATTAACCAGGACTGAGTATATCACTAAAGATATACAAAAGCTGGCCCACTTTCTCCATTTCTCCCAAAACTCATCGCCACCGTAATGAAATCAAGAAACTTTCAGTTCACGTGGTCATAAGCTTTTTCAAGATCTAAATTGCGCAACACACCTAGCGTATCTTGCTTTATTTTTGAACCTACCACTTTATTTGCCACCGAAGTTGCATCCAAGATTTCTCTACCTTTCCCAAAAACATTTTGTGATGTTGATACAGTCTCCTTCGGAATATTCTTAAGTCTATTGGAAAACACCTTAGATATAATCTTATAGATGCTCCCCAGTAGATTATTAGGTCTTTAATCCTCGATGCTCGTAGTGTCTTCTCATTTAGGAATGATGACAATGAAGCATGCATTTAAGCTCTTCTTGAATTCACCTCTTTCCTAAAACTCATCAATAGATTGCATGAAACTACTCTTCACCCTACTCAATAGTGCTATACAAAAGCCAAAGTAAAACTATCAAGGCCTAAAGCATTGTCACCCGCACAATATTTCGCTATCTCTCCCACCTTCTCCTCCTCAATTGCCCGCTCTAGCCACTAACTTTTTGGTTATACCCCGTAACTTAGAACTAAGGTTGGATGCGTATCGTTAGAGTTTTAGTAGAAAATTTGAAGGTTTGGAAGTTACGTGAAAATAGTCGACAGGCCTACTTGGGGCACCCGTAACCCCTTGATTAGTTGAGAACTTGGAAAAGGTTCCTTAATGAAAGTTGTAGTACATGGTAATAACTTTCCATCCATATAAGACTAGACTGAACGGAGATCGGAGCAAGAAGTTATGAGCGTCACAAAAACGCTGAGAGTGGCAGGCCACTAGCATTGGCCACGCGACGCGCAAAGGGTGAATGCGCGTTGTCCACGCGTCGCGAGCCCAAAGCGGGTCAACCTGCTATCTGACCAAAGTCTGAGTTAGGCCCCGCATTGGACGTGTGACGCGGGCCCAACATACATAGGTCGGATTTTCGGGTTTTCCCGTTTTAACTTATATTTAAGCTTGGGTTCATTCCCTAATACCCCTATTCACGAAAAATCATCCTAAGGCAAGAAAGAACAAGTCCCAAGCCTTAAGAACCCTCCAAGGTAAGCTCTATGATGATTCTAGGTTGATATAAAGTCTCTAATCCCTTTCTAAGTTGAGTAAACCCATCTAATCGATAGAGTTGTAATTGGAACATCATTATTGAGCGAAGAAACCCTAGAACTCAAATTCAAGAGGACTGAACTTCAAAAGGGTAATGCTTCTACTCCCTAATCATTTATAGTTGTGAATTGATGAGTTCTTGGGAGAATAGTAAATGGGTTTGATAAAGAGAATTATATAAACTATGCTAAGATGTTGGATTGTTGACTTGCGATTGTCGTAATCATATGGGTGATGAAAAATGGTGTTAGTTATATCTATTTGGGATTGTAGAATCACCTAGAAGTAGTAGAATGAGAATTGGGTAAAGAAATAACTATTAATAAGGGCTATGAAGCTGTACGCCCATAAGGTGTTTAATAAAATGCCTAAGTGACTAAAACATGAGCATTAGGGCTGATATTGGTTCCTCTTGATATGTATATTGCCATAGATTATCGTTGAAGGTGGTGACGAACATTGTGATACGCTTAGAAGGCCAGAGTCAATGTATGTGAGGCTAACTCTCTACGTTGCGAATGCTTATGATTCTCCCTACGCCTCATTCTTTGTGACTAGTACGAATTTGCTCAGAAAGTATTTATGCCTTTATTCCATGAATCGTTGTAGAACTTCTATTCTCTGGATGATATAGTTTCATAATTCGTTCATAATTATCATTCCGAATACCGTGAACCCATTACGTAATTAGTATAGACTCGTGTTCAATAACCCAGGAGCCTCAGCTATGACAAATCAGTTTATTATGAATACATGTCTCAGTCTATTTCTATTCAGTATTCCAGTATCATGTAACTCAGTATGATTCAGTATTTCAGCATCATGTATTACAGTATGATTCTCAGTTCTTAATTTTAAATTCCTGAATGTTGAACACCTATATTTGGGCCTGAGGCCGTAGTTATGTATTCGTATACTTGGGCTTGAGGCCATAGTTTGTGCACTTATATATTGGGTGTGCGGCTGTAGCTCATTTACTCAGATAAACAGGTGGTTTCTTATTCAAAACAGTGAGTACTTATGTTAAGTTTCAGTTGCAGTTTCAGCATTTATTACTTATTGTTCTTTCAATTGTTATACATACCAGTGCAATTCAAATGTACTGACGTCCCTTTTTATCCGGGGGTATCTCACGATACAGGTAATGATTTAGAGGTTGACGACTCAGAGCGCTAGGATTCTCATACAGCTATTTGGTGAGCCCTAGTTCTTCGGGGTGTTATCACACTTTACAGTTTTTTCAGTATTTCTAGTCAGTTAGGTATGCCGGGTGCCTTGTCCTGGTAAATAGCTGGACTTTATTATTCATAGAGGCTTCATAGACTATAGTTGCAGTCAGCCAGATGTTTAGTAGGCTTTTTGTGTTCGCCTTATTAGCTACTTACTTATACTTTTAGACTTATCTCAGTCTTTCCGCATTTATGGTTATTCAAATTTGATTTTTAGTAGATCAGCATATGTTAAGTTATATTTCGCATTCACTGTCTACCACATGTTGATTCAGCCAGCCAGTTGATTTGCTTGGTCAGATGCAGTCAGGCATCGAGTGTCGTGTTACGCCCAGGCCATGGTTCAGGGCTTGACATTTTTCCCCTATATTATTGATTAAATTATATATCCCCCAAATTTACCTCTAGTCCGCTTCTTCTTTGTACAAGTGTTGCCCCTTCTACTTTCTCCTCCCTCATATGCACCTTTCCATCAACCTCCGCTGACACTACGAAATTTCTCCTTCTATTTGCAATTGCTACCTTTTTTTTTTTTTTTTTTTTTTGTGTTTGAGTCCCCCTCTTCTAACCATAATGTCCTCGATTTGTGTCTCCAACTAATCTCTTGGGCCAATGTCAAAGAAGCTAACTCCCTTTTCAAACTCCTCTCCTTTTCTCTCTCTTCCAACTCCTTCCCTACTTTTAATTTTTCTAACTCCCCCACCTCATTCATAATTTTCCTTATTTTCACCTTTATCTTATTTTCACCTTTACCCTCCCCCACACTTCTTTATCCACATTATTATGTCTTTCTTAAGCATCTTCAATTTCTTTGAAAGTCAAAAAGATTGTCTCCCATCCACACCATAGCTACCACCACTACTCTTTCACCAAAATCTACTACTTCCAGCCACATGTTCTCAAATCTAAACTGCGATCTTATCCTCTACCACCATCCAACATGATAGGTTTTCGTTTGAAGTTAGCCTCAAGAGAGGGAACTAAATCACACTAGATGCCAGCTCCTCTAAAGAAGTAGACACTAAGAATATGTCCAATTTGATTTGAAAGTTAAAGTCCTTCGACTTAGATCAGGTGAAAGTGACTTTTGTCAAAGGTAAATCAATAGAAAAATACTTATCAATAAACACCAAGAAGTCTTCTATGGCCCTGGTATCATTCTATATTCAACCCTCTGCCCCAGGAATCTTATAGTATTAAAATTCCCCTTAGCATCCATGGTATGTCCCACCTCCTAAGCCTTAACTCCTCCCAAAACATCTGCTTAGGCTCCTCCCGTGCAGGTCCATAAGTACCCCCCGAAACCCCATTCTGCTCAATTCTCGATGTTGCTAAATATCCCCAATCATGAACTTGCCCTTATTGTTATATCCCGTATTTCATACATTCGGATAATTCGAGAAAGTCGTGGCAAGTTAAGGACAAGATCATTTTCAAGAATTATTTTAATGTACGAGTTGTTAGGAATATTATTTATGAACATTGGTGGTATGGAAATATTGAGAAAGGCCAAGGGTAAAAAGAAAAATTCGCAAAATGAGCCGTGGAAATAATGTGAAAGGCCAGGGGCAAAATGGTAATATTGAGAAAAGTTGAGGGGTAAAATGGTAATTTTACACAAGTTTCTTGAAGGCTCCAAAAGGGCCATATTGGCCATGTGACAAAAAAAAAAAAAAAAAAAAAAAAAAAAAAGGAGAATGAATGAAGGATGAAAAATGATGACTAACAAGTCATCTTTTTAATTAAATTAAAGAAATTTCTAGAGAGGCATGTGCCCCTCACATGCTTGGAGACTTATGTATATATATATGAATGAATTCATCTTCTAATTCAAGAAAACAAAACAAGAGAAGAGAGAAAGAAGAAGAAAGAGGCTCACGGCCATAGAGAGAGAAGAGAGGAGAAAAAAAGAAAATTTCCAAGCCTTCAACTTTGATCCAAAAATTATAATTTTCTTGCATTCCTACTCAATTCAAGATTCTCTACAAAGTGGTATAATTATTTTGGCAAGAAAGTGACTTTGGTGGCAAGGAGAATTTATTGGAAAAGGTAAGAATTTTATGTTTTTATTGTGTTATGAAGGTTTGTTTGTGTTGTAGTATATAGAAATGAGTAGAAACTATGGAAATATGGAAGTTTGCAAGGTGGGTATATATATGTAGGTGGCCGTGTGGTACTATATGTTGGGGAGGATATGAAATTGTTGTATTTAGCATGCTAATTGTGTTGTTGTAGCCTTGTGATGAAAATGGAAGGTTAATGGTTCTAGTTGGCATGAGGAAATTGTTGTTAAGTTGTTATTGGAAAGTATGTGATTTCATTATAGTTTATGTAATTATGAGAATGATGTAGTAAGATGCAAATTGTTGTTGTTGTGAGTGAAATTGGAAGATAAAAATGTGTTGTGAATAGTTATGTTGAAAATTGGAGGTTTCGGATGGATTATGGTCTTGGTGGAAAATTTGTATATGTTGTAGAATGATACAAAATGCTTTTGAATGGTGTTTGGTTGATCTTGAGTTAGTAATGAATATATGAGCATTGGAATTAGCTTGAGATATGTAGTGAATGGTATGTTGATGAACTATGTAGAGAGGAAGATTACTAATGTTAGAATATGTCTTGAATTAATTGTTGGATTTATTGGAATAATTGTTGATATTGTGGCGAGTTTAATTCTCGGGTTTGTTGTTGTATTTTTGGCCCCCTTACTTAGGCCGAGCGAACCCTCGGACTCTTACCGCATACGTAATCACGCCAAACTTTTAAACCAAATGAGATAAAATACATAGCAAAATTTTTCGAAATATTCTTTTCGTAGCCTTCAAATCGAACAAATTTATAATCATACAAAATTCAATACATAACACGGACCGACATATCGGCGACGAAGCCACTTACGACCGACAACCAATACCCACGACGCCGTCGCAAAGTCTCTAACATACATCCGAAATCATAACAAACAAACTCGACTTGGTAGACCCCTCCGGAGAATGGAGCTTGCCATCTCTGCCGGAACACCTTCTATAATAACTTCACTCATCCGGGAGTACCGCGTGGCATGAAACGCACCCCGAAGACAGGGGTCGACGGAAAATGTACCGAGCATGTAAGGCATGCAATACAAAAACAGAACCATAATGAAACAAACAGACTAAAAGATAAATACATTAGTCAAAATACCGTACGCTTATTTTTCGGACACAAATCGACATACTGTCTCATATATCGAAGGAGTACGAAGGTAAGTGAGTCAACCGTAGTACTAAAATGCTTATTTTACAATTACGGATCGCATGTCCGAAGAGGTGCAGAAAATACGTAGCGCACCGGTGATGTCACACGTCGACGGAGGCGAACGTACGTAATGTTCGGACGAGGTCATATATCGGACGGAATATCGAACGTACGTAATGCTCGATGAGGTCATATATCGGACGCGGACGTACGAGCTATATCGAACGCACCGTAATCATAGTCGGACGTACGTAGCCGTGTCGGACGATTCGTAATCGAGCCGTACATGCATAGAGATATACCGGACGATTCGTGGTCGAACCGAAAATACGAGAGGCATAATAGACAAAGCCTTATCAAAATCGAAGTGCAAGAGTAAGACATACGAGTCATTATCGAATCGAAGATAGAAAATGCATATCTTATCCGTAATATCAAAATGCATACTTTCGTATCACAAATTATGCATAACGGATCATATATTATCATATACATATGCTAATAACGTATCCCGCCCTCCATGAGGGACGCGGTAACGTAACCCGCCCTCTAGTACGGACGCGGTGAACGTACGAACATATGCCATCCCGCCGCCGTCCCCATATCATCATATCATAAGCATAAACGTAACCCGGCCCGCCTATGAGGGACGCGGTGAACCATGCGGGGAACTCGCACGATAACGTAACCCGGCCCGGACGCGGTGGACGGACACGGAGGCATGCGCACGATAACGCATCCCGGCCCGGACGCAAGTGAACAGATACATTGAGCCTTGCACGAGCAGAGTCGTGAGAAACCATATGCACATAAATCCAGACTCGATGAATACGTACACTTACCGACATTCGAAGGCTCAGAAACGAATTTCGGGTTCTTCCAAATTAATATCGGGAAGTTATGAGCGTTTGAAATACAGAAACCTCTTCGGACTTTTTAAGCGATCCGAGATCGTACGTGAAGAACATTAGGGCTTACAGAGCACACTCATATCAGAATACTCGGATCAGAAGACTCATATCCAGGTACTCATAGCCGAATACTTATACCGGAATACTTATATCGAAATGCCCGTATCAGAATACTTACATCAGACGCTTGTATCAGAATACTCATGTCGAGTTATCATGTTGGAATGCTTATACCGGAATACCTAACTCAGAATACTTATATCAGAATATTTATATCGGAATATTCATATCAAAATACTTATATCGGAGTATTTATCGAATGATCAAATCATAGTACTCGTATCAGAACACTTATATCAAAATTCTTATGTCGGAGAATGCATACGAATCATAACAATCTCGGAACCATAACCAAAAGTTTCCCTTTAATTACTGTACGTAAATAGGCCAAATAGAGCAATGTAATTAGGTCTCGGGACATGTGGGCCCACCTCGGATCAAGTTGAGGTGACGTACATAAATTACGAATTTTAGGCTCTATGGAGCCGCTTGTGAAGGTCTTAGGGTAGTTCGGTTCCATTTATGAAAGTTATAGATGTTTAAGTTATTTTTCCGATAAAATGTAGAATGTTTAATTCAATTGTGTTGAATGAAAAAGGGCCAAATTCAAACTCGGATTTCTAAGAGTAGAATCGTCCCCGAGACTTGTAATCAAGCCTATTACAACTAGGACATGCCAAAGAAAGAAGGGGTAAGCCTTACATACCTTATTTGTCTCTTACGCTTCTCCAAATTCAAATCCCGTTTCCTCCAAAATCTACAATTGGTCACATTTACCAAATATTAATCATAAAGCTTTAAGAATTCAATCTTAATCAATACTTGTCTTAATCTTTCAAATAAATTCACTTATATTCATCTCCCCTATACATATAACATCCCCGAGACTTAACTCGGCTCCAAATATCAACAACCCAACCAACAACAATACCAATAACATCGATCGAATTGAAACGCATTCTAACATATATTGTCCTCTTTTCTATATAACATATCAACTTCCAATCTAACTTCGCATTTCCAAACCAATATCAATGTTTTCATATTCTTTTGCTAATCAAGATCATTCCAACACAATTCGGAAGTATTTCATGTCCTCTTACAAATTATTTGCTAAATATACAAAAATTCCACCAAAGCCATAATTCATCCGAAACCTCCATTCTTCGACATAAATATTCATAACACGTTTTCATCTCCCAAATTCATTAGCGACAACCATAATTTGCACCTTAGCAATTCATTTTCATAATTACATAAAACTAGAATAAAATCATATAATTTCCTACAACAACTTAACAATAGATTCTCATGCCAACTTAACCATTCTTCTTTCCTTTACATCACAATACCAACGGACGAATTTATATCGCTATTTTTCCCGTTCTAATCCGTTAAAACTTTAAATAAACTTGTTAGCAATGAAAAGGAGCCTTATCCATACCTTAAGAATTCAGCCACCACGTTATCACCCTCCTCCTTGGTTGATTTTTAACTCAAATTGAAGACAACGCAACGTACAACACTTTTCCCTTCATGGGCTTCGGGATTCGGGGCTCGGATTTTGGTCAAAATTGATTTTTCTTCTCCAAGGCTTTTTTTCTCTCTATCTCCAGAATTTTCTGGTTGTTCCAGGTCTGAAAATGAGGAGGGAAGTGCTAAAATATCACTTATATAACATGGGTCATGGGCCTAACCCGGTTGGGCCCGAGTTGGGCCTAGCCCACTGACCTTTCGACCTTAAAACGTTCATATCTCCTTGTACCGACGTCAACTGGGAACCCACGACCTATGGTTGGAAAGCGAATGCAATTATCTACAACTTCTATTTCTTGGTATTTTTCCAAATTCCAAACTTATAATACCATTTTTGCCCCTCGAAGTCAGGTCACCCGAAAACATTTTCTTAAAAATATTCGTTTGGAGGGCTTCTACTTTGATTTGGCCCAAGGGTCCTTCATGAGTTGTGTTTAACTTCACATATGTGATTCATATGACTTGTCACATGTTCCAAAAAAAAATCGATGTGTGGGCCCCACCTCAGCTTACAAATAATCCGACGTTCAAAAATACGGGATACAACACTATCAACTTGAGTTTAAATTATGTAGCAACAACATGATTGTCAATTCAATTTTTTTTTTTTTAGGAAGCACGTGTCACGCTCATGCTTTGAAAATGCGGGATATAACATCCTCCCCCCCTTTAGAACATTCGTCCTCGAATGTTCAACTGACTTTATGGGGTTTCATCACACTTCGGGGAGGTCTCTTTCTTTCCTTCAAAATTTTCCGAACGTTATCACAAATCGTCCCCTTTGCGTACTCGCTTTCTTTCTATTCCCGAACATCGTTGTGCTAGAACATTGGCCTTAGCTAGTGATGGAACTAGTGTCAATCTACTTTGTAATATCCGTACCATGTCTTTCGTTTGTCCCTTAAATTCCGTTAAGGTTAATGTCTTTCATATATCACGACACCGGCCGCCGAGACGGCCCACTCGTGAAACAACATAGCAAGATTTCTTATCATAAGTTTTTCCTTTTACGTTAGGACACACGTGTCCGCTAATACAATCATAGATGAGATATCATACGCATTCATATACATATACATATAATTAGTATCAACTAACCCACAAAATACTTCCGACACTATTCAACCCTATCCAAATTCCGAGTCGTGACGTACTTTCGTCTTTTCTCTAGTCGGCCCGTCGCATACTACGTGGCCTTTTATGGTCTCCAACCATCTCGTATATTCTAATTTCACTTAGGCCATTCGGTTTTTCATTTGTCTTTTACGTACTAATCTTTGGAATTTCTTGCATACTTCCTGTGGGGTCACCCATCCCGAAATTACTCCCACCGAGCACGCTTAACCTCGAAACTTTGGTGGAATTCGGTGCCTTAACGCCGATATAATCACGTCCACTTCCTCGTATGACCTTTACTACATAACTGGAGCAAGTCAAGATTTTTCGTATTCCGAGACATATTCGTAATACGTCCTTTCTCGTACAATTACTATTTTACCCTTTTCGGTCTTCAATATCACCTTTACAAATTCTTATCATTCGAAATCCGTACGCAAGATATACCAACAATACCTTAAGAGCATACGACTATATATCACATTCCCCATCCCGTAACTTTTCGTTTTAGGTAACAGAACAAATATATCCAGACTTACCCTTGTGACCTTTCCATATCGTCACTTGACTTCTTCCGTCGTATGTAAGGCTTACATATGGAATTTCATTCTCCTATGACTTGGCTCTATCGCACGATCTATGACGTAAAGAAGGTCAACAATCCCTAGATGCCCCGTAGCCTCCGTTTATAAATGTGGCGCGCTTCACACCATAAACAGGACTCTACCGGACACGACTTTGGAGACAACCCCTAGGACAGACCTGCTCAGATACCACTTTGTCACACCCTGATCTTATTAGAGTGTGATGGGCACTCGACCCTTACTTAGGGCCGAGCGAACCCTCAGACTCTTCCGCATACAAAGTAATCACGCCAAACTTTTTAAACCAAATGAGATAAAATACATAGCAAAATTTTTCGGAAATATTCTTTCTCGTAGCCTTCAAATCGAACAAATTTATAATCATACAAAATTCAATACATAACACGGACCGACATATCGGCCGACGAAGCCACTTACGTACCGACAACCAATACCCACGACGCCGTTCGCAAAGTCTCTAACATACATCCGTAAATCATAACAAACAAACTCGACTTGGCGACCCTCCGGGAGAATGGAGCTTGCCATCTCTGCTGGAACACCTTCTATAATAACTTCAGCTCATCTGGGAGTACCTGCGTGGCATGAAACGCAGCCCCCGAAGACAGGGGTCAGTACGGAAAATGTACTGAGCATGTAAGGCATGCAATACGTAAAAACAGAACCATAACTGAAACAAACAGGACTAAAAGATAAATACATTAGTCAAAATACCATACGCTTATTTTTCGTACACAAATCGACATACCGTCTCATATATCGAAGGAGTACGAAGGTAAGTGAGTCAACCGCAGTACTAAAATGCTTATTTTACAATTACGGATCGCATGTCCGAAGAGGTGCAGAAAATAAGAGCGCACCGGTGATGTCACACGTCGACGGAGGGCGAACGTACGTAATGTTCGTACGAGGTCATATATCGGACGGAATACCGAACGTACGTAATGCTCGATGAGGTCATATATCGGACGCGTACGTACGTAGCTATATCGAACAGACCCGTAATCAGAGTCAGACGTACAGAGCTGTGTCGGACAGATTCGTAATCAGAGCGTACATGCATAGAGATATACCGGACAGATTCGTGGTCAGAACCGAAAATACAGAGGCATAATAGACAGAGCCTTATCAAAATCAGAAGTGCAGGAGTAAGACATACAGAGTCATTATCAGAATCAGAAGTACAGAAAATGCATATCTTATCCAGAATATCAAAATGCATACTTTCAGATCACAAATTATGCATAACAGACCATATATTATCATATACATATGCTAATAAAGTATCCCGCCCTCCGGTGAGGGACGCGGTACGTAACCCGGCCCTCTAGTACGGGACGCGGTGAACGTACGTAACATATGCCATCCTGGCCGCTGTCCCCATATCATCATATCATAAGCATAAACAGAACCCGGCCGCCTATGAGGGACGCGGTGAACCATGCAGGGGAACTCGCACGATAACAGAACCTGGCCCGGGACGCAGTGGACAGACACAGAGGCATGCGCACGATAACAGATCCTGGCCCGGGACGCAGTGAACAGATACATTGAGCCTTGCACGAGCAGAGTCGTGAGAAACCATATGCACATAAATCCAGACTCGATGAATACGTACACTTACCGACATTCGAAGGCTCAGAAACGAATTTCGGGTTCTTCCAAATTAATATCGGGAAGTTATGAGCGTTTGAAATACAGAAACCTCTTCGGACTTTTTAAGCGATCCGAGATCGTACGTGAAGAACATTAGGGCTTACAGAGCACACTCATATCAGAATACTCGGATCAGAAGACTCATATCCGGTACTCATAGCCGAATACTTATACCGGAATACTTATATCGAAATGCCCGTATCAGAATACTTACATCAGACGCTTGTATCATAATACTCATGTCAGAGTTATCATGTTGGAATGCTTATACCAGAATACCTAACTCAGAATACTTATATCAGAATATTTATATCGGAATATTCATATCAAAATACTTATATCGGAGTATTTATCAGAATGATCAAATCAGAGTACTCGTATCAGAACACTTATATGAAAATTCTTATGTCAGAATGCATACGAATCATAACAATCTCGGAACCATAACCAAAAGTTTCCCTTTAATTACCGTACGTAAATAGGCCAAATAGAGCAATGTAATTAGGTCTCGGGACATGTGGGCCCACCTCGGATCAAGTTGAGGTGACGTACATAAATTACGAATTTTAGGCTCTATGGAGCCGCTTGTGAAGGTCTTAGGGTAGTTCGGTTCCATTTATGAAAGTTATAGATGTTTAAGTTATTTTTCCGATAAAATGTAGAATGTTTAATTCAATTGTGTTGAATGAAAAAGGGCCAAATTCAAACTCGGATTTCTAAGAGTAGAATCGTCCCCGAGACTTGTAATCAAGCCTATTACAACTAGGACATGCCAAAGAAAGAAGGGGTAAGCCTTACATACCTTGTTTGTCTCTTACGCTTCTCCAGATTCAAATCCCGTTTCCTCCAAAATCTACAATTGGTCATATTTACCAAATATTAATCATAAAGCTTTAAGAATTCAATCTTAATCAATACTTGTCTTAATCTTTCAAATAAATTCACTTATATTCCTATACATATAACATCCCCGAGACATTAGATTCTATCTCGGCTCCAAATAACAACAACCCAACCAACAACAATACCAATAACATCAGTGATCGAATTGAAACGCATTCTAACATATATTGTCCTCTTTTCTATATAACATATCAACTTCCAATCTAACTTCGCATTTCCAAACCAATATCAATGTTTTCATATTCTTTTGCTAATCAAGATCATTCCAACACAATTCGGAAGTATTTCATGTCCTCTTACAAATTATTTGCTAAATATACAAAAATTCCACCAAAGCCATAATTCATCCGAAACCTCCATTCTTCGACATAAATATTCATAACACGTTTTCATCTCCCAAATTCATTAGCGACAACCATAATTTGCACCTTAGCAATTCATTTTCATAATTACATAAAACTAGAATAAAATCATATAATTTCCTACAACAACTTAACAATAGATTCTCATGCCAACTTAACCATTCTTCTTTCCTTTACATCACAATACCAACGGACGAATTTATATCGCTATTTTTCCCGTTCTAATCCGTTAAAACTTTAAATAAACTTGTTAGCAATGAAAAGGAGACTTATCCATACCTTAAGAATTCAGCCACCACGTTATCACCCTCCTCCTTGGTTGATTTTTAACTCAAATTGAAGACAACGCAACAGACAACACTTTTCCCTTCATGGGCTTCGAGATTCGGGGCTCGGATTTTGGTCAAAATTGATTTTCCTTCTCCAAGGCTTTTTTTCTCTCTATCTCCATAATTTTCTGGTTGTTCCAGGTCTGAAAATTAGGAGGGAAGTGCTAAAATATCACTTATATAACATGGGTCATTGGCCTAACCCGGTTGGGCCCGAGTTGGGCCTAGCCCACTGACCTTTTAGACTTAAAATGTTCATATCTCCTTGTCCAGACGTCACCTTGGATCCCACGACCTATGGTTGGAAAGCTAATTCAATTATCTACAACTTATATGTCTTGATATTTTTCCAAATTCCAAACTTATAATACTATTTTTGCCCCTCGAAGTCAGGTCACCCGAAAACAATTTCTTAAAAATATTCGTTTGGAGGGCTTCTACTTTGATTTAGCCCAAGGGTCCTTCGTAAGTTGTGTTTAACTTCACATATGTGATTCATATGAATTTTCAGATGTTCCAAAAAAATCTCGATGTGTGGGCCCCACCTCAGCTTACAAATAATTCGACGTTCAAAAATACGGGATACAACACTATCAACTTGAGTTTAAATTATGTAGCAACAACATGATTGTCAATTCAATTTTTTTTTTTTTGAGGAAGCACGTGTCACGCTCATGCTTTGAAAATGCGGGATATAACAATCCGAGTTTGAATTTGGCCCTTTTTCATTCAACACAATTGAATTAAACATTCTATATTTTATCGGAAAAATAACTTAAACATTTATAACTTTCATAAATGGAACCGAACTACCCTAAGACCTTCACAAGCGGCTCCATAGAGCCTAAAATTCGTAATTTATGTACGTCACCTCAACTTGATCCGAGGTGGGCCCACATGTCCCGAGACCTAATTACATTGCTCTATTTGGCCTATTTACGTACAAGTAATTAAAGGGAAACTTTTGGTTATGGTTCCGAGATTGTTATGATTCGTATGCATTCTCTCGACATAAGAATTTTGATATAAGTTGTTCGATACGAGTACTCTGATTTGATCATTCTGATAAATACTCCGATATAAGTATTTTGATATGAATATTCCAATATAAATATTCTGATATAAGTATTCTGAGTTAGGTATTCTGGTATAAACATTCCAACATGATAACTCTGACATGAGTATTCTGATACAAGCGTCTGATGTAAGTATTCTGATACGGGCATTTCGATATAAGTATTCGGTATAAGTATTCGGCTATGAGTACCTGGATATGAGTCTTCTGATCCGAGTATTCTGATATGAGTGTGCTCTGTAAGCCCTAATGTTCTTCACGTACGATCTCGGATCGCTTAAAAAGTCCGAAGAGGTTTCTGTATTTCAAACGCTCATAACTTCCCGATATTAATTTGGAAGAACCGAAATTCGTTTCGAGCCTTCGAATGTCGGTAAGTGTACGTATTCATCGAGTCCGGATTTATGTGCATATGGTTTCTCGACTCTGCTCGTGCAAGGCTCAATGTATCTGTTCACTGCGTCCCGGGCCAGGATCTGTTATCGTGCGCATGCCTCTGTGTTTGTCCACTGCGTCCCGGGCCAGGTTCTGTTATCGTGCGAGTTCCCCTGCATGGTTCACCGCGTCCCTCATAGGCGGGCCGGGTTCTGTTTATGCTTATGATATGATGATATGGGGACGGCGGCCGAGGATGGCATATGTCCCGTACGTTCACCGCGTCCCGTACTAGATCGGGGTTACCGCGTCCCTCACGGAGGGCGGGATCTGTTATTAGCATATGTATATGATAATATATGGTCCGTTATGCATAATTTGTGATATGAAAGTATGCATTTTGATATTACGGATAAGATATGCATTTTTACGTACTTCGATTCGATAATGACTCGTATGTCTTACTCCGCACTTCGATTTTGATAAGGCTCGTCTATTATGCCTCCGTATTTCGGTTACGACCATACGAATCGTCCGATATATCTCGTACGTACGACTCGATTACGAATCCGTTCGATACGGCTCGTACGTCGCGTCCGATATATGACCTCATCCGAGCATATACGTACGTTCGTATTCCGTCCGATATATGACCTCGTCTAAACATTCTGTACGTTCGTCCTCTCGTAACTTCGACGTGTGACATCACGTGTGACATCACCGGTGCGCTATATTTTACGCACCTCTTCGGACATGCGATCCGTAATTGTAAAATAAGCATTTTAGTACGGTTGACTCACTTACCTTACGTACTCCTTCGATATATGAGACAAGTATGTCGATTTGTGTCACGAAAAATAAGCGTACGGTATTTTGACTAATGTATTTATCTTTTAGTCCGTTTGTTTCGATTATGGTTCGTTTTACGTATTGCATGCCTTACATGCTCGTACATATTTTCCGTATCGACCCCCTCGTCTTCGGGGGCTGCGTTTCATGCCACGCATGTACCCCATATGAGCTTGAAGTTATTATAGAAGGTGTTCCAAACAGAGATGGCAAGCTCCATTCTCCGAGGGTCGCCAAGTCAGAGTTTGTTTGTTATGATTTACGGATGTATGTTAGAGACTTTGCGTACGGCGTCGTGGGTATTGGTTGTCGGTCCGTAAGTGGCTTCGTCACCGATATGTCGGTCCGTGTTATGTATTGAATTTTGTATGATTATAAATTTGTTCGATTTGAAGGCTACGAGAAAGAATATTTCCTCAAAAAAAATTTGCTATGTATTTTATCTCATTTGGTTTAAAAAGTTTGGCGTGATGCTGTATGCAGTAAGAGTCTGAGGGTTCGCTCGGCCCTAAGTAAGGGTCGGGTGCCCATCACACCCTAATAAGATCAGGGTGTGACAAAGTGGTATCGAGTGTGTCCGTCCTAGGGGTGTCCGCAAAGTCGTGTCTAGTAGAGTCTTGTTTATGGTGTGAAGCGCGCCACATTTATAAACAAGTGAGGCTACGGGCATCTAGGGATTGTTGACCTTCTTTTCCGTCTTAGATCGTGCGATAGAGCCAAGTCATAGGAGAATGAAATTCCATATGTAAGCCTTACATACGACGGAAGGAAGCAAGTGGCGATATGGAAAGGGTTAAGAGTAAGTCCGGATATATTTGTTTTCATATCGAAAACGTAAAGTTCGGGATGGCTAGGATGTGATATATAGCCATATGCTTTGTAAGGTATTGTTGGCATTTGCCGTGTACAGATTTCAAATGATAAGAATTTGTGAAGGTGATATGGAAGACTAAAAAGGGTAAAATAGTAATTATACAAAAGGATGTGTTACGAATATGCCTCGGAATCTGTAAAACTTTGACTTGTTCCAGATTGTGTAATAAAGGTCGTACGAGAAAGTGGACGTGATTATACTAGCATTAAGGCACCGAATTCCACCAAAGTTTCGAGGTTAAGCGTGCTCAGGTGGGAGCAATTTCAGGATGGGTGACCCCCTGGGAAGTATGCGAGAAATTTCAAAGATTTAGCTGCAAAGGACAAATGAAAAACCAGAATAGCCTAAGTGAAATTAGAATATACGAGATGGTTGGAAACCATAAAAGGCCACGTAACGCGCAACGGGCTAGATTAGAGAAGACAGAAAGTACGTCACGGCTCTGGAATTTGGATAGGCTTGAATAGTGTCTGGAAGTATTTTGTGGGTTAGTTGATACTAATTATATGTGTATATGTATATGAACATGTATGATATCTCATATGTGAGGGTATCGACAGAAAGTGAAGGGAAAACTTATGGTAAGAAATTTTGCTATGTTGTGCACAGAGTTGAAAAGAAGAACTGTTGGTATATAAAGAACCCTTAAAGGGGGGAGACTATATATATATTAGATCAAAAAGGGAAACCTATGACATAAACTGAGGATTTGTGTAAAGGCCAAGGAGAATAAGGTAAAGGATAAGGAATGGGCATAAAGAGAAGAACGACCACAAACGGGACCTCCGAAGTGCTACAAGACCTCATAAAATCAGTTAAACATTCGAGGACGAATGTTCTAAAGGGGGGGAGGATGTTATATCCCGTATTTCATACATTCGGATAATTCGAGAAAGTCGTGGCAAGTTAAGGACAAGATCATTTTCAAGAATTATTTTAATGTACGAGTTGTTAGGAATATTATTTATGAACATTGGTGGTATTGAAATATTGAGAAAGGCCAAGGGTAAAAAGAAAAATTCGCAAAATGAGCCGTGGAAATAATGTGAAAGGCCAGGGGCAAAATGGTAATATTGAGAAAAGTTGAGGGGTAAAATGGTAATTTTACACAAGTTTCTTGAAGGCTCCAAAAGGGCCATATTGGCCATGTGACAAAAAAAAAAAAAAAAAAAAAAAAGGAGAATGAATGAAGGATGAAAAATGATGACTAACAAGTCATCTTTTTAATTAAATTAAAGAAATTTCTAGAGAGGGGCATGTGCCCCTCACATGCTTGGAGACTTATGTATATATATATGAATGAATTCATTTTCTAATTCAAGAAAACAAAACAAGAGAAGAGAGAAAGAAGAGAGAGGCTCACGGCCATAGAGAGAAAGAGGAGAAAAAAAAAAGAAAAATTTCCAAGCCTTCAACTTTGATCCAAAAATTATAATTTTCTTGCATTCCTACTCAATTCAAGATTCTCTACAAAGTGGTATAATTATTTTGGCAAGAAAGTGACTTTGGTGGAAAGGAGAATTTATTGGAAAAGGTAAGAATTTTATGTTTTTATTGTGTTATGAAGGTTTGTTTGTGTTGTAGTATATAGAAATGAGTAGAAACTATGGAAATATGGAAGTTTGCAAGGTGGGTATATATATGTATATGGCCGTGTGGTACTATATGTTGGGGAGGATATGAAATTGTTGTATTTAGCATGTTAATTGTGTTGTTGTAGCCTTGTGATGAAAATGGAAGGTTAATGGTTCTAGTTGGCATGAGGAAATTGTTGTTAAGTTGTTATTGGAAAGTATGTGATTTCATTATAGTTTATGTAATTATGAGAATGATGTAGTAAGATGCAAATTGTTGTTGTTGTGAGTGAAATTGGAAGATAAAAATGTGTTGTGAATAGTTATGTTGAAAATTGGAGGTTTCGGATGGATTATGGTCTTGGTGGAAAATTTGTATATGTTGTAGAATGATACAAAATGCTTTTGAATGGTGTTTGGTTGATCTTGAGTTAGTAATGAATGTATGAGCATTGGAATTAGCTTGAGATATGTAGTGAATGGTATGTTGATGAACTATGTAGAGAGGAAGATTACTAATGTTAGAATATGTCTTGAATTAATTGTTGGATTTATTGGAATAATTGTTGATATTGTGGCCGAGTTTAATTCTCGGGTTTGTTGTTGTATTGTTGGCCGAGTTAAAATTCTCGGGGATGGCGCATTAACAGGGGAAATGCTGCCCAAATTTCTGTAGACAAGTATTGGTTTAAGATTGAATTCTTAAAGCTTTGTGATTAATATTTGGTAAATATGACCAATTGTAGATTTTGGAGGAAACGGGATTTGAATTTGGAGAAGCGTAAGAGACAAATAAGGTATGTAAGGCTTACCCCTTCTTTTTGGCATGTCCTAGTTGTAATAGGCTTGATTACAAGTCTCGGGGACGATTCTACTCTTAGAAATCCGAGTTTGAATTTGGCCCTTTTTCATTCAACACAATTGAATTAAACATTCTACATTTTATCGGAAAAATAACTTAAACATCTATAACTTTCATAAATGGAACCGAACTACCCTAAGACCTTCACAAGCGGCTCCATAGAGCCTAAAATTCGTAATTTATGTACGTCACCTCAACTTGATCCGAGGTGGGCCCACATGTCCCGAGACCTAATTACATTGCTCTATTTGGCCTATTTAAAAGAATTAAAGGAAACTTTTGGTTATGGTTCCGAGATTGTTATGATTCGTATGCATTCTCGACATAAGAATTTTGATATAAGTGTTCGATACGAGTACTCGATTTGATCATTCCGATAAATACTCCGATATAAGTATTTTGATATGAATATTCCGATATAAATATTCGATATAAGTATTTCGAGTTAGGTATTCGGTATAAACATTCCAACATGATAACTCGACATGAGTATTCGATACAAGCGTCCGATGTAAGTATTCGATACGGGCATTTCGATATAAGTATTCGGTATAAGTATTCGGCTATGAGTACTGGATATGAGTCTTCTGATCCGAGTATTCTGATATGAGTGTGCTCTGTAAGCCCTAATGTTCTTCACGTACGATCTCGGATCGCTTAAAAAGTCCGAAGAGGTTTCTGTATTTCAAACGCTCATAACTTCCCGATATTAATTTGGAAGAACCCGAAATTCGTTTCTGAGCCTTCGAATGTCGGTAAGTGTACGTATTCATCGAGTCCGGATTTATGTGCATATGGTTTCTCACGACTGCCGCTCGCGCAAGGCTCAATGTATACGTTCACCGCGTCCGGGCCGGGATCCGTTATCGTGCGCATGCCTACGTGTTTGTCCACCGCGTCCGGGCCGGGTTACGTTATCGTGCGAGTTCCCCGCATGGTTCACCGCGTCCTCATAGGCGGGCGGGTTCGTTTATGCTTATGATATGATGATATGGGGACGGCGGCCAGGATGGCATATGTTACGTACGTTCACCGCGTCCCGTACTAGAGGGCCGGGTTACATACCGCGTCCCTCACCGGAGGGCGGGATCCGTTATTAGCATATGTATATGATAATATATGGTCCGTTATGCATAATTTGTGATCCGAAAGTATGCATTTTGATATTCGGATAAGATATGCATTTTACGTACTTCGATTCGATAATGACTCGTATGTCTTACTCCCGCACTTCGATTTTGATAAGGCTCGTCTATTATGCCTCCGTATTTTCGGTTCGACCACAATCTGTCCGGTATATCTCGTCCGATTACACGCCCCTACGTACGTCCGACTCGACTATGGGTCTGTTCGATATAGCTTTGTACGTCTGCGTCCGATATATGACCTCATCTGAGCATTCTGTACGTTCGGTATTCCGTCCGATATATGACCTCGTCTAAACATTCTGTACGTTCTGCCCTCCGTCTGACGTGTGACATCACCGGTGCGCTCTGTATTTTCTGCACCTCTTCGGACATGCGATCTGTAATTGTAAAATAAGCATTTTAGTACTGTTGACTCACTTACCTTCCGTACTCCTTCGATCTATGAGACAGTATGTCGATTTGTGTCTTAAAAATAAGCGTCTGGTATTTTGACTAATGTATTTATCTTTTAGTCCTGTTTGTTTCAGTTATGGTTCTGTTTTCTGTATTGCATGCCTTACATGCTCAGTACATTTTTCGTACTGACCCCCTGTCTTCGGGGGCTGCGTTTCATGCCACGCAGGTACTCCCAGATGAGCTGAAGTTATTATAGAAGGTGTTCCAGCAGAGATGGCAAGCTCCATTCTCCCGGAGGGCTGCCAAGTCAGAGTTTGTTTGTTATGATTTCTGGATGTATGTTAAAGACTTTGCAGATAGCGTCGTGGGTATTGGTTGTCGGTCTGTAAGTGGCTTCGTCAGCCGATATGTCGGTCCGTGTTATGTATTGAATTTTGTATGATTATAAATTTGTTCGATTTGAAGGCTACGAGAAAGAATATTTCCGAAAAATTTTGCTATGTATTTTATCTCATTTGGTTTGAAAAGTTTGGCGTGATTCTGTATGCAGTAAGAGTCTGAGGGTTCGCTCGGCCCTAAGTAAGGGTCGGGTGCCCATCACACCCTAATAAGATCAGGGTGTGACACTTATAAACCTCCACACTCTCCAACTTCCTATTACCCCAAAGAACTAATATTCCTCCCACATTCCCTGGGGATGAAATAAATTACATTTCACCTATCTCCTACCCCACACATTCCTTATAATATAATCCATCAAAGTCTTTATTTTTCTCTCTTGAATACATATTACATCCGTCCCCATTTCCCTACCCTACAAAAAAAAAAAAAGAAAAAAAAAAACTTAAGCAAGCTATGGACACGTTTCTAGTTCGTAGCTAAAATGCTTGTAGCTAATAATTTTTTTGTTAATCCATCACTAAGTAGGATTAGCGGCAGACTTTACTGTTTAGCTACAGAGTTTATCTATCGCTAATTCCTATTTTTTAATAATGCTAAAGCCTACTTAAATGAAGCTTTTGTTGGGTTCATTCATCCCTCTGGCGTTCCAACTAATGATTCTAAAATCCATCAAATTTCTTTCCGAATTTCCCCTTTACACCCACCAGCCCCCTTACGCTCTATACTTGCCTCCTTATTTCTCCAATCGTACCCCCATTTAGTCTCCATGGCTAACTTCTTAGTCTTTGCCACTTATTGTTTCTTCAACTCTACATCCCCTCTAACATCTTTATCAGTACTATTCAAGTGATCAGTTTCTCTCCCATCCATTCCTTCAGAAGACACCCCCAGAAACTTCTCGAAATTAATGTACTTCTTTTTGCCCATTTGGAAATATTTCTCTCCACTTCTATATAACACAAAGGAAGAGAATCATCAACTGAAAGAACATTGATAACCTGTTTACCCTGTCCAAGACATTAGAGTCGGGAATGGACTTTTCTGCCCCAAACAACCAGCTTAAGAAGATACTACAATAATTTTGAAGCTAGAAACTGAGAGTTTGTCCCTTCGTAGTTCGGAACAAGACTTCTCTATTAGCCCCATCGACAATAGGGTCTCACCTTCTAACTTGAATAAGTAGGTGCAAATGCCAAAAAGACATTCATAGTTAACAGGACTAAAACTCCCCTTGGTCGTAGAAATCAAATATGTGTTGCCTTACTACTGATTTCGAGCCCTATGTTACACCCCACACTTTCAGAGCATGATCATGCCACGTACTTCACCGTAGTAATGGAGTATCGGAGACGTCCTATGAAGTTTTGGAAGGTACAAGCCATGGGAAGTACGTAACAATGAAGTAAAGGATGAATTATTATCTCGTAAGTCGTAACCGGGAAGGACAATCTTGAAACACAAGAACATAACCATTATAAAGTATAATAAAGGATAAATATCATGTATGGGGAGTTTTGGAAGATTCCGGGACCAAGCAAATCAAAGAAAATAAGTTTGTCGAAAATTTGAAAAACGTTGGAAGAATTTTGGACAGAATTTTGGGTCAACTTTGGAGGGGTATATCTCCAGGTATATTGGGAGTTTTAAGGTGTTTCGAAAGCCTAAATTGAATTTCGTCGAGTCTAGTTTCCAACGCAACAAACCTATCATCGATACGACATCGGAGTACAGAATTATGGACATTACAAGTTAGGCGGGCAGAGCAGGGCGTGCTGCTACAGTGCCACCGACTTTGGCACACTATGTAAGGGTTAAAACCCCTCTTTTTTTTGTCATAATAATTCCCCAAAAAATTCAGAAACATATGAGAGCTTACATATAACATAAAAGTGAGGATTTTGAGAGATTTCAAGTTACGAAGTATTAATCGAGGTCCGGACAACGTATAGTCGCGCTTATAGTTTCGTTTTGCATTGAAATTGGCTTGGAATCAAAGTAAATATTGAAGATATTCCTATTCTAGCAAAGATAAGGTATGAATTTCTCTTTATTAATATTGATTTAAGGATATTTACGAGAATAAAAGCTATGGATTGTGGTGTTGGTATTGTTGCCTTGTGGATTGAAGTTGAAGAAAGTTTTGGATGTAATTATACATATTTATCTTGTAGAATCTTGATGATATTGTTGTTGATGTTTTTGGTATTGTTTGGGAGTTGTTTTGGTATTTGGAGGAGGTAAAGAATATAGGGGAAACGAACGCCCAAATTTTCGTAACCCAAATTAGTCTTCAATAATTAGTGCTTATAAGTTGATGGAAATAAAATGAAAGTATGATTAAAGATGTATTTCTCGATATATAGGTTTGGGTGAAGGGCAGAGAGATGTAAGTAATGGATCCTTTGAGTGGTGGCTTGACGGATAAGGTATGTAAGGTATAGGTAAAGTTCTCTCTTTCCTTGGCACGAATCCAACTAGAGTATGAATATGAGCATTCCATAATAAAATCACTCCATTCTTGTGTCATGTAGCTCAACTCTTAATGTGTTAGTTATTTGATTGATTCTTGGTATATTATTATGTTCATCATTGTTAAGTTATTTCTTTGGATTCGACATGAATTCCATAATATAAATCGGAGGTTACCGACCTTACGTCACTCCGATAAAGTTGTAGCTTCCATATGAGCTCCCATGCATGCTATTTACATTATGTACATATTATATTTATGGATCGGGCCATACGTTCCTCAGCACTAACATATTATATTTATGGATCCGGCCGTACGTTCCTCGGCACTAACATATTATATTATGGATCGGGCCGTACGTTCCTCGGCACTAACATATTATATTTATGGATCGAGCCGTACGTTCCTCGGCACTAACATATTATATTTATGGATCGGGTCGTACATTCTTTGTCAATAACATATATGGATCAAAGATCTACGTTCCGCAAAGACTAATACTTATATGATATACATATACACATATGTGCTTACTTATATATGATTTTTAAGATTCATGCATGGCATATTGTATGTTCTCAGCTGCCAAGTTACCTTTACTCTATCTATTTTTCCGTCCCACTTATGTTATTGCTTCCAGTCTTACATAAAAAGACTTTTAGTGAAGACAAAGAAACGTCCCAGATAATGCGCCTAGAATTTGCAAGTTGAGTAAAGGGAGATTATAAGACGATTTACATACTCATAAATACACTCTTAGAGGCTCGTAGACATAGTGGGGTATGTAAGCATAGTATATGGTCATGTTGGCATTGTTTTGGTCGGTGATACTTTATTGTTAGCCTTGTCAGCTTTATGATATACCTTATATTGTGGCGACCTTGTCGGTCCGCATAGAGACATCTAAGTGCGAATGATCGGATATTTCTTGTTGGGACTTTTTGAGAAAAAGTTGTTCTTTGAGTTATGGTTTATAATGTTCAAAGTAACGGATAAGTCAGGTGGTTCCCGGCCTACGGGTCGGAGCCCGTCATACTCCTTGTAGGGGTGTGCCAACCTATTATCTTAATTTCCATCAGGAGTGGTCTTTGTATGTTATACCCCATACTTTGCACTTTGAAATATTTTGAGTTGGTTGCGACAAGTTATGGACAAGACTTTTAATTTCCGGTTTTGTTGATTTTATTTTAATGCGCAAGTTGCATGTTCATCTTTTAGTGGTATGGAGTATTAAGGGCAAAATTGGAATAAGGAAAATTAGAGAATAAAAGTTGGAAGATTATTTCATAAAGTAGCCAAAAATGGCCAAGTGGCCGTGGCCCCACCTAAAGTTGGCCAATAATTTTAAGCCATGGAATGGCACATGTGTTCATCTTATATTTTTCATTAAGTATGCACATGGACAAAGATGACAAGGCAAGACAAGTAATTCATAAAAATTTTGAGACTTGAGAAATTTCTAGAAAATTGGAAAAAAGAAAAACAAAAAAAAAAGGGGGGGGGGAAAGAGAGGCATGACTTGTCATAGGCCATATATATATATATATATATATATATATATATGGATGACCAAACAAGGCAATTCATCATTTTTCATCCTAGAAAATTCAAGAAATTTTGAGAGAGAAAAAAAGAGAGATCGACTAATAGCTATGGCCGAATAAGCTCCTATGGAGTGATCATGAAAATTTTTTTTCTTCAAGCTTTCATATCAATTGGAAGGTCCTCGTCAACGTGGAGTAGTTGTTGGAACAAGAGAACCGCTTGTTGTCGTAAATTGCCAATTCTAGCCGAGGAAGGAATTAAGTGGAAGGTAAGATTTAATCATCTTTACATGTTTAATAGGTGTTTGTGCATGTTGTAGTAAGTGGAAATGGATGAAATTCATGGAAATATGGAAGTTGGTATGTGGCCGCGGTATGTGTGTATGTGATATTACCGCTGGGTTCCTGGCCGCAGTATGTGTGTATGTGATATTACCGCTGGGTTCCTGGCCGCGGTATGTGTGTATGTGATATTACCGCTGGGTTCCTGTGCCGTGTGTATTACCGCTGGTGTGTATGTGATATTAGGTATGTGTGTATGTGATATTACCGCTGGGTTCCTGGCCGCGGTATGTGTGTATGTGATAATATGATGAGATGATCTTATTTGCCGAGTCCCTCACTAGAGGGCCGGGACACGATATGTGTGCATATGATATGTGATTTTGACAATCTGGATTGTGATCAGTTGGTATTAGAACCAGTGGTGAGGCAAATTCCACACTGGTTTATGTGAATCTCACATCGGTTAATGGCATCTCATATGATCGATCATGATGTTATGATGCGCTACGGTATGTATATGATGATCATTTACTTGTGTCACTCAGTCCCATTGTGGGCGGGATATGATTCATGACATTGATATGCGAAATTTGGGGTTCGGGAGTAAACATATTGGCATTCTTATTATTATATTTGTCTTCGGTACCCCGTATGTACGATTTGCATTTCAGATACAATCACCTTGGTATTCTAGCTATTGTGCGCTTTCTGTATTCCTGGCTTCGGTTATGACTTCGTTTTCTGTACTTTCTGCTTTGCATACTCAGTACATATTCCGTACTAACCCCCTTTCTTCGGGGAAATTTTCGCGTTTCATGCCGCGGCAGTACGCTGTAGATGAGTAAGTGATGCTAGCGAGAAGATGTTCCAGCTGGATTGGCGAGCTCCATTTCCTCCGGAGCGCTGCCGAGTCAGAGCGCTTTTGTATGGTATCTGGGATTATGGTAGAGACTTTGCAGACAGTGTCGTGTGTATGATATGTCAGTTTTGTAAGCGGCTATGTAAGCCGATGTATTGTTGTGCATTATGTTACGAACTTCATATGTTTACAGATTCCATACGATGCTAGTTTTGTTTGATTTGACAAAAATGAAAGGCATGTTTGTTTTCGGAAAAGAAAAAAAAAATTTCATTATGTACTTATGTCTTGTTTTGCGGGCCCAGTATGATCATGAGTATGACGAGGGTCAGCGGGTTCGCTCGGCCCTAAGTAAGGGTCGGGTGCCCATCATGCCCTATCGGAAATTAAAGTGTGACATTGTAGCATCAACTTTCTGGTATGTGAGGTCACCAGACATGGCAGCTTTAGGTTGCACCCTTTCTCTCTCCATCTGCACTTCATTATTTTTTCGCATTATGCACATCGAGAGGTGCGGATTCTTTTGTGCGGTAAAAAGATTATCTGAAGCCTTATGCTTTGGGTTCTTTGTCGGGAGAAATCCTTGTCATATTCTCCAAGTGTGTGATGTTTTATGCTGTTTTTATATCGACCGGATTGGTTCTCGTTAGAACATTGAACCGGTCCAAATTTATAAGTGAGCTGGGCTAAATGCTTTCTCCAATTTTGTTCACTAATCCAGGGGAATTTAAAACTTCTCTCTCTCTCTCTCTCTCTCTCTCTCTCTCTATTTCTCTCTTACTCTCTCAATTTCTCAAAACACACATCGATTTTCTTTCCTTTATTCACTATCGATCTGATAGCCATAGTTTCCGATGGATGAATCCTGAGATATCTAGTGTGCAAGATTTTCCACCCCTCTTTCTCGCTTTCTCGTTTTGCTATCCTCTTTTCCCTCTTATCAAAATTTTAGGGCTATTTTGTGGTGTTCACCCAACCCCATATTTTTTTAGACCCCCCCCCCCTCATCCCCCTCTCTCCCACCATTTACACCAATATTCTCCCCCTTTCCACACCAGAATTCTAACCTTTGATACATCGCTTTAACTGCAGTCTGCTCCAAAAAGCCCCCCTCCTTCCCAACATTCCCAATATTTCTGAAAATCTCGTTACACTAAAGATGTAATTACAAGCCTGTTACAATCACCACCCTAGAACTATCTCTTTTTCTTTGTAAATCCAGAGCTATAACCTCAGACCATTTATGGAGTCTAAGAAAATTGTCATCCATCCATCTTCACCCTTTCCAAGGACATGACCAGCCTCAAACTCTTTGGGAAATCTGAATAGAAATGTTGGCTCTCCCAGGGAAGTCACTTTGATCCATGCCTTTATTACCCATATTTTTGTTGTCTAAGAAGATATTGGATCCTGCAGTGTAACCCTTTTCTCAAACCTTCTCGCTAAGCATGTCACAAGGAAAGCTTTCCTCTCCTAGACTAAGCCACTGGCAACATAAATCTTGGTTCTTGATCTCCCTTCAGTCTTCTACAACCCCGTCTAGTGATAGTGATGAAGTAGAAAGGATCTCCTACATGGTTGAGAATTGCCTTGTTTAACTAATTTTACTTGCAATTTTATAGCACGCTCAGTGGGGTGCTCAAGTACGAATCCTTAAAGCTTTACTTCTGCTAAACACAATTTTGCTTAGCGTACGAACTTATCTTCCAAGTAATGGAATGCTGATCCTTAATAAGAAATGTAAGTTCGAGTTAGCGTCACATAAAAGTGATTTGGTTGAAATTTGCTGCCTCAACTCCACTTGGTAATGCTAGCATGTTACGCCCTTCTAATGAAGGGGTTTTTACTCCACCTCAAGAAATTTTGACCACAATTATCAATTATGTATCAAATCAACACGATGATACACCAAATAACTTAGCACATTAAAATGTCGTTAACTGATCAAGCCAACGATGCTTAGCTAGCCTTTTCGGATGATACCATAGTGGGACTGAGACATGGCCCGAACTTTCACGAGGGCAGTAATGGCAATATTGGAAAATAGGAGAATTCTCTATCCACCTGAAATATCTCATGAGTGAAACCCATGGTGTAGAACAAGCTTTGTGTTGCTAGAGAGTAGGAACATCGAATTGCTAGGAAGCAGAAGGAATATTCGATCACTAGTGGCTGCCAAAGGACCATCAAAGCCCACCTATCATGGTGGCTCCACCTTACAATGTTGAAGCATATCACACTACGAACTAGGTTCCACCCATCCTGAGGACTTTGAACGACAAATCCATCATGGATGGCTCAAGCTAACTATTTCTTTTAGCATAATTACCTACCAAAACAATCTAATCTTTAATATTGGCAAGTCAACTTGGTGAGGAAGCCCATAGGTTAACCTACATGTTATGGCCACAAGTCAACTTGGCGAGGATGCTCATATGTTAACCTACAAATTATGTCACTCTTCCAACTCCTCCCATCTTTAACACATAAAGTAGAAGTATTGTTTATCCATAAGCTTCACAACAATAACAGCTTCTTAGGGTTTGCCTGAAAGGACACAACTAGTGATACAACAACCATAACATAATCTTCCCTCTTCATGCATGAAATTCGTTGGGATATAATATGAACTCACATATGAGGTATAATTTCTGCTCTGTTTGGTCTATTTTCTGGAGTTTGGTACAACATATAAAGGTAGAATTTTTGCTACCACTTTTTAATGTATTTCTGGTGTTTGGTGAAATTTTTGGTGTTACAGTTTTATTTTCATGAGAGCTTCTGGTAAAAAAAAATAGCAGTTCCCATGTAATCTAACAATCAGAGTTTGTTAAAATATTTGACAGATACCAAAAGTTCTAACTTTTGCCAAACCTAGAGGAATAAAATTGCTTAGGGTATATTTACGGGACCACTTTGAAGATACCCCCAAACATAAGAGATTGTTTTCTCCTTTCTTTAGGAAGTCCGAGAAACATAGAGGAGAAGCAGAATCCTCCTCTCCAATGCTAAGTGTCTTATCCTATGTTGCTCGGACTCTTCAAAAATATCGACGGGTATGTGTGGGATTTTCCAAAAGTAGTGCATTTTTGGAGAATCCGACACGGGTGCGGCAACATTTTTGGAGAGTCCGACTAACATAGGTCTTATCACAAATTTGCTAATTGTATGCAACTTAAGATTTGGTTACTTCTAGATCCAATCCAACTAATTTCAACTGCAACATATTTGAACTAATGATCTCCATGTTTATCTCAACCATTCAACCATCCGATGAGGAGACGACTAGCTTTCACCAATATATAAACCTTAGTTTCGTTTTCCTCATTCATGATAATCACCAACTCTTTGCCCCCAATGATCTGTTACTGTCAGATACTTCTAATTTTAGTTTTTTCTTATAGAATTTTACTCTCTAGGAAAATATTTTAATCACACTTAACAGAGCTGGAAGAAGTTCGAAGCTTACAATTTTATCCGAGGACAACGAATTTTCTTCACATTTCTGTTCGGATAGTAGCAAGTCATTTCTGGAGTCGAGATGATCAACCAACCTTGTAGGACTAAAACCTGACAACCTTGGTCTAGTGGAACTTGTAGGCTCTCCACTTCTTCTGTCGATGCAATTCAAAGATATTGAAGGACGATGAGGATGAACTTCACATCCTAAATTCTCATAGCAATCCAGGAACTCACAAACAGTGCTCATTCTATCAGAACCTGAAAATGGATGATTAGCTTTTGCCACATAATGCGCATCCGGTGTCTTGTTCGTTGATGTACTAAGCCTTGGAAACGGCGACCTGTTTCCATTAACATGGAAAATGTCATGTACTAAATGTGGTTATCTTCTTGAAAAGTACATCCAACTATGGACACCCTTTGGTTATGATGATTAAGGATGTAAACTTGTCAAGACTAGCAATCCTAGATACATGAAATATGGGAAGATTGGAGTGTAGTTAAGTCTTTGAGTTCCTTGTAGGCACTTAGAGCTCTCTATTACATTTAACCTGGATTTTCATGACTTCTTGCGACAAAAATTTTAAAAAGATCTAGTCGTCAAATTACATAATTGACTCTAACAGGTTCTCTTTTCTAACAAAAATTATAGTTTTAAGGTCATTCAATCAATATTATAGTGGATGAAATGTTACAGCCTTAATTTCTCGATTCTCATGTTATTAAAATTCATATTCACTCAGCTATTAAATCAACACTAGATCTGTTGCACAATGACAAGAAGCATAGCTTAAGCAAAATAATATGCGAAAAAGCAAAATACAAATGCTCACTCACTACGTGTATCACTAGCCCCAAACTACAAGTTAAAACCTATAAAGTTAATCAAGAAGTGACATATAAATGTGAATCTGAAAAACCCGTGCATATAAATATGTGTAGATGTCACTATGACTAAGCTCATGTTTATAATTTACACTTACATTAAATTAGCTGCATCAAAGTTGGAATTGCGTTGTGGAATTTGTATGCTAGGAATTGAGGATCTCCGTATCAATGGGTGAGAAGCCATTCTTACAGAATTGATTTTCCCTTTGGAAACTATGTAAATATTGCAAAAGCTTGGTGCCCTTTTCAGTACATTATTTGCAACATCACTTTTAGTGAAAAGTCTGTCATTATAGTGAGACTCAATTCAATCGCAGCTAAATTTTAGTAATTCTAACATACTTTTGCATAGATTTAAAAAAATAGTACCTTGAAATCCCATTTTTTGATGGACAACCAAGTATCAAATTTTGAACTCTATATAGTGAAACATGGGTCAATGAGAGACTTTGCAATGTTACCTTCAACTACGATTAGCTCATAAGCTACCTGAAAATTTGTGTTAAAGAATGTCATAATTTTTTATTTCATATTTGAAAATCTTATTGTCGTTGGATATATAATAACATTAAGGAAGTCAGGACCAGGAAATAAATTGATTTTCTCACTTCTTTGAAAGAACAAAAGACGCGAAAAGGAAGAAACAGATCTGTACATTGGTTGTTTGAATCTTGTCCGATTGATAGATCATTGCCTCCTACTGCAAAATAAAAGAAAAACCAAAAACATGAAGGAAAAACAAGAACACAAATAAATAACATTATTACAAAAGCAACGTAACTGTCAAGAAATGGTGATAATCGATAAAGCTAAATAAGCGAGGTTTAATATTTTACCTATACCATTGTGACATGATGTTGGGGATTGTGGTGCTGATGTAGTTTGAGGAACATGGATTAACGTGACCTTTTGGCCCTTTTCAAGTACATTTTCAATAGCCCATTAAGTGCATATTGGCTTCCTTTATTTTTATCAATGGCCACAGCTACCAATCTTTGTTCATGCAATCCTCGTGGGCTCCCCATATTCATAAAGAGATAATATTTGGGTGGAAATGATCAACAATTGCAACATCTAAGTAACTGGTTAATAAAATTCAAGATTTCAAGAGGGGAATAATGTTCCCACATCAATTTGGAAGAGGAAACTAGCCCTAGTTGTCGTCGTTTATTTCCCTTTCTGTGTCTGGTCAAAAACAACATCGAAAAGATCAGGAAATGCATAATGGCCATCAAGAATTCACTGAACCTTTGCCTGATTAGAAGGATGACCATTCTTGAATGGTTTGAAATGTTGACGAGAAAGAACCAAAAGACGACAATGAAAGATAATCAAGTTTTTAGCCAAAATTATCCTTTATTTTTTGGGTTAAACTTTTGTCCTTCAAATATAACTTGAAACATTTTAATCTCTTATGTTTGCTAAAGTGGGGCACATTTTATCTTACTTACAGAAATTGACTAAAAACTATCGCTGTCACGACCCAACCCGTCATGACTGGAACCCACACTAACTCCTAGTGGGTGAACCAACAGGTAAGTCATCTATTCATTCAAGTCCATTTTTATATTGCCCAATTCAATCAGTTATTAACCATTCAAGCACAAGAAAATTAAAATAAGTCATGCCATAAAGCAATGAAGTAAATGACGAAGTCCTAACTATTACAAATTCCAAAATCCGAAAGTCAGCGTACAAGGACTCTAATCTATAACATGCCTAAGGAATGAAATTTGTCTAACAAATAACCACAATGTCTGGAGTAGAAATAGACATCATAAAGAAGATCTTCGGGCGACCTAGCATGGATAGAAGCTCACCCTAAAATCTGTCAGCGACGGCCTCACGCTAGATATGAGGACGGATGGCAGTCTCTGGATCACAATTTGCACTCAAAAGAATGTAGCAAGGTAGTATCAGTACAGACACTATGTACAGGTAGATATCAGAGGCCTACTAAGATTAGTATCATGCATATATCATTAAGGCAATAAAATAGACAAGTCAGCCAACAACTCGAAATTAATAATCCAACAATAAGTCAATCAAGGATGTTACAATCAAGTCACAAAAGATATCAAGAATCGATCAGCACAAACAACAAATGGGAGCAAATCTACCAACAATACCCATATACTCGCTATACACACATGCTAACTGATGTCATTGCTCAGTAGTCATGACCTGCAGGGGACCCATGGTGTCCATGTACCACTCGTTCCGGATACTCATTGGACCCGAGCATAAAACCTCTGCTCCGAAAAGAACCTCGAACGCGGTCCACATCAAGTACCACTCATTTTCAGAACGAACCTCGGACCACGAGCAGATAATCTAGGTCACATACTCATTCGGTCAACTGTGCCTTTTCATACATCTATAAATAATAGTATTTCTTGCCATCTTATTATCAATGCTCAAATCATCATTTTGTATCACAACTACACCGAGAAGATCATATTAACTTCTCATCACAACAACATCAAACTGTAGAATCAACACCATAAGTAGTGGCATGAAGCCCACACGGTCACTCAATCAATAACACAAAGGAGTTCAATCACATACACACATCATGTATGAAGACTAGACATGATTTCTCCTATCGAATTTACAACACATACAATCAACAAATCAAGTCTAACTCAAGTAGACCGTAACCTACCTCAAACGTAGAGCTGGAACAATTCAAATCACTCCGCTACAGCTATTCCGTTCCTTAAAGCCTCGGAACGCTCAAAGTCTAGAAATTAGAATGATCAATGAGTCTCACTTACTCTAGTCACAAAATCAATTCAAGAATACCCTTCCCTTTAACCCCATTCCAATGGGTGAATGAAATCTAGGTGTAAAACAACCTAACAATGGCCTTAGAAACCACCAACCATCAATTTATAATAATAATCAATCAATCACATCAATTACAAGCAGTTTCCATGGTCAAGCTACAATTTTTATGAAACCCTAAGTCTCAATTCACTTAGTTCACGACTTTAATGGTTCAATTCTTGATTAAGAGGAGTTAACCCAAGCCATTAGATGATAAATAAATGATAATAATCATAACTTATCAATTCTAGAAGGTTTATTAGGTTCTAGGGTTTCTATTGCTGATTCATCATTGAAGACCCATAATAAGGATGATAATCATGAAGAAGATGACGTAATGATTGAAAGGGATGGGTGGGACTTACCTCTCAAGAATATTCTTGCCCTAGCTTGGAATTTTGTCCTAGGTGCATGTGGGGAACTGTGCTGGAGTTTTGTGAATAAAGAATTCGAAACAAAGTGTTTAAAAACGGGGTTACTATTTTAACGTTCGACCGCTACAACGGTCGTGTCCTTCTTCCGGCGGTCTCGCTATAACGACCAAGCTGCCCGGCTATAGCGAACCACAAAAGCGCGACCTATGGCGGGCCATGTTCTGCTATAGCGACATCGCCATAGCGGTACATTTCCTGCCACAACAAACACACGAATAACAACAGACCGGCGGCGGTGGACTCGCATTACGGTGGTACCGGCTATGACGGTACACCTTCGCCACAGTGGTACTATTGAGGCAGTAGCTCGCAATTTTTCACCATTTTTCAACTCTACCACCTGACATTTCATTCGAGGCCTCACAAACATAAACAAACATGCATATAGACATAAAACACCATATGAATCCACCCGTGGCCTCGAAATTCCCAACAGAGCTCTAATTCTCTACGTCTATCCCCCGTTGGACTCAACAAAATCGAGTTTCTATTAGCTCATTATACCCTTGGGGAGGTTCTATTTGGTGGGGTGATCCTACATTTCCCATAACGACCGGAAGGGTCGTTACAATCGCGATTATCACACGCTACTCGCATGTCAACCTTAAAAGCTACACTCATTCACACTTCCCCAAATTCCACAATGGCCCTGAATTCTAGAAAAAAACTTCCATCCTAAAGGAAAAAAAAAACTCAACTGAAATGAATCGAAGGAAGACTATGATGGGTTCGGTTTGATTGAATGTGATGTGTACGGATAAAGCTGAGGCACACATGAAATTTCGATGTCACCATGGTGTGATACTGCCAGTGAAGGTATCTTGGACAAACCGAAAACCAAGAAGAACATATTGGGCTTTTGCCTATCTGGTCAATATTTGTTGCTCAGTTTTTTCATTCGATTTATTTTCTCTTTATTTCTATTACATTATGAATGTTAGATTTCAACTCTTATGAACACTAAGAGCGACACCTCTTTTGTTACATAAGACATTCTAAGTGAGATGAGTGTTTTTCAACTCTAGTGATCATGTTGAAAATCCAGATATGAGCAAAAGGTTATCCTTGTGTAAGCTGTTGAGTTCTTTTAGCGTATCTGTTTATGAAGAATAATTTTGTCATCAACCTTTCTGGACATTCTACTTGTTTCTTCCTATATTTTAACACATGTTCATTAATAATTGCACGAGAAATCTTGTAAATTTTGGCTAAGAGGAAGAGTTGTCAGTTGTCACTATGCATTGCTCGATCAGGTTTCAAACATGAAGGCTAAAATGGAGAAGACACAAGACAAAGAAAGAATAAAGATCAAGTTGAATAACCTCAAGACTGGGAAATAGATAACTTGTTTATTATTATACAAACTTGGGTTATAGCTTTTATTTGTTACAAGTAAGTTGGTGTAACGACCCTTCCGGCCGTTATGGGAAATTAGGACTCTGTTGGGAATTTCGAGGTCGCGGGTGGATTCGTAGGGCGTCTTTTTTTATGTGTGCATGTTTTGTGTTGGGTTTTTGAGGCCTTGGATGAAATGTGGGTGATAGGGGGGAAAAATTGGACAAAATCGAGCTCACTGCCTAAAATGAGTCGCTGTGGCGGTAGGAGTACCACTGCCAGCGGCCATCCATTTGACTTGGTGGCCACTGTAGTGGGCAATGTACCGCTATGGCAGTACGCTATAGCGATAGATGGACCGCCATAGCGGTCACAGCGATTTTGTGGTGGGCCGCTATAGCGGTCAAGTTATAGCGGTCACTTGACCCCTATAGCGGTACCGTTGCAGCGGCATGATGATCGCTGTAGCGGTCGACGTAAAACAGTAGCCCGAATTTTATATACTCAGTTTTATTTTCTTTTTTAACAAAACCTCAACACGCTTCCCAACAAGCACCTAGAGAGAATTTTCAAGCTAGGGCAAGATAACCTTGAGAGGTAATTTCCATTGCTTTTCATTCTATCATTCCCTTCCCCTTCATTATTGTAATCATCTTCATGGGTCTGTAATGGTGAAAGTGAAGTAGAAACCCTAGAATGTCAATAAACCTTCTAAACTTGATGGGTTGGGGGTTATTATCGCTTATTTATCATTTAAATGGATTGATTAGTTGCTAATTGTCATAGATTGAACATTTAGAATCATAAACTAAGTGAATTGAGACCTAGGGTTCTATAAAAATTATGTCTTTGCCATAGAAAACTGTTTGTAATGGGAATATTTGATAGAATGTTGTATAAATTGATGGTAAATGAATACTAGGGGCCTTGATAGATTATTTATCACCTAGAAAATCATCCACCCTTAGAATGGGGGGAAGGGAAGGGTATTCTTGCTTTGGTGTTTGTGAATTGAGCAATGTGACTCATTGAGCCTTCTATTTTTGGACCGTGAACTTATTGAGCCTTTGAGGAAAGAAATGGCGGTAGCAGAGTAACCTGCGTGTTCCAGCTCTACTTTGAGGTAGGTTACGGTTTACTCAAGTCAGATATTGGTTAGTTGATTGTATGTTTTATGATCTACTTAGGAGAAAGCATATCCCGTTTTCATGCATGGTATTGTGTGGCCAAATTTCTACGTGAATGTGATTGAGTGATTGTGTAGGCTCCATGCTATTATTCTTGTGTGATTGAATCTACAGTGGATGTGTTGTGATGAGAAGCTAATATAATCTTCTTAAGGGTATTGTGACATGAAATGATGAGTTGATTGTTGATATCGGAAAGGTAAGAAACACTGTTCTGTAAGAGGTATAGAAAAGCACTCATGTGACCTAGATTATGGGCTCGTGGTCCGAGGATCGTTCCGAAAATGAGAGGTACTTTGATATGTCCCGTGATCGAGGTTCGTTCCGGAGCAGAGGTTTGTGCTCGGGTCCGAGGAGTATTTCGGAACGAGTGGTACATAGACACCATGAGTCCCCTGTAGGTCATGACTACTGAGCTAAGACATCAGCTAGTATGTATGTACAGCGAGTGAGGTTATTGTGGTAAATTTATTTCCGTTGTGGCTTACGTGATTGTGATTGCTTGACATTCTTAGTGATTTGATTGTGATTGTCCTTGGTTGACTTACTGTGATTTATTGATATTCAGTTCTGTTGACTGGCTTGTTTTATTCTATTGATTTTACGAAATATGCATGATATTAATCTTAGTCGTCCTATGATATCTACTGGTACATAATGTTTGTACTGATGCTACCTTCTTTGCATTCTTTGAGTGCAGATTGTGGTATAGAGACCGTTACTCGTCCTCACATCTAGCGCAGAGGATAATTGTTGATAGATATTAGGGTGAGCTTCTTCCCATGCCAGGACGCCCAAAGATCTTCTTGCTATGATGTCTTTTCATACTCTGGACATTATGGATTACTTATTTGTTTCACTTCAGATTCTTAGACATGTTTTTAGCTTAAAGTCCTGTACGATGACTTTCGAATTTTGGGGATTGTAATAGTTAGAACTTCCGCACTTATTTCAGTATTTATGGCATGACTTATTTTATTCTTTTGATGTTTGAATGAGTAATACTGTTTAGCTTGGTTAATATAAAACCGAATTGAATGGATAGGTGTCTTGTATGTTGGTTCGCCCACTAGCATTTAGATGGGTGCCAATCATGGCGGGTTGGGTCGTGATGGAGTTGGCTTTAGAGCTTTAGGTTCGTCGATTTTATTGTACAAGAACATGTCTAGTAGAGTCTTATAGATCGGCACGGAGACGTCTGTACATATCTTCGAGAGGCTGCCGGTCACCAGGAAAACTCCCTCTTTTTTTTTTCGTGCTACTTGATTCCAATTGGTATCTACTAATTCAAATTGGTATCTGACTATCCTTCATTCTCTCACAGATGGCGAGAACATGCGCGGCAGTAGCTAGAGGTAGAGGTGGAGGCAGAGGAGCAGGTAGAGGGGTGGCCCCAGCTGGGGGCGGCGTCCCATGGTTGACCCCGTTCCTCTAGTGGTTCCTAATAAGGCGGCGAGGAGATGCGCCGCGGCCGGCCCGGCGGCGGCGGTGCCGGTTCCGGCGGGAGAGCTACAACTACTCGGGGTATACCGAGATGCTATGGCACGAGGTCTTTGCATTGGTTGCATGAGTTAGCACGGGCGGGAGCTATGCCCGGCGGATCTAGCGAGGTAGGGGCACGGGGAATAGCGACCCCGGGTCGGACGGGCACGAGCTCGGGGTTTCGGCGTACGCGGCGATGGCACCTCGCTTGGATGAGTTTCGAGTTTTGAGGCCTTCCCGAGGCCAGTTGCAGGGCCAGTGATGATTGGAAAAGAACATGATCTATTTGGAGGTTCACTAAAATGAAGCCTCTTGTGTTTTATGGTACTGAGTCGGAGGACGCATATGAGTTCATCATTGACTGTCACGAGAGGCTCCATATGATGGGGGTCGTGGATAAGTACGGGGTAGAGTTTGTGACCCTTCAGTTTTTGGGTGATGCCAAGCTTTCATGGAGGGCTTATGTGGAGTGTAGGCCAACTGGGTCTCCTCCGTTGACTTGGGTTCAGTTTTACTCTGTATTTCTGGACAAGTACATTTCTCGTACTTTGAGGGATCGAAGGAAGGATGAGTTCGCTACTATTGATCAGGGGAACTAGTCAGTTGCTGTGTATGAGTCCCGTTTCCACTCCCTTTCCTGTTATGCTCTTCAGTTACTGCCCACTGAAGGGGAGAGGATACGGCGGTTTGTGAAGGGGTTGAATACCGGACTGCAGTTATCGGCTCTTCAGCTTGTAGCCCTTTGGGGCTTCATTTCAGGAGTTAGTGGAGCATGTCCATATCGTTGAGGGGATTAGGCATGAGAGTTATACAAGGCAGGTTGAGAAGAAGGCCCGTAAGGGTGGGATGTTCAGTAACTCCTTCTCGAGGGGTCAGAGTTCGCAGGTACATTCAGGGTGTCCGGTTCAGTTCAGGATGCAGGTGTCAGTTGGGGGCCCATCAGGGGAAATTATCAGGCTTCCGATCAGCATGGAGGCTACACCGCTTTATCAGTTTCTGTTCAGCGGCCTACGCTGGACTGTGCTTGATTCGAGTGTGGTGCCATTGGGCATATCAATAGGTATTGCCCTAGACATAAACAGAGTGGGCAGGGTACTCAGTATCAGGCTCCCCGAGCTCCGTTTGCACCAAATCGTGGAGGTAAGGATTGCGCACCAGCAGGGCAGGGCGCCACACCGTGGGTAGGGGTGGTGCCCAGCCTAACCAAGGCAGTCCTCGAGCGAGGTAGGCGGACAACGGCCCCGGCGGCGGGGCTCGGACGGTGTGTGTGTAATCGCGGTGGTGCACAGGCGACAGAGAGGCACGGTCATTTGTACGCTTTTCCAGGTTGACCTGAGGCTGAGGCCTCCAATGCAATTATCACAGGTAATATCTCCGTTTATGACAGTATGGCTTATGTTTTGTTTGATCAGGGCTCTACTTTTTCCTATGTATCTACCTATTTTGCTGTGGGTCTGGAGATGATGTGTGATACCCTTGACACCCATTTACTTATCTACTCCTGTTGAGGATTCTGTGGTGGTAGATAGCGTCTACCCTTCGTGTACGATTTATTTCATGGGGTATAGTACTTGGGCAGATTTGATGATCTTAGAAATGGTAGATTTCGATGTTATTTTGGGTATGAGTTGGTTGTCCCCGCATTATGCTATTCTTGATTGCCATGCTAAGACTGTTACACTAGCCATGCCCGGGGCACCTAGACTCGAGTGGAAGGGTAACCTTAGTCCCCTTCCTAAGAAAGTAATATTCTCTGCTCATGCTAGGAAACTAGTAGAGAAGGGTTGTTTAGCTTATCTGGCACATATCCGTGATACCAGTACAGATACTCCATCCCTTGATTCGGGTCCAGTGGTACGCGAGTTTGAGATGTGTTCTCGCGGACTTGTCTGGTATGCCACCGGATCGTGATATTGACTTTAGAATTGACTTAGACCCAGAGACCCGTCCTATCTCCATCCCACCTTATAGGATGGCACCAACAGAACTCAGAAAACTGAAAGAGCAGTTGTAAGATCTTCTGAGTAAGGGATTTATTTGCCCGAGTGCCTCTCCGTGGGGTGCTCCTGTACTGTTTGTTAAGAATAAGGATAAGTCTATGCGTATGTGTATTGATCACCATCAGCTGAATAAGGTAACTGTCCGAAAAAAGCATCCCATTCCCCGTATTAATGACTAGTTTGATTAGTTACGGGGAGCTTTTGTGTTCTCCAAAATCGATTTAAGATCAGGGTACCATCAGTTGAAGATTCGGGCAGAGGATGTTCCTAAAACTGCTTTTCGAACTAGGTATGGGCACTATGAGTTCTTGGTTATGTCTTTTGGGCTTACAAATGCGCCGATTGCGTTCATGGATTTGATGAACAGTGTGTTTAAGCCCTATTTAGACTCATTCGTAATAGTGTTCATTGATGATATCCTAGTGTACTCTGGGAGTAAGGAAGAGCATGAGAAATATTTGAGAATTGCTCTTGGGGTATTGCGAGAGAAGAAGTTGTACGCTAAATTCTCCAAATGCAAATTCTAGTTGTCTTCTGTGTCTTTCTTGGGGCATGTTATTTCGAAAGAGGGTATTACGGTGGATCCTCAGAAAATTCAGGCAGTCAAGGAATCGGTTAGGCTCAGATCAGTGACCGAGATCCATAGTTTTGTGGGTCTGGCTAGCTACTATCGTCGGTTTGTGAAAGGGTTTGGCTCTATTGCTTCTCATTTGACTCGTTTGACTCAGAAAGAGGTACCATTTCAGTGGTCCGACGAGTGTGAAGAGAGCTTTCAAAAGCTCAAAACATTGTTGACTACAACACCGATTCTGGCATTGCCCGTTGAGGGCAAGGGTTTTGTTGTTTATTGTGATGCTTCATGGTCTGGTTTGGGTCTTTGTTTTGATGCAGGAAAAGAAGGTGATTGCTTATGCTTCTCGACAGTTGAAGTTGCATAAGAAGAACTATCCTACTCATAATCTAGAGTTGGCAGCGGTGGTGTTTGCGTTGAAAATCTGGAGGCACTACTTGTATGGTGTCCATTGTGAGGTGTACACGGACCATCGCGGTTGCGGCATGTGTTCACTCGAAAGATACGAACTCTAGATAGTGGAGATGGATGGAACTGCTGAAAGACTATGACATCACCATTTTGTATTACCCTGGTAAGGCCAATGTAGTAGCTGGCGCATTGAGCAGGAAGTCGGCTAGTATAGGAAGTCTGGCTTGTGTGATCTCTTCTGAGCGTCCGTTGGCAAGAGAGGTTCAGACTCTAGCTAACAGTTTTGTGAGACTGGATATTTCTAACACAGGCAAGGTGTTGGCTTGTGTTGAGGCTCGGTCATCATTTTTAGAGCAGATTAAAGCTAAGCAGTTTAAAGATGCTAAGCTATGTAAAATACGTGATAAGGTGTTGCATGGTGAGGCCAAAGAGGTCGTGATTGATGAGGAGGGCGTGCTATGAATCAAAGGGCTAGTGTATGTGCCGCGGGTGGGCGATTTGAACAAGACCATTCTGACAGAGGCTCATACCTCGAGGTATTCTATCCATCCTGGTGCCACTAAGATATATCGTGATCTGAGACAACATTATTGGTGGACTGGGATGAAGCGTGATATAGTAGAGTTCGTTGCTCAGTGTCTGAATTGCTAATAGGTGAAGTATGAACATCAGAAACCTGGGGGTACCTTTGCAGAGGATGCCTATTCCTGAGTGAAAGTGGGAGAGAATAGCCATGGATTTCGTAGTGGGTCTTCCGAAGACGTTAGGGATGTTTGACTCTATCTGGGTTATTGTTGACAGGTTGACTAAGTCCGCCCACTTTATTATGATGAAGATAACTTCTGACGCGGAGAAATTGGTTAAAATCTACATTCATAGGGTACTTAGGCTTCACGGGGTTCCTATCTCCATTTTGTCGGGCAGGGGCACCATTTTTACATCCAGGTTTTGGCAATGTTTGCACGAGGAGTTGGGTATGAAGTTAGATCTTAGCACAGCTTTCCATCCTCAGACTGACCGGCAGTCTGAGCCGACTATTCAGGTTCTTAAGGATATGCTTCGTGCATGTGTGATAGATTTCGGTGGGCATTGGGATCAGTTATTTCCCTTAGTCGAATTTGCTTACAATAATAGCTATCACTCGAGTATTGATATGGCCCATTTGAGGCATTGTATGGAAGGAGTTGTCGGTCTCCTATTGGATGGTTTGATGTGTTCAAGGTGAGTTCGTGGGGTACTGACCTTCTGAGAGAGTCCCTAGAGAAGGTGAAGGTGAATCAAGCCAAGATTTTAGCAGCGGAGAGTAGGCAGAAGGAGTACGCGGACCGCAAGGTCCGAGATCTTGAGTTTGAGGAAGGAGAGCAAGTGCTGTTGTCGGTCTCACCCATGAAGGGTGTGATGAGGTTTGGGAAGAAGGGCAAGCTTAGCTCGAGGTACATTGGTCTGTTTGAGATTCTCAAACATGTGGGAGAGGTGGTTTACAAGTTGGCTTTACCTCCGAGTCTATCAAGCGTTCATCCGGTGTTTCATGTGTCGATGTTGAAGAGGTACCACGATGATGGTTCCTATATCATCTGTTTGTTAGATAAAAATTTATCGTATGAGGAAGAGCCCGTTGCTATCTTAGACAGGGATGTTTGCAAGTTGAGGTCCAAGGAAATATCTTCTGTGAAAGTTCAGTGGAAGAATCGACCGGTGGAAGAAGCTACTTGGGAGACAGAGATATGCGTAGCAAATACCCTCAGCTTTTCGCCGAGTCGGGTAACTCCTCCCTAGTTTTCTCACCCTTGTCCATTCGGCGACGAGCGGTGTTTTAATTGGTATCTGGTGTCATGACCCTTCCAGTCGTTTTGGGAAATTAAGACTCTGTTGGGAATTCTGAGGCCACGGGTGGATTCGTAGGGCGTCTTTTTATATATGTGCATGTTTTGTGTTGTATTTTTGAGGCATTGGATGAAATGTGGGGTCATAGGGGGAAAAACTGGACAAAATCGAGCTCACTGCCGAAAATGAGCCACGGCGGCGGTACCGCTGCCAGCGGCCATTCATTTGCCTTGGTGGTCACTATAGCGGGCAATATACCGCTATGGCGGTAGATGGACCGCCATAGCGGTCACAACAATTTTGTAGTGAGCCGCTGTAGCGGTACCGCGGCAGCGGTCAACGTAAAACAGTAGCCCGAATTTTATATACTGAGTTTTATTTTCTCTTTTCACAAAACCTCAACACACTTCCCCACAAGCACCTAGAGAGAATTTTCAAGCTAGGGCAAAATAACCTTGGAAGGTAAGTTCCATTGCTTTTCATTCTATCATTCCCCTCCCATTCATTATTGTAATCATCTTTATGGGTCTTTAATGGGTAAACGGAAGTAGAAACCCTACAATGTCAATAAACCTTCTAAACTTGATGGGTTAGGGTTATTATCACTTATTTATCATTTAAATGGATTGATTAGTTGCTAATTGTCATAAATTGAACATTTAGAATCATAAACTAAGTCAATTGAGACCTAGGGTTCTATAAAAATGGTGTCTTTGCCATAAAAAGCTGTTTGTGTGGGAATATTTGATAGAATGTTGTATAAATTGATGGTAAATGAATCTTTTAGGGCCTTAATAGGTTTTTTATCACCTAGAAAATCATCTACCCTTAGAATGGGGGAAGGGAAAGCTCTGCTTTGGTGTTTGCGAATTGAGCAATGTGACTCGTGAGCCTTTTATTTTTGCGAAGTGAACTTATTGAGCCTTTGAGAAAGAAGGCAGTAGCGTAGTAACTGCGTGTTCTAGCTCTACTTTGAGGTAGGTTACGGTTTACTTAAGTCAGACTTTGGTTAGTTGATTGTATGTTTTGTGATCTCCTTAGGAAAAAGCATGTCTAATTTTCATGCATGGTATTGTGTGGACAAATTCCTACGTGAATGTGATTGAGTGATTGTGTAGGCTCCGTGCCATTATTCTTGTGTGATTGAATCTACAGTGGATGTGTTGTGATGAGAAGCTAATATAATCTTCCCAAGGGTATTGTGACATGAAATGATGAGTTGATTGTTGATATTGGAAAGGTAAGAAACACTGCTATGTAAGAGGTATAGAAAGGCACTCATGTGACCTAGATTATGGGCTCGTGGTCCGAGGATCATTTCGAAAACGAGAGGTACTTTGATATGTCCCGCGATTGAGGTTTGTTCCAGAGTGGAGGTTTGTGCTCGGGTCTGAGGAGTATTCCGGAACGAGTGGTACATGGACACCATGGGTCCCACAGCAGTCATGACTGCGAGCTAAGACATCGGCTAGTATGTATATACGGCTCGAGCGAGGTTATTGTGGTAAATTTATTTCCGTTGTGGCTTACGTGATTGTGATTGCTTGACATTCTTGGTGATTTGATTGTGATTGTCCTTAGTTGACTTGCTGGGATTTATTGATATTCATGTCGTTGTGCTTGGCTTGTTTTATTCTATTGATTTTACGAAATATGCATGATACTAATCTTAGTTGGCCTATGATATCTACCGGTACATAGTGTTTGTACTGATACTACCTTGCTGCATTCTTTGAGTGCAGATTTTGATATAGAGACTGTTGCCCGTCCTCACATCTAGCGTGAAGGATAATTGTTGACAGATTTTAGGGTGAGTTTCTTCCCATGCCAGGCCGCCCGAAGATCTTCTTGCTATCATGTCTTTTCGTACTCTAGACATTATGGATTACTCATTTGTTAGACTTCAGTTTCTTAGACATGTTTTTAGCTTAGAGTCTTGTACGATGACTTTCAGATTTTAGGGATTGTAATAGTTAGAATTTTCACACTTATTTCAGTATTTATGGCATGACTTATTTTGTTCTTTTAATGTTTGAATGAGTAATATTGTTTAGCTTAGTTAATATAAAACTGGATTGAATGGATAGGTGTCTTGTAAATTGGTTCGCCCATTAGCATTTAGATAGGTGCCAGTCATGGAGGGTTGGATCGTGATAGTTGGCCGGTCAAATTTTGTTGCATGTAGTGTGTTTAAGGAGATATGAGTTTGCTATTGTAACGATCCGTTCAGTCGTTATAGCATTTATGACCCATTTACCTCCGTTAACCTTTCCCCGAGCCCTATGAGTATGATTTTGACCAGCGGGGATGGGTGGCACTGTTCCCAAGGTCATTGGGCAAATTTTAGTGTGACTTTTGAAAATTTGAGCCTTTTAGTGAAATTTTTTTGACTAATTGTTGACTTTTAGGTAAACAGACCTTTTTCTGAAATCCATCGATTTCGAGAGGTCTTGATGATCATTTATGACTTGGTGGGAGGTTTGGTTTGGTTTCCAAGGCACTTGGGAGCGTTTTGAGACTTGGTTTGGAAAGTTGGCTATAGGCCATTAGGGGTTGACTTGGTCAAATAAACCTCCATTGAGAAATTCGAGGCTACGGAAGAGTTCGTAGCGCGTTTTTATATGTGTTTGCATGGTTGTTTTGTATCTGTGGGGTCTCGAGTGATAGTCGAATTTCGGTGTCACGACCCAACCAGAGGGCCATGACAGGTACCCGGACCTAACCTACCAAGCACCTCTTGACATACAACTCATAACCATAGCTGGGTGGACCACAAAAATAACTCATAATTATCATAATATGTAAGGGCATAAGTCCACTTGTTAAATGCACATCTATATGATCATCATCAACTATGCCCTTATGCGTAAGCCAACAAGGATGCCAAAAATGACATGCAAAATATGAACTGACGAGGTTACAGAACATCTAACTATATGCTTCTGTCTATGAGCCTCTACACGGAGTGCATAGAATCATAAGGACGGGACAGGACCCCGCCATGGCCATATATACACAAAAGAATATTACCGGCTAAACTATAGCTCCAGAACAAATGGAGTGCTCCTTTAATGTCGCTGATGAAGCAGCCTAGGGGTTTGGCCCGTCTCCCTGTCTACCTGCGGGCATGAACGCAGCGTCCATAACAAAAGGACGTCAGTACAAATAATGTACTGAGTATGTAAGGCATGAATAACAACATAATAAAAGTATGAAAGAAGTATGAGATATGAGATAGGAGAAATAAACTGTACATCTGTTTGCCTCTTAAGACGGATATTATGCATGCTTAGCTTTTTAAAAAAAAAATATATTTTCATACATACATACTATAAATGTTATTGCTGCAGAATGTGCAACCCGCTCCATATATCATATCATCTCTGCCCATTGCCGTGGTGTGCACATCTACATGACTGCCCGACCGACTATGGCGCGATGCGGTGTGAGAAAATACATACATACGTACATACATACATACGTACATACATACATACATACATATATATACATACATACATACATATATATATATATATATATATATATATATAAAGCATGCATGAGAGCCCAAATGAAAGGTATAAATCTACCGGAGTGACGTAAGGTCGGTACACCTCCAATTTCAATTATGGAATCATCATCATCGCTATATCTCACCTTGAAAGAACAACTACCATAAGGTGAGATCATCACTAATGAATAAAACCAATAATCATGGAACAAACTCAATACTGTCATAGGAACAACAAGAACCATAAGCTTTTTATCTCTAGAAATTTACTCATCATCATCATGAAGGACATTTAACAATGATATCATAAAAACCTTGAGAGTCATGAGCTTCTGGTATCCTTTAGGAATAAGGATATTATGGATATTGTGTGTGGGTTCACAATAAGGAAATCATGCCTTAAGAAAGAAAAGGTTAGCCTTAACATACCTTGTCTCCTTAGTATACGGATCGCACGAGTCCTGCTACGCTCTATGAATCATTATCTACAGTAAAAGAAGTATCCGTATCAACGATAGGTTCACAACTTATAAGCAAAGTCATTTAGACATTTTGTCGAACACCTTATGTGCATAAGATTCATGTAACTTGTTTTACTTGATCCTATACATATTTTGGCACCACAAACTCTTCACTAGCTCTCTTCCATCTTCACAACTCACTTAACAATCTAACATCTTCATACTACAACTCTATTTGCATAACCAGCCCAACAACATCACAACTATATCAAGTCTAGAACAATTCATGACTCAAACATAGCTAAGAACAAGTTTTAGCACTATTAAACTTTACTTTCACATGCTCTCCTTCCTATAACTTGTGTGAAGGCCAAATAATACTATAAACCTGAAGATGGAGTAATAATCTTACCGTCAATCACTTTAAATTCGAAATTCCTTCACCTCCAAGAAGTCTCCAAATTTAGCACCACAAGGAGAAGAACAATCTAATGATGATCATGGAATTCTTTATGTTAAAATCAATTGGTTTGCCCTTGATTTTGGTCTTAGATCATTTGAGGACTTGTAGAGAGAGTTTTGGAAGTGTCTAGGTCAAAAAACAGTGAAATAATGAGTGAGGGTCGAATTGGGTCAATTTATAGTAAGTCTAGTAAATTCTGGACCGACACAACCTGCAGCGAGGTTTCGGGTGTCACATAGCGTGCTCTGAGAGCTGCATGTCAAGTCGCAGACCTTGCAAAATCATCAAAATTTTCTATCACACTATGCTACACACTCTGCGTCTTGCAGAGTGTGCTCTGAGAGCCATATATTGCTCCATAATGTGACACTTTGTCGAACTTTTGCTGAAACTTAACTCTGATGATCCAACAAGCCTTAGACCTTCCCAAAGCTTACTAAACGTGATTTTACTCTCTTATATACTCAAGATGGACATGTCTATCCTCATGACCTCGAAAAATTTGTCCTTCTTCCCAAGACTAGGACAACTAGTACCCGACGAAACTCAACGTACAAAAATACGGTGGGTAACATTCAGCCGAGATTGGTCAAAACCGCATTTTTTGGTGTGTCTCATCGTGAGGTCAGCAGAGGCACCAGAACCGCCGTAGATGTGGTTTCCATAGGCGTCATCCCTGTCACTATAGCTGTTGTCGCCATAGCTGTCATCCTTGTTGCCATAGCTGTGGTCGCCATAGCCGGCATCCCTGTAGCCATAGCTGTTTTCGCCATAGCCGTCATCTCTGCCGCCATAGCTGGTGCACTGCAGCCGTTCCTATCACCGCTGTAGCCATTGACGGGCAAATTTTTCTCTACTTCTTAAGTTAAAACCCCTAAAACCTTATAACTTCATTACATCATTTCTTAAGCATTTTGGGGAGATTTTGAGAGCATTTGATCGCCTTTCTTCATAGAGGTAAGATCCCTGGCCATAGAATTCATTACTTTCCTTTCTCAATCATTAATCCATGCAAGAATCAAAGAGGAAAAGTGGGTTTTTAGGAGAATTTCTTAAAATGGGTTTTAGACTTCCTAAGTAGATATTGTTGGTAGAATGGGCTAGTATAACCCAAGAACCTAATATATTCATTGTTGTTAAGCTTATATCTTACATTATTAGAGGTCAATTTGTGGATTGAAAAGTTAGGGTTCATACCCAAATTTGGGAGTTTCATTTAAAATCCGAATTTAGCTTAATCTTGAGTTAATCTAGAAATTGATTAGTGGGTTTTGATCATCTATACTTGAATTGCATATTCTACTTTAGAATTTACCGTTTTACCCTTGTGGGCCCATTTCCCGAACTTTCATAGGTTGGATTTGACCTAATTTAGAAGCTTAGCAATATGGGTATGGTTCTTCATCGTTTCTAATCTAGATTACATTTATAACTAGACATCGAGTATTTGGAGGCTCTACGAAAGGGCAAGGCAAAGGTGTGGTTGTTTGTGGCTCCTGTTCGGCATTTCAGGTACGTTACGGCTTACCATATGGTTAGACTTCGGTTAATAAAGCATATGTAGAGTTAGCGATTGTTGGAGACAGCATTTTATGCCTTTTGGTATGGATTTGGGATGGAATTCTATTAGGTTGGTTGTTGTTGATTGTGGCTTTCACCTTATTGTTGATAACTATTGCTTGTCGCATCGTTATGTTCTATTGGGTTGTTGCCTTATGTGTTAGTTATCTTGTTGCCTTGTGAGAGACTTTAGATTTCATGCTTGGTGATTACCGTAGTATTTGGAGGATTGCATGTGTTATTGGAGACTCGTTGGAAAAGGAAGGATAGTGAGATTAGGCCTGTATAGTGATGTATGCATATGATAATACTCGGATGGAAACTTGACTTATGAATTACTGTTGATGATGATATCATGCATGGCGTACATTCTTTTTTCATACATATATTAATATTGAATCATTACTTGGTACTGATGATGATAAATGAGAAAATGGAACACTGAATGATCCTAGACTTGATGCTTAATGATTTACCTTATGATATGGAGATCTTAATTATCATATTTGGATGTCGTTGGAAAGGAGAGGAATGTTATGATATTGATATTGTTGTTGTTGTTGTGATGTGTCCATCTGTGGCACGAGCATTCATATATTCATGTTGGCATTGTTATCATGCATTCACTCATTTATACATATACTGGGATCGGGTTGCACACCGCAACACTTACTCGGATCGAGTTTCACATACCGCTACACTGACTTGGACCGGGTTGCACGTTCTGCAATACTGACTATTGGATTGGGCTCTGCACCGCATCAAGTACATGGACTTTGCCGGTCTACCATATGTGTATCATTACATTGCATTGCATTGCATTCATATTTCATTCACTCATACTTCTGGTTTCAAGTTGTGGTTACTTATTGTATTGTACGGTGTTCATGAGCATTAACTTCCTGGTTGGTTACTGATTTGAGATCGTCGTGTGCCTGATTAATATATACTTGGGTATTAATGGATTCGAGGAGTAGAGGCTTTCTCTTAGGTTAAGACTTAAGGTTAAGGAGTAATATTGTTGGCGGTACTAGTATTTTGGTTATTCTAAGGACGTGGAAAATTTGGCAAGACTTGGGTTTTGATGCTTCACTATAGGTTTGATCTGGATATAATTCATTGAGAGTTTTTTGGATATTTTAGTACTTGAGTTGTTATTCTTGGATATGTGTTTATGCTTTATACTTGATTGTGAGCATGTCTATTCCTTTATATATGTTAACTAACTATTGTCGGCCAATGATGCCTACTCAGTACGTGTTTTTTATACTGATGCTACCTTGCTATACTTCTTTTCGGGGTGTAGAGTTTGAGACAGGTTCTATTTCCACTCCCCGAGACTGACTTTTGAGGCCTGGCTTGCGAGTATCTAAGGTGAGCATCTGACTAGTCGCTGCCCAGAGACTCGTCTATCCCTGTCTCTATTTCTTCCCTTCAGACAGATATGTTTAGCTTTTGAGACTTGTATTATCTGGAATTTTACCTAGTTGCTCTTCTACGAGTCAGACCAGTTCTTTGGGATTGTATTGTTTTTCACACTTATTCTCCTTTAAACGATATTGAGATTTATTGTCATTTACATTGTTCTTCCGCATTTATAGTTTGTATGTTAGTTAAGGGAAGGGTTCGCCTACTGAGGTGAGAAATGGTAGGTTCCTGCACGTTTCCCTAGTTCGAGCGTGATAAGTTGGCATCAGAACCCTCGGTTAACCGATCTATAAGTACAAGAACATGTCTAGTAGAGTGTTGCGGATAGGTGCGATGAGCTCCATGCCTATTACGCGAGAGGCTATATGTTATACCTCGGAAAATTTCATGTTGTCGTGTGGTAGATAGACTAACTCAGGGTGAGATGTATGCGATGTCTCTACAAGTAAGAAAGGTTACTTGGAAATTCTAATTAAGATTCCAAAGACATTTGAGGCAAGAGAAGAAGGTTCGCTAAGGAAGGCAAGGTATAAGTCGTGTTTTGGAAGGGTTTTGCAAAGTACCGAACTAATGTTGACTTAATGATGTCTTGAAGAAGATTTATGATGCTTTGTGGATTGTTAATGAAGTGTTAAACAAGTGTTAAGAAGGTTCCATAAGGATTGGAGATCAAACGAAACGACGGGAACAAGTTCGAAGAGAAGGTGGATTATATGACTATTTATACGGTCCGCATAATATTATACAGTCCGTATAATGGTCCGTGTAACCATTACAGTGAAGGGGAATCACTGATGGAGTTATACGGTCACTTATACGGACCGTATAATATTTTACGGACCGTATAAGGGTCCGTATAACTCGCATCGGGCAGTTTTAATTTTTTATAAGAAGATGAATTCAAGGTCTTATTTCTCATTTCTCATTTCC
>NC_081350.1:64027130-64048787 GCF_029784015.1 Lycium ferocissimum
TATTCTTATTTGCTCGTGATTTGGATTTCTCGTACTCGATGCTTTACATACTCGCACCTTTTCGTACCGACCCCCTTTCTTCGGGGCCGCGTTTCGTACCCGCGAGTGTGCGTACGTTGGTGATCCTCCACCGTAGGCCACACTCCCTCGCTATATTGGATTGCTCCTTTGATTCGGAGCGTACATTTTGGTATATATATATACTTCGTCATGTTTATCCTTATGTATATTTGGACTATTTGGGCACGGGCCCGTCCCGTCATATGATTCTCGTCTCGTCCGTACAGAGGTCCGTGGGCATATTTTGTGGGTTGTGCCTACTTCCGTATGATCGTGTTTGTGTCCGTGTGTTGGGCGATCCCATTCGCCGCGCGGCGCGGGTCCGTATATGTATATATGATATTTTGTTGGCCCTGTGTGGCCTTTGTTGGTATTTTCCGTGTGCGGTGGTTATTTTGGTTAGTCCATAAAACAAAGGAACTCGCCGAAATTTTTCCGGAAATTATCTAAATTTGAAATATAGCCTTATCGGCTTCGTTATAGATTTGATCGCGTTCGTTATGTTTTGAGGTAGTGTTTGATGGATATGTTTGGGTGCCCCGCATCGGCACAAGTCACGCCTACGGGGTTGGGTCACTGGTCGTGGTGGGGCCGACCAAGCCCTGACGCGTAAAATGCATAAATAAATACTTCCCACTCCAAATTGCGTCCCAATGCTTATGCCATCCATGCTAGGGGTAGACTCAATCTATGAATGTTAGTGGGCCTCAATGAACCCACTAACGTCTTTTGTTGGGGCAACCTAAATATCAAAGGGAGAATGAATCACACTTCAAGCATGAACCTTCTACTAATCCTCAAATCACCTTTCTTTTATCTTTTCTTCTATATATCTCTTTATTATGCTTGTATGTTTATATTTTTGCAATATATGGACTATATATGCTATATTGTATATCTTAAACCTTTGTTTTTAGGGTAAAAAATTCTGGACCGGACCTATTTCTCGTTCTTCAACTTGCTATTTATAGCACAAATTATATTGGAATCCTAGGACAAACAATAACGGACACCTGGACTTCATTTTCCCCCCAAAAATCCCCTCAAATTCGTACCTTATCTACATTTCAAAATAAAATCAGATAGGACAAAATGAACTACTAACTAATTGTACCCTAAATTTCAAATAAAATCCACAGAAATCAGATAAATACGAGGATAGTACAAATGCCCGCGTGAATCACGCATATTGTGCAATTCTAGCGGTACAATTGTACCAAATTTGTACCAAGAGGATAAAATCCTCAAATTCGTACCCAACCCCAATGAACCATCATGGAAATTGCCTTAGGCACCTATATAATTGCGTGTGATGCACAAGTTGGCAAAGGATTCGAGGTCCCGCCCATGGCAACCACACGCATGGGTAACCCGAGCAACATCCATAAAAATGACATAATTGGTGCGACTGTATAAATAATTAAGCAAAATTAAACTTGGAATGGACAAGGACATGTGAAAGGGCATAAAAGCTCTCTTACTTTTAGCCAAAACAACCTTGAATTCATCGTGAAAACACCGCCATAGGCGGCAAAACCCTAGGTGCTAATGTCGCCTGATTTTAGGGAGAAGAGGGGTCGGGTAACAAATGAAATAAAGTGGGGGTGAAGGTTTGTTTTATCAAATTTCACCCCCTTTTTTTAATAAAAATATACCCCCTTTTTATTTAAAATATCAAAAGACCCCCTCCCTATCCAATTTGTAATATAAAAAATATATTATAAATATATATATTGCTTTAAATACTAAATATAATAATTATTCGGACTAAATAAAAATTATAACTCGCAAAGTTAAAATGCGAGCTTTAAAACGAGCCCAATATCGACATAATTCTGAGCAATATTTAAAATATGAAAAAATGCGATAAAAAATGAGCGGTAATTTATACGTTGTTTTAATTAACAATTTTTCCGAATTAGACGGAGCGGGATGAAAATAAATAACTCGTATATATCGTAGTTGTCAGTTTTTTTCTTTTTAGGAAATAATAATTAACCATCGTTTTGCTATTTTGTCGGGATTTTGAAATTTTTATCTTTAAAGGGTGTATCCTTACTCCGTCTTTGACTCGGGAAATTTGAAAACTAAAATACACATTTTATGAGGTGAAAATTAGGTGTCAACACTCATGCCTATCTGCCTATTCTGTTGATTTTATGAACGTATGCAGGATACTAATCTTAGTCGGCCTATGATATCTACTGGTACATAGTGTTTGTACTGATACTACCTTGTGGCACCCTTTTGAGTGCAGATTGTGTGCCAGAGACTTCATCCAGACTCACATTTCGCCTGAGGCTATTTCCCGTTAAGATCAGAGGATAAGCTCCTATCCATGCCGTGCCGCCTGAAGATCTTTCCTAATTGATGTCTATTTCATTTCTAGACACTTATGCTATTTTGGAAAATTATTTGTTCTTTAGACAGCTTTATGTTTTAGAGTCCTTGTACATGACTTTCGGATCTTTGGGGTTGTAATAGTTTAGAATTCCGCACTTATATTTTATTATGGCATGACTAGAAAATTTTATGATTATCTCCATTGGTATTGATTTATAGTTGGTTAAATGAATGAGAATTTGGCTAAGAGGATGGTTCGCGCACCAGGGGGGTTTGTGTGGGTTCCATCACAACGGGTTGGGTCGTGACACTTTTTTATTTTTATAAATATTTGTATATGTATTCTATATGTAAACAAATGATTGTAAAATATTGAAACCCGGATGTGTTAGAACTTAGAAATTCCGCGTAGAAAGTTAGGAATTCTTCAAATGATTTTCAAATCAAACTTAGTAACAAATGAATTAAACACATGAAATTGGCAATTGATTGTGATACATGGCTTTGAGAAAAATAGAAAACTGATTTCCAGAAAAATAAATGAAGTAGCACAAGTGATTTTAAAAAACCAACTTCAAAACTTAAGGTTATTTTTAACCTTTTGGGCCCAGGCCTTAAGCCATTTAAACAAAACGAAATTAAATCTTTATTTTGGGGTAAAGGTTTAAAAGTAGCATATGGTTGGCACTTTTTCTATATACTTGTATTCCATGGCATATTTACAAAAGAAATACAATCCAACTTTTCAAATAAATGGTAAGGATTAAATTGGACTTAACACTCGGGACTAAATTAAGTTGAACACTACCCAAGGGAAACCTTGAGTGTGTTTTTGTTCCGGAAAGTAGCATGACCATTTAAACCTTATATGCATTTTCCAAAAAGATATAAACTCCTTCAAATAAATGATTTTTTGCCAAAATGAGTTGTGATCATGACAAGTTATACAAGGAAGTGAACCATTTTAAGAAAATAATTACAATAATCACACATTGAAGCTCGTAGGTCAACCGTATTCTACGGATTCTTAATACTAGGGTGCTTAAAACCTTTCCTAGGGTATCATCAGAACCCTTACCTTGAACTCTGGTTTAAAAAATAAAATTCTCTTGTTTGAATAAACCTTTTTAACTTGGTTTTCCTAATTTCCCCTATAAATGAGGTGGTGTCTCTATAAAATACAAAAATCCAAATAGAGTCCACAACCTCAAAGTTACTTTTATGCTTCGGCTAAAACTGAACCGTAACAAAAACTGGAGCAGAAGTCAACAACTTCTTCAACTCTTCAAAATTTTACTCACATGCATCTGACCATTGAAATATGACCTTTTTCTGAGTCAACTTAGTCAATGGAGCTAAGATAGTGGAAAATCCCTCGACAAAATGTCTATAATAGCCTGCCAGACCCAAAAAGCTTCTTATATCAGGTACTGAGGTAGTTATGGGCCAATTCTTCACGGCATCAATTTTCTGAGAATCCACTTTAACGCATTCACCTAAGATTACATGTCCTAGAAATGCCACTGACTTAAGCCAAAATTCACACTTTGAAAATTTCATATAAAGCTTACGATCTTGAAGTGTCTGTAACACTATTCTGAGATGTTCTGCATGATCAATCTCACTACAGGAATACACCAAAAATGTCATCAATAAACACAATGATGAATAAATCAAGGTAGTACTTGAAGACCCTGTTCATAAGGTCCATGAAAGCAGTTGGTGCATTTGTCAACCCAAATAAAATGACAAGAAATTTGAAATGACCATAGCGGGTTCCGAAAGAGGTCTTCAGAATATCAACTTCCTTAACCTTCAACTGATGGTAACCTGATCTGAGGTCAATCTTGAAATAACATTGGGCACCCTAAGTTGGTCAAATAAATTGTCTATTCTGGGGAGAGGATACTTGGTCTTACTGGTGACTTTGTTCAAGCGCGGTAGTCAATGTATATGCGTAAAGATCCATCTTTTTTTTGAACAAATAGGACTGGCGCTCCCCAAGGTGAGACACTTGGCCTAATAAATCTCTTGTCAAGGAGATCCTTGAACTGGGATTTTAACTCTTTCAACTCTGCTGGAGCCATTCTGTATGGCGGAATAGATATCGGCTCAGTGCCGGGAAGTAGATCAATTCCAAAGTCTATCTCCCTGTCGAGAGGAACTCCGGGAAGATCTTCTAAAAACTCATTAACGACTGGTATAGACTGGAGAGTTGGGATTTGGGTATCTGTATCCCTGACTCAGACTAAGTGATAAATATACCCCTTGGAAACCATCTTTCTGGCTTTGAGATAGGAAATAAATCTGCCCCTAGTTGTTACAGAATTGCCCTTCCATTCTGTGATTAGTTCATTAAGAAACTCAAAACTTACTATCTTGGTTCTACAACCAACTGTGGCATAATATGAAGCCAACCAATCCATACCCATGATTGCATCAAAGTCTACCATCTCCAACTCTACTATGTCGGCTATGGTACTGCGGGGATAGACTAAAACTGGGCAACCCCTATAAATACTTCTAGCTATAATTGAGTCACCAACTAGAGTGGACACTTCAAAGGTGTAACAACCTTCCTGGTTGTTATGGAAAGTCTAGGATCACCCTCCCAATAGAACCTTTCCAAGGGTAGAACGAGCCAATAGAAACTCAAATGTGAAAGCCTAAAAACTAAAAACTTGGCTTGTTTGTGATCATTGTTTGGTTGTATTGACTCCATTGGGGGGTGACATAGGAAATTAGACATCCGTTGGAGATTCCGAGGCTACAGGTGAGTCTGTATGGTGTTTTTACATTGATGTGCATATTTTGTTTGTGTTTGTGAAGCCTCAGATGAATTTGGGAGAGTAGAGTACAAAACTGGTGGAATTAGCGAGCTCACTGGTTCAGTGGCACCGCTGCGGCGGACGGAGTACCACTGCGGCGGGGCCGCTGTAGCGGCGTACTCTTCATCACCGCGGGCTTATGGGAAATGGTTGTCTGCTACAGTGGGTATCAGCCCACTGTAGCGAGACCGCAGCAGCGGACAGGACATTCGCAGAGGTCGACGGGGGCAGAATCCCTATATTTAAACACTTGGTCCGAATTCTTTATTCATAAAGCTCCAAAACATCTTCCAAGGAACACCTAAGGCGAAATTTTAAGGATAGGATAGGAATATTCTTAAGAGGTAAGTCTCAACCCTTCCTTCCCTCATTACGCAATCATCGATCTCTAAGGTTATCATCATTCTAATAGGTCTACAATGGTGAATTGAGGACTAGTAACCCTAGAACTTAATAGACCTTTAATAGTTGGTGGGTTATGAATATTATTGATTGGTTATTATCTAAAAGCATGAATTATTACTTCTTACTTGAGATTCCATATCTAGATACTTATTAATGGTGAATTAAGACTTAGGGTTTCGTAAAGGTAACAACTTTAGCATGGAAATTGATGATAAAGGGTTTAATTGAATAGAAAGACCACGAATTAACATATTGTGACTTATGCTAATCAATACTATGGTAAATTCATACCTAGAGTTAGATTCTCCATTGAAAGAGGGTGGAATTGGTGGGGGTTTCTTTCCCAAAGTTTACATTGTTAATGATTAGATGAACAATTGCTTACTTAGCCGTATGTATTCTAGATTTTAAGCATTCCGAGGATTAAGGAAGGGAAAGGCTATAGCGGATTTATTTGCATTGCTCCAGCTCTGCAGTTGAGGTAGGTTACGGCTTACTTAAATTAGACTTTGATTAGTTGATTGTATGTGTTATGAGATCGATAGGAGAAAGCATGTCTGGTCTTCGAGCATAATGTATGGCTGGAATTCCTATATGCTATTGATTGAGTGATAATTTGGGCTTAATGCCATTATTCGATGTGTTGTGATCTATAATTTGATGATAATTGTGGTGAGAATTTAATATGATCTTCTTGATGAAAATGAGATACTACTTGATAATCGATCATTGAAAGTTTACGTGACAACATACATATATATATATATATATATATATATATATATATATATATATATATATATATATATATATATATATATATATATATATATATATATATATATATATATATATATATATATATATATATATATATATATATATATATATATATATATATATATATATATATATATATATATATATATATATATATATATATGAAAAGACACATTTGACAAGGGCAAAGACGTGACCTAGATTACGGGCAATACGGGAGTGAGGATGTGACCTAGATTATAGGCTCGTGATTCGAGGTCAGTTCTGAAGCGAGTGGTACATGGACACCATGGTTCCCTTGCAGGTCATAGCTATTGGGCAGAGACACCAATTAGCATGTATGTACACTAGTGATCAGTGACTAAGTAAGTGAGAATGTTGTTGTGAGGTTTATTCCATTGCTTGGTTTCGTTGACTTGATTGTTAGTATCAGTGGTGGACTTGATTTGTTAATATCATTGGTTGACTTGGTATTGGCTATCTGATTATGTGTTGTTGACTGATCTGTCTATTTTATTGATTTTATGATTCATGCATGATACTAATCTTAGTCGGCCTATGATATCTACCAGTACATAGTGTTTGTACTGATACTACATTGCTGTGTTCCTTTTGAGTGTAGATTGTAATCCAGAGACTACTACTCGACCTCATATTTAGCTTGAGACCATTTGGTAACAAATTGAGGGTGAGCTTCTATCCGTGCCAGGCGGCCCAAAGATCTTCCTTTATTTAGTGTTTATTTCCATTCCAGATATTGATGTTTATTTATTTCAGACAGCATGGATTCCTTAGACATGTTTTGGATTAGAGTCCTTGTACGATGACTTTCGAATTTTGGGATTGTAATAGTTAGGACTTCCACATTTACATTATTGTTTTATGGCATGACCACTTTTGACTTAGTCTTGCATTTAATTTATTGTGAACTGAATGAATTGACTAACTAAAAATGGACTTTGAATGAGTAGATGGTTAAGCGTATTGGTTTGCCCACTAGGAGTTAGCGTGGGTGCCAGTCATGGCGGGTTGGGTCGTGACAGAGTTGGTATCAGAGCGTTAGGTTCATCGATCTTGTCATACAAGGACATGTCTAGTAAAGTCTTGCGAATCGGTACGGAGACGTCTGTACTTATCTTCGGGAGGCTCCCAGACATTAGGAAAATTCCCTTCTTTTTTTTTTCTTTCGTACTACTTGATTCTAATTGGTATCTAGATGATTCAAATTGGTATCTGACCATCCTTCATTCTCTCGCAGATGGTGAAAACACACGCGACAGTAGTTAGAGGTAGAGGTGGAGGTAGAGGAGCAGCGCCGATTGGGGGCGGAGTTCCAGCAGCTGATCCCGTGCCTCCTGTGGCCCCTAATGAGGCTGCGGGAAATGCAGCCGCACCAGCTTAGCCGGCGCGGTGCCGGCTCCTCCGGGGCTACGATGCCCCTGTGTTTACCGCATGCGATGGCTCGGGTGCGGAACCGGCACACACGGTTGGCACAAAGCGTAGCTATACCGGCCGTTCCAGCAGGTAGGGGTGCAGGGATAGCATCCCCAGTTCCGGATAGAATTCAGGCTCTGGGAGTTTAGCATCTTTGCAGCAATGGCTCCTCATTTGGATGAAGTTCTGGGTTTCGAGGCATTTCGAAGGCCAGTTGCAGGACCGGTGAGGAGCATGATTTATTTTTGAGGTTCACTAAGATTAAGCCTCTAGTTTTCTATAGTACTGAGTCAGAGGATGCGTATGAGTTCATTATAGATTGTCATGAGAGGCTCCATAAAATGGGGGTGGTGGACAATTATGGTGTTGAGTTTGTGACTTTTCAGTTCTTGGGTGATACCAAGTTGTGGTGGAGGGCATATGTGGAGTGCAGGCCAGCTGGGTCACCTCCGTTGACTTGGGCTCAGTTCTATTCAGTGTTTTTGGAGAAGTATGTTCTGTGTACTTTAAGGGACAGGAAGAAGGATGAGTTTGGTAATATTGATCAAGGGAACTTGTCTATTGCTATTTATGAGTCCCATTTTCATTCATTTTCCCGATATGCTCTTCAGTTGCTGCCTACTGAGGAGGAGTGGATCAGACATTTTGTGAAAGAGTTGAACACTGGACTTCAGCTATCAACTCTTCAGCTTGTAGCTACTGGGGCTTCATTATAAGAGGAAGTGGAACATGTCCATGTTGTTGAGGGGATTTGACAGGGATTCCGAGTAATAAGTTTTTGATACTCAGCGACCCCTGTTAAAAAATAATCGCAAAAATCCAAGAAGAAGGCCCAACGGGGTGGTAATTTCAGTAGCTCCTTCTCTAGGGGGCAGAGTTCTCAAGTGTATTCAGGGCGTCCGGTTCAGTTCGCTATGCAAGTGTCTGTTAGGGGCCCATTAGGGGCCAGTCATTATTCTTCGGGTCATTATGGGGGCGCGCAGCCCAGCTACCCAGAGCATGGAGGTTATTCCGCTTCATCAGCTTTTGTTCGCCCTACCTAAGCTGGACTGTTCTTGTTATGAGTTTGGTGAGTGAGGGCATTTTAAGAGACATTGCCCCAGACTCAGACAAGGTGGTCAGGGGACCCAGTATCAGGCTCCCTGGGCTTCATTCGCACCAGATAGGAGAGGTAAAGACCTTGAACAGATGGGTCGGGGCGGCCACACCGCGAGTAGAGGTGCCGCTCAGCCCAACCTAGGCGGATATCAAGCAGGCAAAGGTGTAAAGCAGCCCGACAGGGGCGGGGCTCAGACTGGACAGGGCAATCGCAATGGTCCACAGGCTACAGGATGGCGCAGTCACTTTTACACCTTCCCAGGTAGACCCGAGGCTGAGGCCTATGATGCCATCATCACAGGTACTCTCTCAGTCTGTGACCGGATGGCTTCTATTTTATTTGATCCGGGTTCTACTTTTTCATACGTGTTTTCATATTTTGTTGTGGGTTTGGATATGATTTGTGATACACTTGATGCCTCTATCCACGTATGGTAGCTAGAGTTTACCATTCTTGCGTTGTTACATTTATGGGGTATAGTACTTGGGCGGATTTAATGATCCTAGACATGGTAGACTTTGATAGCATCTTGAGCATGAGTTGGTTGTCCCCGCATTATACGATTCTAGATTGTCACTCTAAAACAGTTACCTTAGCTATGCCTGAAATACCTAAACTTGGGTGAAAAGGTAACCTTAGTCCCCTCCCTAAGAAAGTTATATCCTTCATTTATGCTAGGAAACTAGTAGAGAGAGGATGTTTAGCTTATTTGGCACATATCCGTGATACTAGCGCAGATGTTCAATCTATTGATTCAGTTCCAGTGGTGCGTGAGTTTGCGGACGTGTTTCCCGTGGACTTGATTTGTTAATATCATTGTTGACTTGTGTTGGCTATCTGATTATGTGTTGTTGACTGCTCTGTCTATTTTATCGATTTTATGATTCATGCATGATACTAATCTTAGTCGGCCTATGATATCTACCGGTACATAGTGTTTGTACTAATACTACCTTGCTGCATTCCTTTTGAGTGCAGATTGGGATCCAGAGACTGCTACTCGCCTCATATTTAGCTTGAGGCCATTTACTGATAGATTGAGGGTGAGCTTTTATCCGTGCCAGGCCGCCCGATGATCTTCCTTTATTTAGTGTCTATTTCCATTCCAGAGATTGATGTTTACTTATTTCAGACATTATGGATTCCTTAGACATGTTTGGGATTAGAGTCCTTGTACGGTGACTTTCGGATTTTGAGGTTGTAATAGTTAGGACTTCTGCATTTACATTATTGTTTTATGGAATGACCACTTTTTACTTAGTCTTGCATTTAATTTATTGTGAACTAAATGAATTGACAAAGTAAAAATGGACTTTGAATGAGTTGATGGTTAAGCGTATTAGTTCGCCCACTAAGAGTTAGTGTAGGTGTCAGTCATGGTGGGTTGGGTCATGACAAAAGGGTTCATGTAATTTTTTCTTATTCTATCCCAAATTTCGTAGCCACAAAAGGGGTTACATATGATAAGGTGGATCCTGGGTCAATAAGGTCATAAACGTCGAAAGTGAAAACTGTTAATGTACCTGTGACGACATCTAGTCGTGCCTCTGTATCCTGACGACCTGCTAATACATTAAAGTGGTTTTGACCTCCGCTTGCATTACCAAACTTAGCCCCACCACACCTCGACTAGGCTTGAGAATTCTGAAGAGCTGCTGAATACATGGACTGAGCCACACATTTCCTACGGTGCCCTATCTCCCTGATGGATAGTCCCTCTGGAACTGGACCTATTGGCCACACTCGTAACATATATCCATACCCATGCGACACTCCACTAGGTGTCTCTTACCACATTCTTGCAAACTAGGTTGCCATAAGTCTTTTGCCCACACTAGCTTGTGATTGAGAGCCTACTGGCCTGAAAATCTATCTCCTATGGTCATTTCTGAACTTTGGGGCTGGGGCACTGGCTGCAGATGGATTGGGTCTTGATGACTTGCTTTTCAAGAATTTCCTGCCTCCACCTTCGCCATGACTGAAGTTACCTGTAGACTTAACACTTCTGTTGAATTCCCTGTCCTTCTCTTTCTGGAGTGCCACCTCTTCCTTCATCCTATCTTTATTACCCTGAACAAAAGCAACCATCTTAGTGATAGTCACTTTTCTATTTTGAGCAGCGATATTTGCATCACCATACAAGTCGGGTATAAGGCCCAACACAAATCACTGAATTTTGGCCCTCATATCGGGGACCATATGCGGGGCATACTTGGCCAAAAAATAAAGTTGAGGTAATACTCATTCACACTCATATCACTCTGCCTGAGTCTCTCGAATTCGTATGCCTTTGCCTCCCTGACCTCAAGCGGATGGAAGTGATCAATGAAGGCATCTATAAACTCATCCCAAGTGACAGGAAATGCATCTTCCCCGCGAGACTGTTCCCACGATTCATAGCAGCTGTGAGCAGCACGCTAAAACTGATAGGCTGCCAACTCCGCTGCTCCTATCTCTATAGCATGCATAACACGAAAAACCTTCTGAAGCCCATCAATAAAATTCTGTAGATCCTCCGCCTTAATAGACCCTGTTCATACACAGAAATTCCTGGGTCCTAGAATTATACGCCCCTCTACTAGCACTTACGCTAGGAGCCGTTTCCTGACGCTAAGCTTGCGTAGCAACAATCTAGGTAAGCAGTTAGATAGCTCCCCTGACATCCATATTTGAGGCATTGGGCTACAGATTAACGGTAGGACGGACCTCCGCAGGCCTTTCGGGAGGTGGGGGTGCAGTCGAGGGCACTGAATCCTATGCAAGCCCCTGAGCACTAGCGTGAACTCCCTAAGTCTGAGAGTCTTCTTCCCTGGCGGTATCAACTGCTGCCCTTTGGCTATTCGTTGACATCTTCTTGGTGTAATTTCTCTTCGCAGGCATTTTCTGAAATACATAATACGCACGAGTTAGAAGGATTCCTGAAAGCATAGCTCTAACTGCACGATCTAGAGTATTAAAGAACTGAGACAATCCTAGATGTCTTTGTGGTCAACTATTTACATGTGTGGCGCGTATACACACGTAAGAGTGACCACGCTGGACACGGTTTCATAGACTCCCTAAGACTCTTGAACCTAGGATCTGATACCAAGCTTTTTCATGCTCCGAACCATGGCCTGGGTGTAACACGACACTCGATGCCTTGTTGCATGCGACCGAGGGAGCCACATGATTTGCTGAATCAACATGGGACATGTACCAATGTGTCACGACTCAATCTAGCTAAGCCGCGCGGGCACCTACCTTTCCCACCTCGCTAGGCGGACCCTTATCCCAACATTCTCAAATACATGAAATAATAATTAAGTAAGCGGAAGAAATAAAAATACGTAAGTCTGACATAATAATAGATAGAATACGCGGAATACATCAAACCTTCCCAGATATCTGTCTAGTCATGCAAAAGCAACTAACTAGATACTACAAATCTGAAAATAACAAATACATCAAATGTCTGAATATGTCTTGGAATAACAAGTAAGACATAAAATAAGGAAGAATCTTCAAGGCGACGGATGTCCTAAAACTCACCCTGAAAGACTCTAAGCAGCAGATCTCAGAACTCAATCAACCAAGAGAAACAGAGGTAGATCCCACCTGGAACTCTGCATTCATAAAAGAATGCAGCAAGTGCAGGTCAGTACAAATAACAAGTACTGGTAGGCATCATAGGCCGACTAAGTTTAGCTAACACATATCAAGTCAATAAGGTAAGATAAACAGGTAAATCAACAAGGTATAAGCCAAACACGAGCCAGAAACTAAGTACACGTCATCACCTATGTATAGCTTCTAATCCCAATTATGCCAAGTCTCATGTAATCAGTTAGAATCCGTATATCACAAGTACATCACAAGAATATCACAACAGAAGCCAAAGTGCAATGCAATGCAATAATGTATGAAATGTACATGCAATGCAATTGTTACACCCCGTAGTTCTGTATGTTGAAATTCATAAGTGTCGATCGTTTCAAATATGGACTTCGGAATTGCCTTCAAGGGCATATATGGTTGCATGTGTTTATCATATGGTCATGAAGGCTTAATTCATATAGTAAGTGGTGAGAGGATTGGAGAGCAGGTGAGTTGCGAAAACTATGTTTGTTGGTCCAATTTGGAGGAAGAGTATCTTTTAGAATATGACAAGTTTTGAGGCAAAGCAAAAGCCTAAAGTGAAGTTCATGAAGTCTAGTTTCCAACGCAACAAACCGCTCATCGGTACGACATCGGAATAAAGAGATATGGGCGTTACAAGTCGGGCTGGCAGGCTAGAAATTTAGTCTGCGTGAGCACGCCACTTCACGCTACTTCTAGGCCCGAACGCGCTGAGCAATTTTTAGGTCGGTGCAACCCGACCCTGGAATCTTATAAAAAGGGGTTTACCCCCTTATTTCCTTCAAACCACCCCAGAAAATCACCTCAACCTTCTTGAAATTCCCTCCAACTTTCATACATCAAATTTTAACGCAAATCGAGTATAATCCCCGAATTCTGGTCTAGACAGCATATTGTTGCGATTATAAAATCGTATAGCGACGAGTCCTAGCTCAAATTCAAGGTGGAAAGGGAAGATATTGCGGTACTAGCGCGAGAAATGTATGAATCTCTTCTTATTAATACTAATCTTGGTTAGTTCCGAAGGAGAAACTATTAAATAGTCGTACTACAAGTTGTTTAGTTGGGAAAGTTGGAAAACATCGTGCGGGATGTTTTATGGAACATAACGGTGTTGGCAATGATGTTGTTGATGTTGGTATTGTTGTTGTTTTTGGTTTCTGAATTGTGATTTTGGGCTAGGGATATAAACAGGGGAGATGCTGCCCGAATTTTGGCGAATTCTAAAGGAATTTAATTTGAAGGGTTAGGATAAGCATATGACAATAGATTGCGAGACCGGAAGTAGGTGGAAGGTCGAAGTGAACTTCCAGATATGTTAAGGCTAGTCCCTTTCTTTCTAAAGGCATGACTCGTACGTTACGATTCCATATATGTCTTCCATAATATCCTTGTTCCAGAAAAGCTAGAAGTTTCTGGTTCTCAAGGTTTTTATGATATTAAAAACAAGATGTTTTCTATGATGACCATGATGACTCTTTTCTTGCGAACTCATATATATTTTCCATGACGTCCTTATCCCCACAAGCTAGAGATTCATGATTCTTAAAGTTTTTTATGATGTTAAAGATGATTATGTTTTCATGATGATGATGATCCTATTCCTAGAAGTTTCAAAGTTTATGATTTTAATCTTTGTTAAATTCCAAAGTTTATGGTTTTGATGCAAATACGAGAGTCTCGAGCTTATTTCATGATTCCCTTGATTTTATTCATTGTTGTTGATCTCACCTTATAATCATTGTTCCTTCAATGTGAGACATAGCGATGATGATTGTTCCATAATATAGTCGGAGGTTACCGACCTTACGTTACTCCGATAAAGTGGTAACGTTTATTTGGGCTACTTATATATATATATATATATATATATATATATATATATATATATATTATGACATCGTCCCGGATGCTGGATGCCCGGACACGGGATATATGGGTATGTATCGGGTTGTACATTCCGCAGTAATATAATATATTTATTGATCGGGCTCCATGTTCCGAAGCACTACTATGACAAATGTATATGAGAAATGTTTCTTTTGAAAGCGAAGCATGCATGATATCCGCCTTATGAGGCAATCAGATGTACAGGTTATCTCTTTATCTCATGTTATGTTCCATACTTCTTGTTATGTTGTTCTTCATGCCTTACATACTCGGTATCTTTGTTCGTGCGCGTCCTTTCTTGTGGACGCGCGTTCATACCCGCGGGATCAAGTAGCCGACCGGACGATCCGGACCGATGAGGATCTCCCCTCGAAGTAGCGATCGGTGCGCTCCATTGATCCCGGGCCGGCCCTTTTTGGTATGCTATTTTGCTATGTAGAGATGTGGGTATGTGAGGCCTTGTCCTGTCTTTTCTACAGTTTATATTCCATAGAGGTCTGTAGACAGTTGTATATGGTGGGAACGTCATGTATCTTTGTGGTCTCTTATTTTGTGTACAGTACATGTAGCGGCCAGGTCGGACTGCGTTGTCATCCTTTGCACGTGTGCATATATATATCCATGTGTATAATTTATGAGTTTTCGAGGTAGAGTTTATTGGATAAATTTTACAGCAGATGCTATCACTCAGATACAAGTTAGAAATGGGCCACAAGGTTACTCAGCATATGGCAAGTACAAGTTTAGGGGCGCTTGGTCAGTAGTGATCGGGCACTCATCACGGCCCATTGGTTTGGGTCGTGACAGCAATGATGTGTACACATGTACTCCAGACAGAAATATTGATGTTTCGGTAGCACAACCCATGGGGGACCTGCGAAGTCTATGTATCTCACGGCTCCGGTACAAATCTCGGCAACCGCTACCTCACGATTCCGGCAAAAACCTTAGCAATCGCTACGCACAACCTTGATTCCGGGACAACCATCGGATATTGGTCCTCACATCACTCTCATCCAACTGAGCCCAGCTCATCACAGTGTTTCCTCAAGTATCATCAATGTATCAACAGTATATCATGAAGGATGAGAATGCGTGCAATGTATGAGTTCAATGTCAATAATCAGATCAATATCACAAGTACCAAGCATGGGTACGCCAACAATATCATGAAAAGGCTACACAAGCCATATAGAACACTATCCTCGTATCAAACATCAACAAGTAAGATACTACAATATCATGATCAAGATATATCAATAGTCTCTAATATCTACTATCACCACGTGGTATCAAGCCAACAACAATAGAACAAATCAAGTCACAACACAATGGGGTGGCTAGCCCCAATCACACAACAGGGCCCAACCTAAGACAATATACAACCCAACTTCATACTCGAAGGTTTACATGCTTTCTCCGACAATATCGTCTAAATATATGCTTCCTAAACGAAGTCTCCCCATAGTGCAAACCGTAACCTACCTGGAAGGTCGAATAACAATATCACCAACAATCACACCTTAGCCTTTCCTTTCCTTTGAGCCTCGAGGTCAAGAAATTCTACGCATATTCTAATCATAGAATTAGAATAAAGAAGAACATCAAACAAATCTTACTTCTATTCAAGACCCAAATCCCCAACCTATAGAATAGGGTTTATGAACTAGAAGGGTGAAATTAGGAATCTAAAGGTCCCAACATGAAATTAAACCTGTAGGTGATCAATTCCCATCAATAGCAAGCTAAAATAATCGACAATTCACTCAATTTCGGATTCTAGGCAAAACCCTCAAATTTGGGTATAAACCCTAACTTCCAATTCCACAAATTAGCCACTAATTAGGAAGAAGTTGTGAAATAAAGGATTCTAATCATCAATTCAATGCCTAAGGAAGCTAACCCAACCAACAAATCATGATTTAGAAGCCAAGAAAGAATATTCATTAAACCCACTTTTATCTTCAATCACTTGATGAACTATCAAGATAAAGGGATTCTAAGATGATTAGGGATAATGGAATAGCAAAGGGATTAGAAGGACTTACCACCAAGAATCTTCTCCAAGAATACCCTAGATTTGCTCCCAAAAGCTCAGTTTTCGGAATAGTAATAAATGAGGGACTTAGGACATTTAACACTTCATTGAATGAACAAATTGCCCGTCACCCACTTCCGCGATGAGATTACCGCTCTAGTGGTCCCATGATCGCTACAGCGGTCATGCCCAACTGCCACAGGCCGCTTTAGCAGCAGGGTGACCGCTATAGCTGTACCACTGCTGTTATAACCCGTATTTTTCACCTTTGGAAATCTTGGGATTATTGAGACAAGTTAAGGACAATGTAATGTATTAATCTTGTTTGGTACATAAGTTGGTTATGGAAAATCTAGATGTGAAAATATTGGAAAAGACTAAGGGCAAAATCAGAATTTTGAAAGTTGGTTTCATGAATTACCAAAAATGTGGACTAAGTAATTGGGCTTGGAAAAATTAACAAAAAAGAAAAAGAAGCAAGCATGGCCGGCCATGGCTTGAAAATTAAAAAAAAAAAAAAAAAAAAAGTCGAAGCCCGCATTAGATTTAGTCATGTGGTCAATGAATAAAAGACCACTTAATTCTTCATAAATCCATAGAAACTTCAAGAGAAGTGAGAAGGAGGAAAACAAAAGAAACAAGAAGAGCAAAGGGAAGGCCATTCGGCCAAGACCCCTCCATTTTACCTCTTTGAAAAATTATTCCAAAAATTATTTTCTTGTGGTATTCCTACTAATTCAAGGCTCCTCTACAACTTGGTGTAGTTGTTTTGGAAGATTGAGCCTTTGTTTCATCAATCTCACCCTTTGGTCAAGTGAAGAACCAAGGAGAAAAGGTAAGAATTAATCCCTTTTTATTATGTTATGAAGGTTTGGTTGTGTTGTAGTATATGGGAATGAGTAGAATTTATGGAAATATGGAAGTTTGCAAAGTGGGTGTGCATGTGTGCATGGGCCGTGTGTGCCCTATGTTGTATAGTTGAGATGAGTTGAATTTTATGTTGTATTCTAGTTGTGGGTATTGTGGAAATTGTATTGGAAATGAAAGTTGAATGAAAATTGGATGAAGTTGGAAAATGGCATGTTGGCCGTGAGTTATGTTGTGATGGAATAATGATGGATTTATTTTGTTTAACATGTTAGTTGTGTTGTTGTGATTTTTACAATGTAAATGAAGGTTATATGGGTTAAGTTGGCATGAAAAGGGATTGTAGGAAATTATGTCATATTAATGTGATTTTATGATATTAAGATAATGAAGTTGTTAAAGTGTAGATTATTGTTGTTGGTGATGAATTAGTAAAAAGAAAATGTGTTGGGATGGTTTTGTTGCACATATAGAAATTTTGGATGAAATATGGAATTGTTGAATATTGGATATAAGGCTTGAAATATTCTTGGTTTATGTTTGAATGATCTTAAATTAGTATGTAAACATGAAAGTATTGATATTGATTTATAAGTGCAAAGTTGGATTTGGAGTTGTTGCATTATTTGAAAAGAAGACTATTTACGCTAGAATGCGTTTCTAGTCGATTGTTGATGTTGTTGATCTCATTGTTGGTATGGTTGTTGTTATTTTGGCCGAGTTTGAATCTCGGGGATGTTGTATATAGGGGAGATGCTGCCCAAATTTTATAGACAAGTATTGGTTAAGATTGGAATTTTAAGCCTTATGAATAGTAAATTGGTAAATGTGACCATTTGTAGGTTTTTTTGGCGAAGGAATTGAGTTTGGTCAAGCATAAGGAGTAAATAAGTTATGTAAAGCTTTGCTTTTATTCTCTTGGCATGTCCTAGGTATGTTAGGCTAAGATACGAGCCTTGGGGCCGACTCTACTCCTCGGAATCGAGCCTAAAGTTGACCCTTTTTCATTCAGCAAAATTGAATTATCTAGTCCTTGTTTTGTTGAAACAAACGTTCAAACATCTATAACTTGCCAAATGAAACCGAATAACGCTAAAACTTCCATAGATAGTCCCCCGAGGTCTAGTAATCATAGTCGGGTGCTTGTTGCCTCGGCTCGGCGGTGGGCCCACGAATTTCGAGTCTTACTACGTTACCTATTGGACATAGCTTGTATGCTACCTAAGGGAACCCTTGGTTATCATTATGATTACTAAACGATAGATATTTGACTTTCCTAGTGACTCTCATAACATGTTTAGGCACGAAAATGACTTCAAAAGCTCGTAACTTTTGTATACTAATTCGATTGACCGAAACTCGTTCATGTATTTTTGAGTGTCGACAAGCATACTTGGCCATCAAATTTTGAAAGATGACTTGTTTACTTATGTGTTTACATGCATTTGGTTACTCACGACTCCGCTCGTGCTTATGGTTATTGCCTCGTTCACCGGATCCCGGGCCGGTTATATTTCGTGCGCATTATGATATATTCCGGCGTGATGCTGTGTTACGATTCGCCGAGCTCCTCGCTAAAGAGCCGGGTTCCGTTTATATTTGGGGTTATGCTGTGTATGGTGTTATGGTTGGCTATGATGTGTTACGGGGATATGTCGGGTTACGGAGATATGAAACCTTCTGGTGTGATGCTGTGGTATGGCGCCAATGATGAGCGGGCGACCATCGTTCTAAGAGCTATGCATGATTTAAATTTTTGATAAACATTTTGATATTTTGCATACCATATCTATTTTTTCTGTAATTTGTTATTATGATTTTGTAGTCTTTATATACTCGGTACATATTCTAATGACCCCGCTTTCTTGGGCTGCGTTTAAATGCCGCGGGTACGGGCCTTCGGCTCGGTGATCCCTGACTTAGGACAACTTTGCTATCTGGAAACTCCTTCATCCGGAGTCGATATTTTGGTATACATACTATTTCGATGCATATGTACATATTTATTCGAGGGTACGACGGGGCCTGATAAAGTCATATGATTTTGTTACTCTGTTTAGAGGTCTGTGGATATGTCTGTGGGTAGGGCTATATCTGTGCAGCTATGTGTGTGTGTTATATGTTTTGGGAGGTCCACCCGCCACGGCAGCCTAGTCGGCTTGCCTTTGTACATATTTTGAGATTTGGTACATTTTGACATCCTAACCGGCTTATGCTACTATGATGACTATTATGCGATATCCGAGGCCATATGATTAATTATGATTATGCGAGTTAATATGCTAGTTCGGGGTGCCGGGTACGTATAAGTGTCCAATTCGGACACTAGTCACGGCCTACGGGGTTGGGTCGTGACAAAAGTGGTATCAGAGCGGTTCATCCTCGGAATGTCCACAAACCGTGTCTAGTAGAGTCCTGTTTATCGGTGTGTTGTGCACCACATCTATAAACAGTAGGCTACGAGACATTTAGGATCTTGTCTTTCTTTCGATCTTAGATCGTGCGATAGGCGTATTATTAGGATGACTTCTTTTACGTGGCCCCATTTATGTTTCAACGATGCTCCTCGAGAATGGCGGCAGCCCCGAGAAGGACGAGTGCTTCTTTGCGAGAGAGACCGGTCGGGCCCGAGTGTTACCCGGGGCCGTGCTCGGCTCGGCCGGAGGTTGTGCCCCGGTCGGCCGGTTACGCCACCCCATCCCCTTCGAGAGGGGCACGAGTAGCGGCAGGCTGAGGACGAGAGCGGCTCCGCGCCCCGACTCCCCCGGGGTTCGAGTGCCGAGCCTCCGGCCTCCTCGGCAGGGCGGAGGGCGGGGCTATGAGGGACGTTGTTCGGCTATTGACGGCCCCGGTAGCGGGCGGGTCCCGGAGACGGGGACCCGGAGATGATTATCTTTGGTGGACGTGACGGTCGAGGAGGGCTCCAGCATTTCTTGACTTGCCAATCCGCCGTGTTGCGAATCGGCTTGGGGAGGACCTCGGGAGTTCGTCGAGGAGATGCGGCGTGCGGCTGCGGCTTGTCGGGGGCCTCCCGGGCGGGTACGGTGAGTTCGCGTCGTATCGGGCGCACGACATTGCGCCAATTGGTATGAGTCTTGGGAGGCATCCCGAGAGGTGAGGGTGCTCCCCGATTTGTATGGGATGAGTTCGTGGAGGCTTTTCTTGCCCATTTTCTACCCCCGAGACTAGACGCGCCGGGTTCACGGGTTTATACATCGAAGGGGCGGGGGGGTGGTAGGAGCGTCCGAGAGTACAGCCTGGAGTTTGATTCTTTGGCTAGATACGCTCCTCATATTGTGGCAGACATGGCCGACAGGGTACACCAGTTTGTTATGGGGCTGGATGATTATTTGATTGGCGGTACGTATGTCGATGGCTTCTCGGCTGGCATGGACATTTCACGAGTACGGAGGCATACGCCCGGGGCATGGAGGAGCGACATAGGGCGCCGGCCGACGGGGGAGCGGTGATAGCGCCGGCCCAAGAGGGCCAGGTCGGCCCGGAGTCGTACACCGGGGATTCTCGGGCGGGCCGGCCTCGGCGGCCACGGCGGATATTCGCCGGCCGGCCCGGAGTACACCGCGGCCTACGAGCGGGGAGACCCGACGGTGCCGTGTTCGGGAGCGGGTCGGAAGCTCCCGGGGCTTCGAGCTCGCGGACGGGCGGAGGTACGGTCGGTTGAGGGCCGCCTGGACAGGTGTTCCTCTTGTGGGAGACCACCAGAGTGCTATCGGGCTACGGTGCTTGCTGTTGTGCCCCCGCGTCGGGGCCTTATGGTGCCCGCGTGGGGGTAGTGCGGGTGGTGCGGCGCGGCCCTACGGGTTCGAGTCTGGTTCATCTTCCTCATCGGTGGCTATGCGCCTGTGCGGGGGCGAGGTATGCGACGCCGTCCGGAGCCGCGGTAGGCGTGGTGGAGCGACAATTCTAGCGGTCCTTCGAACCGCATATGCTTTAGCCGGCCCGTCGGGACCGGGAGGCGTCGCCTAACGTGGTTACGGGTACATTATTGGTTTTTCTCTCTCGAAATTTTGTATATGCATTGATTGATCCTGGTTCTACTTTATCATATATTTCCCCTCTTGTTGCTAATAAAATCGGGATAGAATCTGAACTTGATAGAACCCGATTTGAGGTAGCCAACTCCGGTAGAAATTCTATTATAGCCGGACGGGTATATAAAGATTGTTCGATAATTGTACGTGATCGTTGCACTAATGATTTGGTAGAGCTAGATATGATCGAATTTGATGTTATTATGGGAATGGGTAGGCTGACTAGCATTACGCTAATGTTGA
>NC_081350.1:64048887-64058107 GCF_029784015.1 Lycium ferocissimum
CATATTTATCTTGTAGAATATTAATGATATTGTTGTTGATATTGTTTGGGAGTTGTTTTGGTATTTGGAGGAGGTAAAGAATATAGGGGAAATCTTTGCCCAAATTTTCGTAACCCAAATTAGTCGTCAATAATTAGTGCTTATAAGTTGATGGAAATATGATGAAAGTATGATTAAAGGTGTATTTCTCGATATATAGGTTTGGGTGAAGGGCAAACACCGAAGTAACAGATACTTTAAGTGGTGGCTTGACGGATAACGTATGTAAGGTGTTCGTTTCCCTCTTTCTTTGGCATGAATCCAACTAGAATATGAACATGAGCATTCCATAGCAAATTCGCTCCACTCCTATACTTTGTATTTCCAAATCTTAATGTCTTAGTTATTTGATTGATTCTTGGCATATTATCATGTTTATCATCGTTAAGTTATTTCTTTGGAATCGATACGAGCTTCCATAATTTATTCGGAGGTCACCGATCTTATGTCGCTCCGGACCGAGTAGGGCTTTTATTAGGCTCTCTTTGCGTACGCCGATTACATTATGTATATGCATATAATATATGATATTTATGGATCGGGCCGTACGTTCCTCGGCACTAACATATTATATTTATGAATCTGGCCCTATGCTCCTCGGCGCTAGCATATTATATTTATGGATCGGGCCGTACATTCCTCGGCACTAACATATCATATTTATGGATCGGGCCGTCCGTTCCTCGGCACTAACATATTATATTTATGAATTGGGCCGTGCGTTCCTCGACACTAACATATATGGATCGGGCTGCACGTTCCGCAGCACTAATACTTATATGATATACATATACACATATGTGCTTACTTATATATGATTTTTAAGATTCATGCATGGCATATTGTATGTTCTCAGCTGATAGGTTACCTTTACTCTATTTATATTTTCGTCCCACTTATGTTATTGCTTCCAGCCTTACATACTCCGTAGTTTTATATGTACTGACATCCCATTGACGGGACGCTACATTTCGTGCTGCAGGCTGCGACGGGGGGGTTATTGAGGGCGCGACCGCTAGGATTTTCTGTCTCGGTGTCGTAAGTGCCACTACTCCGGACTTGCTACTTTTGGTACTTTTTCGCTTATGTAATATATGTTCATATGTGCACTCTTAGAGGCTTATAGACAAAGTGGGGCATGTACATATTATATATGGCCTTGTCGGCCTTGGTTTGGGTTCTTGATATTTTTCTGATAGCCTTGCCGGCTTTATGATACTCGTGAGGTTGTAGCGAACTTGTCGGTTCGCATTTGTACATATATGTTGGATTACCAGACATTTCAATATTGGGCCTTTTCTGCGTGTAGGTGTTCTTTGAGTTACGGTATATGATGTTCAGAGTAACCGCTAAGTCAGGTAGTTCCCGGCCTATGGGTCGGAGCCTGTCATACTACTCGTTGGGGTGTGACATTTGGTTAGTGCAGGGTTGGCACATGTTGTTTTACTTGTAGAGAGCAGGGTCACTATGCTAGAACATCTCGGGGGTTGCGGGCACAAGGCAGCTAACAGCGCACCCTTACAGCCCCATTAGTGGCTGCAGCCCCAATTAGGTCAGTGCCTTAGGAAGGTCATGGAGCAGCTAGAGAGGGTGCTCAAGTTACAAAGAGTGTTCAGAGTGCTCAGGGTCAAATCAGACAGCGGGTGGACAACCATATTTCTTTGCCATGGCCAGATAGGATGTTGATGCGTGCAATAAAGTGGTTCTTTGGTATACTCCCAATTTGCGAGCAACTATTAGGTTCTAAGTTGGTCCAACAAGCTTTGAAAATAAGTTATATTGATACGAGAATGACTTCGGACTGCTTAAAGCGAACAAAAATCCTATGGAGATAAGGAAGCTGTATGGAGATGAAGAAGGGCGACAAAGTGTTTTTGGGATGACCGTGTGCTTGGCTAAGTTGATGGCCTCTTTTGACCCCCGCATATATATTATGGTGTGATTTCGTGCCATGATGTTGGGATGTTAGAAATTATTCTGTCGTTGCCAGGACAAAGCAAGTATCTTTTAAGGCTAACCCTCACCACTACCTTATTGGAGTCGATCGATGACACTTGCTGAATACACATTGATTTTGTACTCATGATACACTTGTTGCACCCTTCTGTGCAAGTTTGAGTTGAACCATTGCGGAGTTCATGGGAGATCATACCAAAGATACAGAGTCGACATGCCATCTAATTTTGGTAGCCCTGTCACGACACATTTTAGGATCGCGCGGCACCTATCATTCCCACCTCGGTAGGCGAACCCTCAACCAAAACAAAAACCTTTGCAAGTAAAGAACGAGATTCATTACCCTTCAAGATCTATTATAATCAACAGCGGAAGTCAGCTAATATATTAATCAAAAGAGCGGAAGTAGTTACAATAATTTAATAAATACATCGACCCAATTCCCCATGACCTGGTCTAGACTAGTACAAGAGCGGCTAAGGTTGAACCAGGATACAACAATAAATCTAAGACTCAACCTCCATCTCGGATTGAAAATGATGGAGGCCTTCAAGATAGGCACCGTACATCTCCGGAAACTCCAACTTCACTAACTTGAAAACTCTACACCCAAAACTGGATGTAGCAAAAGTAGTATCAGTACAACACTAGTACTGGTAAGCATCATAGGCCGACAATGGCTAGAAGAACATATCAGTAATAGAATTCACAAATAAGCATGGTAGGTAAAAATAGGTCAACAATGCACATTACCTACTGTTCGTCTTCAATAAATAAAGATCCTTATACTCATCAATGCTCCCCAAGGGGTCCATTTGACTAATTTACATTCTAATCCCTTCTAACTCATCTTAACATATAATACACATTTACGTTCAAGTATCATAGGTCAACCACCATTACACTATTCAATATTAGTATCGGAAGTCATTCCGTCATTCTGATATTCATTATTCGTCTGATTTTAGGAAGCCAAAATATACAACTGAGCCAACTAGGATCAAACAAAAGTAATTCAAGATTATGGCCTATGGTTATAGCAACTAAGCCCAACTGTGTCAAGTCTCAATTCGTCCAACTGAATTCGTATATAACAACCAGATCACAAGAATATCACAAGGATAAACCATGTAATACAACAATGTATGAAATATGGATGCAATGCATATGCAGTGTACAAATGTACTCCGATGATGGAACATCACATCTCGGTAGCACAACCCATGGGGGACCCGCGAAGTCCATGTACCTCACGGTTCCAGCAACAACCTCAGCAACCGCTACCTCACGATTCCGGCAACAACCTCAAAAATCGCTATGCACATCTTCAATTCCAGGACAACCATCAGAGATCGGTCCTCATGTCACTCTCATCCAACTGAGCCCAGCTCATAATAGTGTTTCCTCAAGTATCATTAATGTATCAACAGTATATCATGAAAGATGAGAATGCGTGCAATGTATGAGTTCAATGTCAATAATCAAATCAATATCACAAGTACCACGCATGGGCACACCAACAATATCATGACAAGGCTACACAGTAAGCCATAATAGAACTCTATAAGCCATAATAGAACACTATGCTCATATCAAACGACAATACGTAAGATACTACCAAATCGTAATCTGGATATATCAATAGTCTCTAATAACCAACACGGACAAAGTCACAATAACAATATCACCTCATTCCTTTACTGCCTAATGACATCAATACATGATAAATACGCTTCCTACTTATAAAGTCACCACTAAACATCCAGTCTAGAGTCGTTTCACGTTCTTTAGCACATTTTATCAATTTCAATACCAAATATATGCGCATCATACGGGAACTTCTCATCAATAGGACATAGTAAACTAAGTACCGAACAACTAATCTTCTAAGTCACATACAGTCCATCAACACCCAAGGGGAAGCCAACACATGAACCTAAGAAATCTATAGGCCACAGGCCCGAACACACAAATCGCATAACAGTACCATCCTAAGAATCCATCCCAATCTCCAAATCCCTATACACACATTCTTCGTTTTATCTAATACACGAATATGTAAGTCTAACCGGAGTCTACCAAAGCAAAGAAGCCGTGACCTACCTCGGGGCTGAGCGGGTGCGACGATCATCCGTTGATCTTCAATTCATTCATCATGCCTTAATCCACATGAATAAACTTGAAACAATCATGAGACCCAAGAATAGGAATCACCATTAGAACACTTATAAGAGATTTCGGATTGATAAGGAAAGTTTGGGAATTTAGACTACCTCTAGATTTTCTAGGCCTTCATTACTAATTGAACTCTTTTGCTAACCATAATTTGGTTACTTCCTTAACACCATAATTAATACTAACCACAAAGAGTAATGGCTAGATCAAATTACCATTTTAGCTCTTTCCTTTAGAAGCCCATTTTCAATATTAATGGAAGAACCCACTTACTAGTTGGGGAAGGTAAGAGAAATCTAAGTTAATAATCATTCTAGTCTTATAAACAAGAGAGATTAAATCTACATAATCTATGTTAAAACTTGCTAGCCATTTTCCCACCTAAGTTCATGAATTTGGAGACATCCATTTTCTTGTTTTTGTTGTTTCTAGATGAGGGACTTTAAGAAGAATCACTAATGTGAAGAAATGAATGGAGGAAGTTAAAAGTATTACCTTTCCCAAGAAGATATCATTTTAGGCTCCATAAGGTCTCCAAGGGTGGCTGAACTTTTTAGGGTTGTGAGAAATGAGGTCAAATTCCGAAATGACACTTAAATAGGGGAAAATCACTGCTCATCACTGCTATTGTGTTCTGAAAGGCCGCTTCAGCGGTACCGCTTCTACGCTCAAGGTACCGCTGGGCGGTCCTTGAGGAAAGCAACTACACTGTTCCTGCGGTGTACACACGACTACTGCGCCACCGCTGGGATGACATCATGGGCGCTGTAGCGGTACCACTGGGCCCTGTTAGCCCATATCCGATATTTATATGCAACTCCCACAATTGTCAGATCAAGTTAACGGTTTTTCAAAAGTGTAAAAGGACCAAGGATGTTTCAAGGAGTCAACGTCGCAAATTTTTCGAAAATCACGGTAACGACGAAACGGGTCGTTACAAGCCCGAAGTCCTTTATTTTGTTGTTTTCCAAACATATGTTGCACTTTTCATAAACAGAGTTGTATATTCCATTCTTAGTAGCTCAGACTTGTAACACCAGCTCTTGGAGGTTGTACAGTAGTATTTCACATTTTATTAACTTGGAAAATAATTCATTTATATTATTCCTCTGTCTTTATTTTTGCTTTATTGTCTTGATATTGTGGTTACTTTTAGATGGATCTGCCTACTGGATAGAGTTTGGTGCCATCATGATGTAGGTGGGATTTTGGATCGAGATAGAAATTTATAGGAGAATCTATGAATTTTCTACTCTACCTATGAATAGTGAAGAGATGGCGCCCGAGTCGGGCAATATACCTCGTTTGCCTCCAAGATTGGAAGGACAAAGTACCAAATGAAGAAAATGTGTAACTTCAGTGAAAAGAACTTGATGAAGTGAGGAAAGTAGGACAAAAATAAGGAAGCGAAAATCATTAGATTGCAGTATATGCCACAATCCAGGCCATACTTCATTTGTCGTTGCATCTTCTGCTCCTACAAAGCCAATATGAGTTTATTACATATATAACTGCATTTAATCATGTTATTTGTAACTTATAAGTTAAGTTCGTGATACAATATTTTTAACTTGTAGGTAAGAAGAGGACTTGACTATATGCAATAACCAACTCAAGAAAGTATAGTTACTGCATACACAACATTTAATATGTAAGTTGCTAGTGTTGTCTGTTCAAACTAATGATGTTGTGAAAATAACATGTTAATTTTTTATTTCTCTGTTGAAATGCGGATGAATACTGCACTTTCAGGTTTGATGTAAAGGACGATCTTTACATTTGTAAAGGTTGGTTTTTGCATCTGTAAATGGCTATTTTGTTGCCAAATAGTGTTGTAAAGAAGTGGGTAAACGGAGGTTGCTACAAAGAGGCGGTAGGTTTGCAACAACAAATCACAATGAACATTTGAAATTCCTGTGCTATTGAATGTTTACATTACATAAAAATTATAATCGTGCAATTAATCGAGTATGACTTGATTTTTAGAATAGCTCTATTTCTTTCTTTTCTTAGAGGAGCTTAAAGTAGCATAATGGAATTGTACCTGTTTTACAATTGCTTTAGAGGAACAAAGTTGTGAGTTTCTTGGTAAAAATAAATTAATAAATCTGTACATGAAGAACTTGCATCGTGTTTGTTTGGAAAGACACAAAAATTGGTTTACGAATTCAGCTCTGACCTTTAGTTATTTACAAAATAAGTTGTACATATTTTCAAGGGAAAATGGTCATATTTACTCCTCTACTTTAATATACTCACATCCATCCTCTATTACACTATGTGGTCAAAATTACCCCCAGCTTAAATATACTCTCAATTTAACGGATTCCCCTTTTAGTTATCCAATTTCACTTTAACCCGTAACCCGCTATCCATAACCAATTCTCAATTCCTTATATTTACTGCATTTCTTCACCAGAATTGTCATTAAGCGGAAACTGTTTCCATCCAGGCATTAACAAGAAATGTGCCGCAAGAACTATAAAGAGAGTCCACAAGTCTTTCCTGCACTTCCATGGTTATACAAGTTGAAAATTTTGGGGTTTTTACGACCATGTTATGATTTGGTGGCCGCCTTAGACTCAGGTTTCAATTATGATGCATTGTGCAAAAGAAGTTGATTTGAATGAATTTAGGTTCAAAATAAGAATTAAAACCAGGTTATCCAATGGGGTTTCCAAGTTAATAAGCAAATCTTGGATTTTTGTAAACGTAAACGTGCATTTCTTGTTATAGATGTATGATATTTCTAAACTTTTTTTCTTTTTCTGAATGAAGGTGCATTTTTAATTTTAGCAATAAATCCATCTATTATATATATAGTTTTGGTCTAAGCTCATTTCAATCCACTAACATCACAAGCCCATAGGTAATTGAAATGAGAAGTTAGACCAAAATTGTATATATAATAGATGGATTTGTTGCTATCATTCAACCTACACTTTCATGCTGAAAATAAATAATAGAAATATATATATATATATATATATATATATATATATATATATATATATATATATATAAAATTAGAAATGCAGGTTTACGTTTACCAAAATTCAAGATTTCCTTATCAACTTGAAAAATCCATTCGAAGACCTGGTTTCAATTCTTCTTTTGAACCTAAGGCGGCCGCTAGATTGTGACATGGTCATAAAAAACACTAAATTTGAACTTGTATAACCATGAAGCACATTATTTTGCCAATATTGGAGCCAATTTTCTTTTATCTTTTCAAATGGTGTTTTTCTCCTGACTTGCAAGTATCATGACTCATAGGGAAGTATTTATATAGTTATCAGAGGTAATCTTTAGATGTTAAAATCTTAAAGTTGTTACCTTAAATAATTGTGGTTATATCTCAAAAGTATTTCATAATATAGTACTATGTGTTTTATGGTATGCTTTTGATTTGCTTTATGATTATGAAATGGTCAGCTCTTTTTTCTATTTACTTTATATTACTTTGTACTATATAATTAACATGCCAATTTGCTTGTGTCAACTATAGAAACAAATCAAACCAAGATGTTCAACTTTAGTAAATCTCAAATTACTATAAATTAATACAGATATAAAATGATTTGTGACACAATTCACTTTATGTTATATATATCATTATACTATTTCAAACAAAATAACTTAGATCCAATTATTTAGGTCAAATACATAATGGCCACTTAAAGTTGCCTTGAATTTTCATTTAAACACCCCAACTATGACATTTACCTATTAAATACATCAACTTTGGTCAATGTGTGTCTATTGAACATAGAGGCAGACCCACATGGTGGGGTGGCGTGCACGTGCACTCGTTAACTTTGGAAAATACTCAGTATATATATATATATATATATATATATATATATATATATATATATATATATATATATACTGTGTGTGTGTGTACCTGAAAAACTATGATATATTTTAAAAGAACCCCTAAAAGCTTATCTATTGCATTGGGCCAGTTGGTCAGCATGCCCCTTAGGCCCTTCAGCGCTGGTACGTGGCCCAAGTTCTAGTTTGGGCTATAGCGTTTTCTTTTTTAGCTGACAGTTTAAAAAATGCATAAACATGTTGGTGCCAAGTTTCAAACAGGCAACCTGACTCTCAAAATTGTGCCCAAACCACCAAGCCGGAGAGAAAGCTTCATTCCCATTTAATTTATATGTACATCAGTTTTATTGGTGTTTAATAAAAAATTCAAATCAGGCTGTTTGCATGACATTGTGGTCAGAAACGGATCCATGATTTGAAGATGACTCTTCGATTAACGTGCATCTGCTTTTAATGGCCCCGTCGTCTTCAAATCCTGGATCCTCCTGCTAAAGACTCCAGGAAGATATATAATTTTTATTTAATGTTGGAAAATATAGTTTCTCTGTATAATGTCTTGAATTCTAATGTTTAATTAAACTTATTTGTCCATGCTTCGCGCGGTTGCTAACGCTATCAATAAATTTAGAAACAATATTCTTATAAAATTAGTTGAAATAGAAAAGATAAATTTTAATTTTATTATATTGATTAATAGAAAAAATAATTAACTAGAGTTTGGATGAACTGCATGTGTTTTCCATTATTGGAATTTTTTTCGGAAAAAGAAAAAGACAACTGACTTTACATTACAATTCAAATAAAAGAAACACAAGTAAATACTATAGCAAAACTAAATATACAAAAGGAAACAAGACATCCAACTCGTTACTGGTTATATTCACTTTTAAGTTCTCAAATGTCATAATTTATTTTGCCAAGTGAAGTACATATTCACATACAACTAACTTACAATTATTTTGCTTCAATTTCAAATGTGTTTTGTTAACTAATCAAGTGTTCAATTATAGATATATGTATAACATCAGTAGCCTCCGGGTTTAATTTTAAAAATATATATGTATAATATTCAAGTTTCAAACGTAAAAAAATCTTTAACCTTCAAGAAAATGCCACGAAGGACTCACAACACGCATTTTCACATACGTGAAGGACTGGGATTTTTTTTTAGCAAACCTTGACAAAAACATAACGCGGTTAAGTTTTTGCCCAA
>NC_081350.1:64058207-64111358 GCF_029784015.1 Lycium ferocissimum
CACTTAGTCATGTATAGGCCTCCTAATACATTACAATATCTGAAATGTCCGAATGAAGATCTCTGCAACTCTGTGTCCAGAGCGGACCAATGAGGTGCTTCCAAACCATCCACAAACCCTAGCTACTTCTCCCCAGAAGTAAGAATCTCAACTACATAACAGGACAACCTAGTGAACTCAGCATCATACTGTCCCACAAACATGTCTCCGTAATAGAGGTGCTCAAACTTATGCTGCATAGCATCGCACTGGCTAGGAGAGAGGAATATTTCCATTAATAATTCTACAAACTAAGCTCAAGTGAGTGGGGGATAATCTGTATGCCTACTGCGAATGTAAGTACTCCACCAAGACTCTGCCAGCCCAGAAAGTTAAAACATTGTGAAGTCGATCACATGAGTGTGGAACAGACCATGAGTAGTTAGAATCTTCTCACATCTATCAATGAACCTTTACAGACCTACCAAATTTAGTGAAGCAATAAAGTCTGTTGGTCTAAAACTCAAGAAGGCCCTAAGCTCATCCTGTACTCAGGGTTGCACTCCCTAGGTGACTTGTTGGTTGGACTACCACTACTGCTGGATATAGAGATAATATCGATGGCGGTGGTGGTGTCTGAAGACCTGGTAAAGCACTAGCATATAAGTGGCTAGAGTCTATCCACTCACCGCCTACTAAGTCTAAGAAGTAGCTGAAGGCATCATCTTATCCAAACGAGGAACAATAGCCTCTAATACAAATACCATCCTCACCAGCTCTGGTAGTAATGTAATAATCATGACTTGCTCATTGGGTTGTTGTTAGTGTGTCTAGAAAATCCCCTACTGCTGGTGGCTCAGATGGTTCTTGTCTAACGGATGGTGGCCTACCTATATCCTTAGAGAATGGTCATATCTGAGCTCATCCTCGTGATGACCCCGCGCTCCCACCCCCCCCCCCCACCGGTTGTGTGCTTTCTTTGGTGCACTGTTCCTCGTCCTAACTATCTAGTCAAGCATAAGAGAAATATTATTTTCTTAATCAACGTTATAGCATGATAACAATTAGAAAGAAGGGGAACTCTTTTCTAAAATATTTGTGCAGCCTCTCGAAGATAAGTATACAAGTCTTTGTACCGATTCACAAGGCTCTATTAGACATTGCTCTATGACTAAAAAAAATTAAAAACCTAGAGCTCTAATACCATGTTTGTCATGATTCAAATCTTGCACCACGCTGCGATAGAACACCTGACTAGCTACAATTCATACTATATCATGCAATAAATAAGGGACGAAGAAGAAAAGATACTCATAATTGTCTTAATATGTAAATAAGTGTGGAAAGTCAACATAGAACATAAGTTTACCCATACAATCCTAACAATGAAATAGACATGGAGCTACTAATTTAAGTGTGGCATGCTCGAAAATAGATACTAAGTCGGCTAAATGAAATGGTAGAAGTCATGATCTAATGGTGTCTCATCTCAACTGGAATGAACTAATATAAGCGGAAGTCACTGCTCAGCTACCAGGTCAACACCTACTACACCAACACACACAACATTTGTTAATCTAAAAACCTAATAAGATTATCAACTAGCCCTTTCACCTTACCTCGGGTGCAAGTCTTTAGAAATCACTGGTGATGCATACATGAATAAATAAGGCAATACAAATATAATAATGATAGACAAGCAAAGCAACTGAACTGAAATCATTAATATTGATAGCAAGTATAAGCACAACATAATAACTGTAGTAGAGATATCATGAGGCATAGGTTACTTGTCTGACCGTCCCATCTAGTGTATCAACCTCATGTATTACCCATCTACGGGGTATAGTTGACTGTCCATATGAATCTTGCAATGCGTCAACCTCCCGTCTTACCCAATCCTACTAGCACCCGCTAACTAATCCTATGGCATCACTATGCTTAATAGTGTGTGCTCTGTGAAGTTATAATGAATGTTAAACAGCCAATCTACTATCACATTATGCTCATATCAATAAGAAGTATCAGACTGTGTAAAAACATGTAATGCAACCAACGTAGTCTAACTATATACTGCAATTTACCCGATCTAACTAGTGCTTTCCCAATAACACGAATCAGATGGTTTAAATTCACATAAGAAACACATAACCATACTTTTGAGAAAAGCAAGTAAACTATAAGTTAAAGCCATACTTGCTTTAATTTTGTTAGCCCAACCGTACTTGAATCACCAAAATCAACCCAAACGAGCTTTGATAGCTTCACTCTATTCAAATTCATCAATAACGAGTCCAAATTAGTCTAGCGGAACTATCTCCATAATTTTAGGATGCCTCAGGATCAAAGTCAAACTCATGGTCAACTCAAACCAACCATCGGGTCAGCAGTTCGAAATTTGAAATTGAGTACATGAACGTCTTATCCATAAGCTAAGGAATTCCATAGAATAATCAAAATCCTATTTCAACATCAATTTCTAGGTAAATCAATGATTTTATCATTTTTAAGATTAGGGCAAAATTTCCATATTTCAAACCTTACGATGGATATGATGTCATTATCCAAATGAAATGAAATTTGAGTATAATTCATTGATTAGTACTAGGAATCATTACCTAAATTTTAGGACTGAATCTACACCAAATTGGATTTAAAAATTGTGAGCTCTTCTGCCTAAATTTGCCGAAAAATAGTAATTGTCTCGAATTCCAGATCTTTTATATCAACTAAAATGTCGTAACCCTTCCTCGCAATTGTGTTACACCTCTTACTTTCAGACGTCGAGTTTCATCATGAGTTGGTCATTGTAGATTTGGAGAGCGGGAGTATCTTCCAGGATTTGTAATATTAGATGGGTTCATCTTGAGTATACTAGGGTTTAATTTCATGTTTAGTACATGTTGGAAGGATTAGAGGTTAAACGAATCGACAAAAATGCGTTTCGACGAAAGTTGGGATTTATGGTAGGATTTACAGACCGTATATCGTATACAGACCGTATTTTTGGCTGAACCTCCACCGTATTTTGATAATAATGGGGGTGAGCCACTGTTGGTGATTTATGGTCCAAATATACGAACCGTATATGATTTACGGTCCATATATGAGGACCGTATATTGAGGCGGTGGCAGCCTCTTTTTGTTATATAAATCAAACCCTCTTCATTTAAGTCATTTGCATTATCTCTAAAGATCCTTAACACTCCTAAAAACCCTCTCCAACATAAGCAATCAACCCTCAAGTGCAATTGAGGAATTAAAGTGAGAATCAAGTGCCAAACATTCCAGACTGCTATTGAAGTGTATTTCCTCCTCTTATAGTACATTTGAGGGATACTTCAAGGTGAAGTAATGTCACAACCCAACCGGAGGGCCATGACGGGTACCCGAAAGTAACCTACCGAGCACCTCTTAACATACTTCTCATAAGCATGCCTAGGTGAGCCACATGGCTAACCTATAATACCACAACCTGAAGAGACGCAAGTTCCATCGAACACATGCACATCTATATAAATGTCATCAACTATGCCCATATATACAAGCCGACAAGGCTGCCAAAAATGATATATAAAAATATGAACCGATAAAGCTATGGGATATCTAGCTATGTAAATTTTTCTACGAGCCTCTACATAGAGTATGAAATATCATAAAGACGGGACAAGATCCCGCCATGCACAAATATGTGCACAAAAGAATAATACCAACTAAAGCTGCGACTCACAGGATCAAATGGAGCACTTCATGCAATGTCCGGCGATAAAACGACTGGGGGTCGGGTCCGGTCTCCACCCGTCTACCTACGGGCATGAACGCAGCGTCCACGAACAAAATGACGTCAGTACGAGCAATGTACTGAGTATATAAGGCATGAGTAGCAACATGATGAAAGCATAAATATAACGTAAGATAAAGAAAACAACTTATACCTCATAATAACTCTTAAGACGACTATCATGCATACTTAACCTTTCTCTAAAGAAATATTACATACATATACATATAATGATACCGTACCCAGCCATATAGGCTCGGTGTTACTCGTACCCGGCCATATAGGCTCGGTGTTACTTGTACCCGGCTAAAGCAAGGCTCAGTGCTATCCGTACCTGGCTATAACAAGGCTCGGTATTATCCATACCCAACTGCAGTGGTGTGCACAATAGTTATCATACCTGGCCATATAAGCTCGGTGTCAGAAAATAGCTATATATACATATAGAGCATATATGATAACCCAAAGGAAGCATTACAACTCTATCGGAGTGACATAAGGTCGGTGAGCCTCCGATTATCATTATGGGATCATCATTACCACTATCTCTTTCCTTAGAGGATCAACTATCGAAATATGAGATCAACGACAATGATCAAGATCAACAATATCATGAGCCTCTAGCATTTCTATGAAATAGGACGTTATGTATATCTTAGATGAATTCACAATAAGGAAATCATGCCTTTAGAAAGAAAGGACTAGCCTTAACATACCTTTACGTCTTCTTAATTATTTAACGTTCTCCTTCCAAGCCCGTAATCTATATTCAAGAGGATTCATACTAAGTTTAAGTCTTGAAAATACTCTTAAGTTCAAACTAGTGTAATTAACAAGCTAACGGAATTTGGGCAGCACTTCCCCTATTTTATCAACTTCCACCATATTACAAAGCAACTCCCAAACAACCATAATAATATCCACAATACCATATTCAAGGAGATATATTCAATTTAGTCTCAAAATAGTTCAAAATCCTCTTTCAAGTTCACCCCATAGTCATCAACTTTAATTCAACACTTTATGACTTCTCCACTTTAATTCTTTTCCTTTCCAAGAGTGACTAATCTTTACATCAACTCAATAATATAAATAATAGGAGGAACATACATTATAATAGAGGAACTTCACCTCACTCAATTCCTTCCAAGACCAAGTTCACCACAACTTTGGAGAGAAGCAAGAACCATCACCTTCCATGGATTATCTTGAGGTTTTGATGTTTGATCTTCTCTCTTGATGGTATGGAAGGTTTTGGAGTATTGTAGAACCTTCAAGAACTCTCTAGAAATGTGGGGAAATAAGTGTGGGAGGTTGATATGAAAATGGAATCTTTTGGGATTTAAAAAGGTGTCAAATGCGCACCCCCCCACCCCCGGCATCAATTTACGGTGGAGATGTGGCTCAGCATATTGAATATGCGGCCGCATCTCCCCTCATCTCCTTAGGGAGGAGGTAAGGCAGTGAGGCCATACATTTTGGTGAGTTTGCGGCCGGTTCTTTGCCGGCAAACTCGGTTCTTGCACAAGGCAAACTCGATTCTTTGCTCGATTTCTTTACCCACAACAAACTCGGTTTGCGAACAAACTCAGTGTACGACTTACTTCTGAACCTCCTATGGAAGTGGAAACAAATGTCGATACCTGGACTTCATATCTTTCTCAACTTCCCAAGTCATTTCTTCCCTATTATTGTTTCTCCATAGAACTTTAACTGAAGCTACATCTTTGGTTCTTAATTTTCGAACTTGCCTATCTAGAATAGCAATGGGAACTTCTTCGTAGGATAATTGCTCGGTGACCTGAAAATCGTCCACAGGTACAAGTCTGGAAGGATCTCCAATGCACTTACGAAGTATTGACACATGAAAAACTGGGTGAACTGACTCCAAGTTCGAAGGTAGATCTAACTCATAAGCTACCTGACCCATTTTGCGTACAACCTTGTAAGGCCCAATATACCGAGGACTAAGCTTACCTTTTTTACCAAATCTCATTACACCTTTCATAGGTGACACTTTCAAGAATACCCAGTCATTAACTCAGAACTCTAAGTCTCGTCGGCGATTGTCCGCATAAGACTTCTGTCGACTCTAGGCTATCAATAATCGGTCCGAAATAAGCTTGACCTTCTCCACCACTTGCTGGATCAAATATAGCCCTATTAATTTGGTTTCCCCTACTTCGAACCATCCAATTAGCGATCTACACCTCCGTCGATATAAAGCTTCATACGGGGTCATTTGGATGCTGGAATGATAACTATTGTTATAAGCGAACCCAATAAGTGGCAGATGGTCATCCCAACTACCTCCAAAATCTAACACACATGCCCGTAACATATCCTCGAGAGTCTGGATGGTACGCTCAGCTTGTCCATTAATTTGTGGATGAAATGTTGTACTAAGACTCACTTGAGTCCCCAAACCTTCTCGGAAGGACTTCCAAAAATTAGCCTTAAGTACTCCCTCTGCATCGAAATAATGAATCTTTGAACACCATGGAGTCGTATTATCCCTTTGATAATAAAGCTTTGCATAATCTTCAGCTGAGTATGTAGGTCTGACTGGTAGAAAATAAGTTGACTTCGTAAGTCTATCCACCATTACCCATATAGAATCATACTTACGCGAAGAACGAGGCAAGCCTGTAATGAAATCCATATTAATTACTTCCCATTTCCAAGTCGGAATTTCTATTGCTTGAAACAATCCCCCAGGCTTCTGATGCTCAATCTTTACATGTTGACAGTTCGGACATTGAGCTACGAATTCTGCTATGTCTTTCTTCATTCCATCCCACCAATATATGAATTTAAGATCATGATACATTTTTGTCGCTCCCGGATGAACGAAATAATGGGAACAATGGGCTTCCTCCAAAATCTGGCGATGTAGCCTCGCAACATCGGGAACACATAATCTGCCTCGATATCTGAGAACCCCATCTGCAGAAATCTCAAATGGTGACTTTTTCTTCTGGGGAAGTGTATCTTTGTAATGAATTAATATGGAATCCTCATATTGGCGCTCTTTTACCTCCACTACTAAAGACGAAACAACTGAATTCTGAATAGTAACTCCCATATTGCCTGAGTCCATTAACCGAACTCCTAGGCTAGCTAACTGTTGAAGCTCATGAGCTAACTCTCTCTTCTGTGGCTGAACATCACATAAACTACTCATAGATCTATAGCTAAGAGCATCAGCTATGATGTTCGCTTTCCCTAGATGATATAAAATGCTAACATCATAATCTTTCAGCAGCTGCAACCATCCCCTTTGCCGTAAATTCAACTCTCTCTGCTTGAAAATATATTGAAGACTTTTATGATCTGTATAAATATCAACGTGAACACCATACAAATAATGCCTCCACATCTTCAATGCATTAATCACAGCAGCTAACTCTAGATCATGGGTTGGATAGTTTTTCTCATGTTTCCACAGCTGCCTTGAAGCATAAGCAATAACTTTACCGTGCTACATCAATATACAGCGTAGTCCAATACCTCAAGCATCGCAATAGATAACATAACCTTCCGATCCTTCTGAAAGTGTCAGCACCGAGGCCAAAGTCAATTTGTTCTTTAATTCCTTAAAACTGTGCTCACAAGCTTCCACCCATTGAAACTTAGCTACTTTCTGAGTCAGCTTCGTCAGTGGTGCAGAAATAGAAGAAAATCTTTCTACAAATCTTCTGTAATAACCGGCCAAACCAAAAAAACTACGAACTTCAGTTGGTGTTGTAGGTCTCAGCCAAGTCTTTACAGCCTCAATCTTCTGGGTATCCACCCGAATACCATCAGTGGAAATAATATGCCCCATAAAAGCCACAGAAATCAACCAGAACTCACATTTAGAGAACTTCACATATAACTGCCAGGCTTGAAGAATTCTAAGGACAGCACGTAAATAATCTGCATGCTCTGCCTCGGTTTGAGAATATACTAGAATATCATCGATAAACATGATCACAAATGAATCTAGGAAAGGCCTGAATCTAGGAAAGGCCTAAACATCAAATCCATGAATACCGCCGGTGTATTAGTCAACCCGAACGACATCACTCGAAATTCGAAATGACCATATCTAGTTCTGAAGGCTGTCTTCGGAATGTCCTTCTCTTTAACTCTCACCTGGAAATACCCCGATCTTAAGTCTATTTTTCAGAACCATTTAACACCCTGCAGTTGGTCAAATAAATCATCAATTCTTCGAAGCGGATATTTGTTCTTGATCGTCACCTTATTTAGCTGTCTATAATCAATACACATTCGTAAAAAGCCATCTTTTTTCCTTATAAATAATACAGGTGCTCCATACGGTGATGAACTAGGTCTGATAAAGCCTTTTTCTAGCAAATCTCTTAATTGCTCCTTCAACTCCCTCAATTCTGCAGGAGTCATTCTATAAGGAGGAATAGATATTGGCTTAGTATCCGGTAGCACATCAATGGCAAAATCAATCTCTCGCTCTAGTGGAGCGCCTGGAAGTTCATTCGGAATATATCAGGAAACTCATTCACTACTGGGACAGACTGAAGAGTCGGCGACTTTGCTTCTGTATCTTGGACCCGGACTAAATGATAAATATAACCTTTAGAAATCATCTTCCTTGCCTTGAGATAGGAAACAAACCTACCTCTCGGAGATGCTGTATTACCCTTCCGTTCTAGAACTGGCTCTCCCAAAAATTGGAAACAAACCATTTTCGTTCTACAATCAATATTAGCATAAAAAGAAGCCAGCCAATCCATGCCCATAATAACATCAAAATCTACCATATTTAGCTCAATAAAATCAGCCATAGTATGACTATCACAAACTACAACCACACAATTTCTATATACCCGTCTAGCTATCACTGGGTCATTAATAGGTATTGATACCTCAAAAGGTTTAATCGACTCAGGTGTCACCCCAAACCGACCAAAGAACATAAGGAGTAACATATGACAACGTAGAACCTGGATCAATCAATCCATAGACAGCATGAGAGAATACTGATAATATACCTGTAACCACATCAGGGGAGGACTCAAGATCCTGTCATTCAGCTAATGCATGGATACGGTGCTGAGGACCACTCGTACTGGACGCTCCTCCTCAACCTCTACCACGGCCTGCTAGTATCTATGAGCTTTTCCCCGGAGGGCGTACAGATGATGAAGAACCAGTTGCTGATCCAGTAGGCTGAACCATACCTCCACCACCTCTCGATGGACGGTCACGCATAATATGGCCTGGCTGATAGCAGGCATAACAAACATCTGAACCCAACCGGCACTGTCCCTAATGTAACTTACCACACTGAGTACATCATGGTAAGGGTGGTCTCATCTGGCCTAAATCACCCCTGTACTGAGAACCCGAAGCTCTGAAACTCTGACCCGGTCTGGAGTGAATAGGTCGATCAAATCTTTGACCTGCAAATCATAGAGGTGCACTAGTCGCTGAATGTCCTGAGTACCTAGAATACTGTTGCCTTTGACCCCCTCTCAATTCGCTAACAGGGCCGGAGGATCTGGCCCTCTTACTATAACCCCTATTATGTTCACGCTCACTCCTCCGCTACTGTTGTTGTCGCTCCTCAAGATTTTGGGCATGGGCCTGTATACGGAAAATATCCATACCATCCTGAAGTGAGGCCGTCAAACAATCATCAATCAAATGTGGCCCTAAACCACTCACAAATCAATGAATACGACCTCCCATGTTAGCCACCATAGCTGGAGCATACCTAGCCAAGGAATTAAAATGAAGGCTATACTCTCGGGCACTCAAGTTCCCCTATCTGAGGTTCAAAAATCTATCAGTTGTGTCCCGTCGAACCTCTGGCAGTAAATAATGCCGAAGAAAAGTATCCACAAACTCTTGCCATACCGGTGGAGGCGCGTTGACTCCTCTAGAAGACATCCAAACAACATACTAATGAACAAAGAATATCCCATATTCTATAGGAGGCTAACTCTACCGATTCAACATCTGAAGCATGCATTACCCGCAATGTTCTCAACGTTTCATCTATGAATTTCTATGGGTCCTAGTCCAGTTTTGACCCATAGAATTCTGGAGGGGCTAAACTAATGAAATCGCGGATTCTGGCACTAACAGCTCTATCACCATGACCCGTACTTTGCCGTCGATCCTGAGCAGCTACTAACTGGGTCAGTAGCTGAATGACCTCTCTCATCTCTCAGCTTGAGGCATCTAATAGAGGAACCGAGGGTGCTGGAGCTGGAGCTGAGGCTCCTCTATGCTCCTCTGAAGCAGGCGGTGTGTGAGAGGATCGAGATGGAACCTCATTCTGGACTCGTCCTCCTCTATATCTGTAGGCGGTACCCGCTCTGTCCTCTTATCCGCCGCTGCCTTTCCCTTCTGGGCTGCTGTAGCTTTTCTCTTCACAGGCATCATTGAAATCATGACACACAGTCAGGAAAAAAGAGTCCTTATAGCATGGCTCTATCGCACGATTTAAGATGAGAAAGGAAGGTCAATCATTCCTAAATGCCCCGCAGCCTCCTGTTTATAAGTGTGGCGCACTTCACACCAATAAATAAGACTCTACGGGACACGGCTCGTAGACACACCCTAGGATGAATTGCTCTGATACCACTTTTGTCATGACCCAATCGGAGGGCCATGTCGGGTACCCGGAAGTAACCTACGGAGCACCTCTTAACATACTTCTCATAATCATGCCTAGGTGAGCCACATGGCAAACCCATAATACCACAACCTGAAGAGACACAAGTTCCATCGAACACATGCACATCTATATAAAAGTCATCAACCATGCCCATATATACAAGCCGACAAGGCTGCCAAAAATGATATACAAAAATATGAACCGATAAGGCTATAGGATATCTAACTATGTACATCCATCTACGAGCCAATACATGGAGTATGTAATATCATAAAGACGGGACAGGACCTCGCTATGCCCAAATATGTGCACAAAAGAATAATACCAACTAAACTGCAGCTCCGGATCAAATGGAGCACTCCTATGCAATCGCTAATAAAGCAGCCTAGGGGTCTGGTCCCTCTGCCTGTCTACCTGCGGGTATGAACACAACATCCACAAACAAAAGGACGTTAGTACGAGCAATGTACTGAGTATGTAAGGCATGAGTAGCAACATGATGAAAGCATAAAGATAACGTAAGATAAAGAGAACAACTTATACCTCATAATATCTCTTAAGACGACTATCATGCACACTTAACCTTTCTCTAAAGAAAACATTTCATACATATACATCTAATGATACCGTACCCAGCCATATAGGATCGGTGTTACTCGTACCCAGCCATAGCAAGGCTCAGTGCTATCCGTACCCAGCTATAACAAGGCTCGATATTATCCGTACCCAACTGCAGTGGTTTGCACAATAGTTATCATACCCGGCCATATAAGCTCTGTGTCAGAAAATAGCTATATATACATATATGGCATATATGATAACCCAAAGGAAGCATTACAACTTTATCAGAGTGACATAAGGTCGGTGAGCCTCCGATTACCATTATGAGATCATCATTATCACTATATCTTTCCTTAAAGGATCAACTATCGAAAGATGAGATCAACGACAATGATCAAGATCAACAATATCATGAGCCTCTAGCATTTCTAGGAAATAGGCCGTTATGGATATCTTAGATGAATTCACAATAAGGAAATCATGCCTTTAGAAAGAAAGGGTTAGCCTTAACATACCTTTACGTCTTCTTAATTACTTAAGGTTCTCCTCCCAAGCCCGGAACCTACATTCAAGAGGATTCATACTAAGGTTAAGTCTTGAAAACACTCTTAAGTTCAAATTAGTGTAATTAACGAGCTAGCGGAATTTGGCGACTTCCCCTATTTTATCAACTTCCACCATATTACAAAGAAACTCTCAAACAACCATAATAATATCCAAAATACCATATTCAAGGATATATATTCAATTTAGTGTCAAATTAGTTCAAAATCCTCTTTCAAGCTCACCCCATAGTCATCAACTTCAATTCAACACTTTACGACTTCTCCACTTTAATTCTTTTCCTTTCCAAGAGTGACTAATATTTACATCAACTCAATCATATAAATAATAGGAATAACATACCTTATAATATAGAAACTTCACCTCACTCAACTCCTTCCAAGAACAAGTTCATCACAACTTTGGAGAGAAGCAAGAACCATCACCTTCCATAGATTATCTTGAGGTTTTGATGTTTAATCTTCTGTCTTGATGGTATGGAAGGTTTTGGAGTATTGTGGAACCTTCAAGAAATCTCAAGAACTCTCTATAAATGTGGGGAAATAAGTGTGGGAGGTTGATATGAAAATGGGATCTTTTGGGGTTTAAAAATGTGTCAAATCCCCCGCCCCCCTCCCGCAAAGAATTTGCGGTGGAGATGCGGCTCAGCATATTGGATATGCGGCTGCATCTTCCCTGATCTCCTTAGGGAGGAGGTCAAGAAGTGAATCCAACCATTTTGTTGAGTTTTCGGCCAGTTTTTCTGCACAGCAAATCGGTCCACAAACTCCGATTTTTGGCGAAAATACTTCTTTTCGATTCGTTTGACCTCCAATCCTTATGGAACCTTCTTGGAACTTTTATAAAACTTCATTAATCATCTAAGGGGCCCTATATCTTCCCCTCAAGGTGATTCTAAGCAATGTATAACTCAAATGACACGAAATCTTCCAAAAACATAACTCAAATTCTAATTTCTTCAACGAACTTACCTCCCCCGATTCATATGACTCCAAAACCTTAGGTACACACTTAGAGTTATCAAATTCCCTCCTTAATCTTGTAAGGGCCTCATGTCTACTTTAGGCTTGCATTAGTTTGCTCATAATGCAAACGACACGAAATTTCCAAAGTGTAACAAGTAATCTTTGAATTAGTATGTTCTTGAGGTAAGAATTATCTTATGTTCATATTTATGAGTTTTTTTAATGATTATACAATGTATTTAAGGGATAAAGTTGGAGGAAAATGTTCAAATGTGAACTTGAGTCATGTTGAGTTGTGTTCTGTCTTGAGCCATGTTGTTACTGTGTTATTAAGTTAAATTCTTGATATATGGATAGTAGTTAATGTTGAGGTTGTGTTGGAATTGTTGTACTTGATGTATTTGCAAGAAGGAGGTGTATAAATTATCATATACGTAGCGTATATCAGGTTGTTTTGTTGTATATCTTTAAATGTTGTTGATGTGAGTTTAAAAGAGGCTTATATGAGGTTGTTGTCGTTGTTGTTGTTGACTGTTGGATGTGTTGCGGTGATTAGGACATAGGGGAAATGCTGTCCGTTTCATTTTAGAATCGATTTATCGTTTGATATACGTGATATACTAGTGCCATCTAAGTTTTTAAATGCGTTCCTTTGTTAAATAATTGGAGTGCTAGTACGACAAGCTCATTGTGGGATTGTGTTGACGACTTGAGGTATGTTAAGGCTAACTTCCCTTCTCTTGGCATGATCTATATGAACGGAACGTAAACGTAACGCTACTCCATAACGATTCCATTCTTACTAGCTAAAAGTCTTCATGTTTCTCCATGATTGGATAGTATTGCTTCTCGAGAGTTTATTCAGGATTTGTGAGTTCTATATTCATGTAATTATATTGATGTTAGTCCTGTAATATTAATCAGAGGTGTAACGACATTATGTCACTCCAACAGACTCAGAATGTTTCTTATCATACTTATGCATATATATATATATATATATGATATTATGAGGATGATTGCCCACAGAAGCCGATGGCGTTATATACGCATATATATATATATATATGTATGACGGCATTATATACGCACAACTGATCAGTTGGCTTGGATAATGATGCCCACTGAGGCTTGGACAGACGTTATATACGCATATATATGTATAAACAGGCAATATATACGCATATATATAGTACTTATGCATATCATGGCCCTCAGAGGTAATTCAGATATACAGGTTGTATGCTCTTATCCTATGTTGCTCTTATGTCTCCTTTATGTTACTTTCATGCCTTACATACTCAATACTTTATTCATACCGACGCCCCTTTCGCCTGGGGGACACTGTGTTTCATGCCCGCAGGTCCAGGTAGACAGGGTGATGGTCCGCATCAGTAGGTTTCCTGTTCAGCTGATATTGGGGCACTCCACTTGTCTCGGAGTTGCTATCATGTCTTGGTATGGTATTTTGTTGTACATATGGGTATGGCGGGGCCCTGTCCCGACCTTATTATGTCATGTACTCCAGTAGAGGCTTGTAGACAGATGTGATACAGTTAGATGTTGTATGGCCTTCTCAGCCTATATTTTGTTGTACAGATGTCCTTGGCGGCCTTGTCGGCTCGTACTATCACGTCCAACATGTTTATGTATATATGTCCTTCTGGGCCTTGTCCCTTTCCAATTTATTTTCCGTATGAGTTAGCAGGTTATCGTATGATGATCCTCGTGGTCCACCCTTATTTATGATTATGTTATGAAAGTATGTCTAGCGGTGCTCGGCAAGTAAGGCCCAGATGCCTGTCATGACGCTCCGGTTTGGGTCGTGACAAACTTGGTATCAGGGTAGTTCTGTCCAAGGGTTGTCTACAAGCCGTGTCTAGTAAAGTCTTGTTTATGGGTGTGTTGTGCACCAGACTTATAAACAGGAGGCTGCAGGGCAATTAGGATGTATGTCCTTCTTTCTTATCTTGGATCGTGCGAAAGAGCCGTGTTACAAGAATTCATTTTCTAAAAATGTATTCTGGTTTCAGCGATGCTTGTGACGAGCAAAGCTTCTGCTAGGCAGAGGGGCAAAACTGTAGCAGATGGGAGGTACAATTCGGGTACCACCAGTAGATGTGGGCCAGCTTGAGTCACAAAGCGAGACCCCATCTCAGACTTCTCAGACTCCGTCCGCTCCTGCAGGAGCTCGGAGAGCCTCACGCCTGGACTTCCCCAACCACGATACACCCTCCCACGAGATGCGAGATGTTATTCGACTATTGACTCAGTTAGTGGCCGCTTAGGCCCAGCGTCAGGGCATGAGTACGAGTTATGCTGCCAGGGCTATTAATGGCAGCGTTCGAGACTTCATCAATTTGGACCCTTCAGTATTTACAGGATCATATACTGATGAGGACCCATGAGAATTTTATTGATCAAATGCAGAGGACATCGAGGGTAATGCATTCTTCTGACACTGAGTCAGCAGAGTTGGCTTCCTACCATTTACGGGATATTTCCGTTCAATAGTATGAGACTTGGGAGTTGTCTAGAGGGACTAATGCACCTCCAGCAATCTGGCAGGAGTTCATAGAGGCTTTTCTCTGACACTATCTGTCATTAGAGACCCGACGGGCTCGAGTTGATAAATTTCTAAATGTATGTCAAGGGAATATGAGTGTTCAAGAGTACAGTCTTCGCTTTGACTCATTATCCAGGTATGCTCCTATGATTGTAACTGAGTTGGAGGATTGGGTACACCGGTTTGTGATTGGACTTGGGCCACACTTGATTAATGATTGTATAACGGCCTCACTTTAGGAGAGTATGGATATTGCTTGTATTCAGGCATATTCTTAGGTCTTAGAGGATTGTAACCAGCTGCAGCGGGCAGATCGGGATCGTGATAGAGGTTAGAATAAAAAGGCTAGGTCGACAGGTTCTTATGGAGAGTTTTGGGGTGGTCAAAGACAAAAAAAGAATTTCTTAGGCATCCAGCCTATCCAGAGGCTATTTTGCCTCCATAGTTTCCAAGGCCGAGGTTCGATTGACCCACTTATGGATCGGGCCGAGTTCCGAGGGTTCGGTTCCCGGTCTGGCGATTACGGCGATGAGACCGTCTCCGTGCATCTTGCACTCAATATGGTAGGTTGCATGCCGGACAGTGTCGTTTGGGTTCAAATGTGTGTTATACTTGCGGCTATCCAGGACATATTATGCGAGATTGTCCGGCGAGGGGTGGTGGAGGTTTAGTTCAGCCAACAGGATCTACAGCTAGTTCTTCTTCATCGGTACGCCCTCCTGGGAAGGGTTCTCAGACATCAGCCGGCCATTGTAGAGGCAGAGGTGGAGCTTCTAGCAGTCCTAAGAACCGCATTTATACATTGGCTAGTCGATAGGATCTCAAGTCATCACCCGATGTTATTACAGGTGTACTATCAGCTCCTCCCATGACGTATATGCATTGATAGACCCAAGTTCTACTTTATCACATGTCACTCCTTTTATAGCTGATAAGTTCAGGATAGAACCTAAAATGATTAAGCCTTTTGAGGTGTCTACACCTGTTGGGGATCCGGTGATAGCTAGATGAGTATACAGGGATTGTGTAGTTATAATTTGTAATTGTCATACCGTAGCAGACTTGATCGAGTTGGATATGGTAGACTTTGACGTTATTATGGGTATGGACTGGTTGACTTTTTGTTATGCTAATGTTGGTTGTAGAACAAAGATGGTTCGGTTTCAGTTTTCAAGAGAGCCAGTTCTGGAATGGAAAGGTAATGCAGCCTCGCCGAGAGGTAGTTTTATTTCCTATCTCAAGGCAAGGAAGATGATTGCAAAGGGTTGTATTTATCATATTGTTCGAGTCCAGAATGCAGAAGCAGAACCACCGACCCTTTAATCTGTTCCAGTGGTTAATGAATTCCCAAATTTGTTTCCAAAAGAACTTCCAGGCATCCCGCCTGAGCGGGAGATTGACTTCACTATCGATGTGCTACCAGCTACTCAACCGATATCTATTCCTCCTTATAGGATGGCCCCTGCTGTTGAAGGAGTTGAAGGAGCAATTGAAAGATTTACTGGAGAAGAGCTTTATCAGACCAAGTACGTCACCGTAGGAGCACCAGTGTTATGCGTAAGAAAGAAAGATGGGTCGCTGTGAATGTGTATCGAGTATAGGCAGCAGAATAAAGTGACGATTAAGAACAAGTATCCATTTTTTAAGATAGACGATTTATTTGATCAGTTGCAGGGTGATAGATGCTTCTTGAAGATAGACTTGAGGTCAGGTTATCATCATGTCAGGGTCAGAGAGAAAGATATTCTGAAGAAAGCATTCAGGACCAGCTATGGTCATTTTGAGTATATTGTTATGTCTTTTCGGTTGACTAATGCGCCAGGAGTATTTATGGATTTGATGAAAAGCATATTCAAACCCTTCTTAGAATTGTTCGTGATTGTGTTTATCGATTCTAGTCTACTCACGAATAGAGACTGAGCATGCGGATCATTTGCGTGTTGTACTCTGAGTTCTTCAAGATCAGAAGTTGTATGCGAAGTTCTCTAACTGTGAATTCTGGTTGAACTAATTGGCTTTCCTCTGGCATATTGTATCAGATGAAGGTATCAGGGTTGATACTCAGAAGATAGAAGTCGTGAATCTGTCACACCCCACCGAGAGGCATGATGGGCACCGACCCATAGGTCGGATACCACCTAGTGTAACATATACCATGATTATCATATAATATAACTCGAGGGACACTTGCACGCAGAAAAGGCCCAAATACAGAAATATGCAATAATTCAACATATATATATATATATATATATATATATATATATATATAAGCGAGCCGACAAGGCCGTAACATGAACATCATAAAATATCATAGAGCCGCCCAGGCTATAACATGTGCATCATAAGTTTAATAAAATATGCATGACGCTGACACCCACTACACTGTCTATGAGCCTCTAAGAGTACATACATCTGAACATATATTATAATAACATAAATATACCGAAAGATAGCAAGTCCGAAGTAGTGGCACTTGCTGATGTTGCTGAGCTGTCAATCCTACTGAAGAGGTCCTCCGCTCTGTCTGTCAGGAACTGCAGCACGAAATGCAGTGTCCCGTACAATGGGACGTCAGTACGGATAAAAGTACTGAGTGTGTAAGGCAGGACTGTAATGACATAAGTAAGACATAATATAGCATAAATGAGGATACGAGAAACCTGGACATCTGCAAATCGTACGAGATACAATGCATGATAAAAATCATTTTCATACATACATATATATAGTATCCTGCCCGGCCATCTAGGCTCGGTGTTATCATTAGCATCCCGCGTCCGGGGTAACATCATAACCTGCCCACTGCAGTGGTTTGCGCATCTACACACCTGCCCGGCCGACTATAGCGCGGTGCGGTGTAGTAAAATAGTGCAATACATATATATATATGTATATGTATATATATATATATCTATATATATATATATATATATGTATATGTATATGTATATATATATATATATATATATATATATATATATATATATATGTATATGTATGTATATATATATACATACATATATATATATATATATATGTATATGTATATATATATATATATATATATATATATATATCTATATATATATATATATATATCTATATATATAATGCATGAGGAGTCAATGAACTAACATCGGGCCTTTCGGAGTGACGTAAGGTCGGTAACCTTCGAATGAAATTATGGAATTCGTATCGAATCCAGGGAAATAACTTAATGATGATTAACATGATAATATTTCAAGAATCAATCAAATAATTAAGGTATTGATATTTGAAATACAAAGCATAGGAATGGATCGTTATGGAACGCTCATGTTCATATTCTAGCTGTATTCGTGCCAAAGAAAGAGGAAAATAAACACCTTACATACCTTATTCGTCAAGTCGCCACTCAAAAGAATCTTTTATTCCGATGCTTTCCCTTCACTCGAACCTATATTGAAAAATATATCCTTAACCATATTTCCATCATGTTCATACACCAACTTAGATAAGTTGTATATCGAAGGATAATTCGAGTTACGAGAATTTGGGCAGCATTTCCCCTATATCATGTAGTATCTTGATTATGTTGATGTTGTTGGCACTAGCTTGAACCTAAACTTCACCTTAACCAACATAATACCACCATAAAAGTGAAGTTTACGAGCTTATACGCACCTCCCGAGCTTCGTTGATGGCTAACTTTAACACTTTATGACCAAAAATTGCATATGGACTTGTAGGAACATGTATCTATGTTGTAGAATGTTCCAGAGTTGGGAAATGATCAAAAATATGATCAAGAGGGCCCTTTTATACTTGCTAAAGTCGGTTCCACCGACTTGGATTTTGCTCTTCGCGTTCGCGAGGCATTGGCTCCCGTTCGCGAAGAAGCTTCTGACGGCCAATTTTGAAATGTCCATAACTTTCTACTCCGACGTGATATCGACGAACAGTTTGTTGCATTGGAAATACGACTCTCTGAACTTCAATTTACATAGGTTATGCATCCCATAAATCCTCATATTCTAGGAGATATGCCTCTCTAAATTTGGACCAAAAAATCTGTCCGAAATTCTGCCAAGTTTTCCCAAAATTTCAACAAACTTAATTCCTTCAGTTCACTTGATCCCGAAACCTTTAGGCACTTGCTTAGCACTTATTAAAAGAATTCCTTAACCTTATAAGGGTTCTATGACCTCTAAGAGCTTGCGTTGATTTACTTACGATGCGAACGACACTAAAATTTTCGAGATGTAACAGAATACTTGGCCTAGACCCACGACACCGATGGAGGTTCGTAGCTTTCTGGGGTTGGATGGATATTATAGGAGATTTTAATAGGGCTTCTCTTCTTTCTCAGCACTACTAACGAAGCTAACTCAGAAGGCAGCTAAGTTCTAGTGGACAGACGCTTGTGAGCAGAGTTTGAAGGAGTTGAAGAACAAATTGACTTCAGCGCTAGTGCTGGCACTTCTAGAGGGATCAGAGGGTTATGCTGTCTATTGTGACACTTCGGGCGTCGGATTGGGTTGTGTGTTGATGCAGCATGGTAAGGTTATTGCTTATGCTTTGAGGCAGCTGAGAAAGCACGAGAAGAACTATCCGACCCATGACTTGGAGTTAGCTGCAGTGATTCATGCACTTAAGATTTGGAGGCATTATTTATATGGTGTCCATGTTGATGTTTACACAGATCATAAGATCCTTCAGTATATCTTTAAGCAGAAAGAGTTGAATTTACGTCAGAGACGATAGTTAGACCTGTTAAAGGATTACAATGTTGACATTCTATAAACTCCAGGGAAGGAAAATATGGTAGCCGATGCCCTTAGCTACAGATCCATGTGTAGTTTGTCTTACTACTAGGTAGAGAAAAAGGAATTAGCTCATGAGCTTCACCAGTTAGCCAGCTTAGGAGTTTGATTACTGGACGCAGGCGATGCAGCATTTACAGTTCAGGATACAGCGACATCATCCTTATTAGCTAAGGTTAAGGAACACCAGTATGAAAATCCTACCTTGGTTCAGTACAGGGAGGCAGCTCCGCAGAAGGAGAAGTCACCATTGGAGATCACTGGAGATAGAGTCCTCAGATATGGAGGCAGATTGTGTGTTCCCGATGTTGTAGGGTTATGCCAGAAGATTATGGCAGAGGCTCATTATTCCTACTATTCTATTCATCCAGGGTCGATGAAGATGTACCATGATATCGGAGAGATTTACTGGTGGAATGTTATGAAGAAGAAACCCTTATATTAACCAAGGTAAAGGGAAAAACAATAGTGCATTCTGCACACATTACAAGAGATCCAGACACATTGTGGAGGGATGTTTTTGACTCATTGGTTATCTGAATTGGTGCCAGGAAATCAAAAAAGAGACGAGAAAATTGGAGGAAGAAGACGAGGACAACAACAACAGCAGAGGGGTGGACCGGGATCTAGCCGTGGAAGAGGCAACTACCGGGCTAACACTATGGTTGTCAAAGAAGGAACTCAGGTGGAGACAGGATCGGTGAATACAGGTGGGACATGACCTCACAATTTGAGCGATGAGATCCGGAAGACTGTGATTCACGTGTTGAATTCCCAAGGAATAAACTCGAATGGCAAGATGGATAGTAATACTGAAAACTCATCCTGGATTATTGAATTCAGAGCTACCAATCATGTGACAGGTAATTCGGAGGAACTGAGCGACCAGCAGGGTATTCTTAAGTGCCTGGCTGGGCTTCCGAATGGAAGTAGCTCAGTTTCCACGAGAGAAGGAACAACCAGGCTAAATAATAGGATATGGTTGAAGGATGTCCTTTACGTTCCGGATTTAACATGCAATTTAATTTCTGTGTCACAACTTGTTGATCATTTAGATTGTGGTGTAAAATTTAACAAGATTATATGTGCTATACATGACCCCAGCGCGAGGAAGCTACTTAGAACGGGTGAGCATCGAGGTGGACTTTAGTATTTTTGGAATGTGCCGTGGATATGAGCTATAAAGGTGGAGATATTTGATTGGTTTGATCTTTGGCACAAATGGTTAGGTCATCCTTCAGCACAAGTAACGAAGTCCATTACGACATTAGGCCTGAAAGAGAGTAGTATTGGATCAGATAAAGAAGGTGATCTATGCCAAAGGGAAAAGCAAACAAGAAGTGATTTTCCCTTAAGTGATAATATAGCTTTGGATATCTTTGAAATGATTCATTGTGATTTATGGGGACCGTATAGAACCCCTTCTTCTTGTGGTGCTTCGTATATTTTTACTGTTATGGATGATCGTTCGTGAGCCGCGTGGATTTTTCTATTAATCGACAAGAAAGAAGTGTCCCAAACCCTAAAGAATTTCTTTGCCTTGGTGGATAGGCAGTTTGATAAGAAGGTGAAAATTGTTAGAAGTGATAACGGAACTGAGTTCACATGTATGAAGACTTACTTCTTCGAACATGGAATTCTTTTCCAAACATCTTGCACAGGGACACCACATCAGAATGGAAGCATCGAAAGAAAACACCATCACATTCTTAATATGGCGCGAGTATTGAGATTTCAAGGTCATCTTTCGATCAAATTCTAGGGAGAATGTGTTTAGACTACGGGGTACTTCATCAATAGAACACCATCTTCGATTTTGAATGGGAAAACCTCCTATGAAATTTTTATGGGGAGGCGCCCCAGTATGATCATTGAAGGGTGATAGGGTCACTATGCTATGCACACACAAAGGGAAGAACAAGGGACAAGTTTGAGAGTCGGAGTCCTAGGTGTGCCTTCTTGGAATACCCCTACGGAAAGAAGGGTTAGAGATTGTATGACTTAGAGAACGATGAATATTTAGTCTCAAGAGATGTGGACTTCTACGAGACTAAGTTCCCCTTTGTTGTGGGATCAGGTAACTTGGTCGACAACATAGAAGTGATCCCAAACAAAACGGAGGGAGAAAGAAACTAACAGAACGTCGAAGAAGACTAGGCTGATAATGTAGGTACGAACGAAACTCGAATGGATGAAGTACGGACACCAGATACCAAACCTATGGATCGGCTAGAATTATACCAGACATATGCCGGTCCAGATAGAGAAAACGTGGAGAAAGTACAGACGGAAGGTGTCCAGGCCACTGAAGTGCCACCGGAAGAACAATTGGGTCGGGGTAAACGTCAGAAGCATGAATTGATTAGGTTGCGCGACTACGTCACTGAAACATTCCCAAGAAAAATTACATCAACACGTCCGCCTGATCCTCAGCAACCCTCATGTGCGCCTTACCCTTTAGCTTACTATATATTATGTGATAATTTTTCCTCGCAACACCAAAGCTTCCTTGCAACAATCACCACAGGAACCAAGCCAAAAACTTTCTCGGAGGCAATGAAAAAGAAACATTGGAGAAAATCCATGCAGCAAGAGATTCAAGCATTGGAGGACAATGGAACATGGACATTAGAAACATTACCACCGAATAAGAAAGCGCTCGGGTGTCGATGGGTGTACAAGATCAAGTATAACTCTGACGACACAATCGAGCGTTATAAAGGTCAGTTTGTCATTTTTGAATATAAACAGGAGTAAGGAATTGAATACAATGAAACATTTGCTCCAGTTGCTAAGATAGTAACCGTTCGAACCTTCCTGGCAGTTGCGGCTGCGCGAAATTGGGAGTTGCATCAAATGGATGTTCATAATGCCTTCTTGAACGGTGACCTTACGGAGGAATTTCATATGAAATTACCACTGAGATTTCGTGTTCCTGGTCTGGGCCAAGTATGTCGACTCCGAAAATCTTTGTATGGTTTGAAACAAGCCCCACGGCACTAGTTTGCAAAATTGTCAAGTGCTTTGATGAAATATGGGTTCAAACAGTCGTACTCGGATTATTCTCTCTTTACGATGCACCAAGGAAGTATGCACTTAACGTCTTAGTCTATGTGGATGACTTGATTATCTCTAAAAACGACCATAGTTCCATTGAATGATTCAAAGACTATTTACGCGCATGTTTTCACATGAAGGATTTGAGCCCTCTGAAGTATTTTCTGGGAACTGAAGTTGCACGTGGACCAACTGGGTTATTTCTCTGCCAACGAAAATATACCTTGGATATAATCTCTGAGTCCGGATTACTGGGAGCTAAACTAATCAATACTCCCATGGAACAGAATCACGATTTGGCGTTAGCTGAAGGAGCTAATTTGGGAGATCCGGAACCATATCGACGTCTGGTCGATAGATTGATATACCTCAGTTTTACGTGACCTGAGTTGTCGTATTGTGTGCATGTTCTATCCCAATTCATGCAAAGAACCGAAGGAAGCACAATGGAACACTACTCTCTGTGTAAAGGCGCTGCTTGAAGAAGTACCCGGGACAAGGCATTTTGATGAGAAAATATTGTGATCTCCAGTTGTATGGGTGATGAAATTCAGACTGGACTGGATGTCCGTTGACTCGAAAATCACTTACCAGTTGGTTTATCTCCCTCGGGAATTCACCCGTATCATGGAAAACTAAGAAGCAGCACATTGCATCTCGCTCATCAGCGGAGGCAGAATACCGGTCAATGGCAATGATAATCTGTGAACTGAAATGGTTAAAAGGAATTTTGCATAGTTTGGGCGTTGAACATAAATCTTCGGTGAAAATGTACTGTGATAGTCAAGCGGCATTGTATATTGCACGAAATCTAGTGTTTTATGAACGGACTAAACACATTGAAGTCGACTATCATTGTGTCCAGGACGCACTCCAATCCGGTATAATACTTCCCGTCATATGTCAACCAAAGGAGAAATTGGCCGATGTGTTTACAAAGGCTTTGGGCAAATCGCAGCATCAATATTTAATTGGCAAGTTGGGCATTTGAGACCCTCATGCTCCAACTTGAGGGGGGTATGGAACCCTATTCTAGTCTAATTGTAATAGGTTTATTTGTGGTGAAATTGTAATTATGATAATATAGGATGTGTAGTCCTATTAGAATAAGGTTACCTTATTAGACTAGGAGAAGGAAGACCTTACTTCTATATAAGGATGTCGTCATGATGAATACCAAGCAGAAAAGAATTCTTCCATTATTCTTGTCTCTCTAAATTCTCTTCTCTGTCTCAATTTTAACAAAAAGTTAATTAAAGACATTAATTAAATGGCAATTTGTTAATATTAACCTTTTGCTTCATCCCAAACTTTTCTTAAAACAAGAGACAATTTTGGAATTTTTGGAAGACTCATTAAAGAGAAAGGGTAATTTTAGAAAAAATTAATTAATAAATTTTTGGACTTTGAAAAATACATTCAGTTTGAACGATAAAAAAATGTCAGAAATTTATTTATATTGGAATGGAAGGAGTAATAATTTGTGTGATACGCAGCATTCAATACTCACTATTGACTCTTGAGACTTGGTTCTCTTCTATGTTTAGTGATGAGATGGAAAAATCTACTAGTATCTACAATAGATGTTCTTTGGTATGCTGGCTTGACTCAATTTTCTTGAGGGCTATTGTTCACACATACACACGTGGAGTAAAGAGAACATTAAAGTGCCGTGGATTTAGTCCTTAAAATCAACGTTGTTGAGAATTGGAAAGTTTATTGTTGGTTGAGAACACGATCCATGAAAATTATGATTAATTTCTTATTTATTTACTTCTTCAATAACCGTTTAGTTCCTTTACTTTCTAGGGGAAAAAACGCAAGCAGACAACAATATAATAATATTTATATACACTTAGCAGGTAATGCAATTAACATTACGTGACAGGTTAAGAGTTTTATAGAAAATTAAATTGCTATATATAAGGAAACATTGTTATATGTAGTATAATAAAAATGTTATACATAGAATAATATTTGTATACTTTTATTGTACCTGCTATAATAAATTAGATATAACCCATATAATTTAATTATATATTGTATATAAAATTTCATATACCTTCGTATAATGTTACTGCACGTTATATAACAAATTATATTATGTATATTGCTGGTATTATCTTACATGTGTTAATGATCAGTTTTTTTTTTTTTTTTTTTACAAGATCATTGTGGTTGGAGTCTAAAATCATCAAGCCTTCGTACATTAAATAAATAAGGTGAGAGTGAACATTGTTCACATATGGGGGAATGAAGCAAAATTATTTTCAGAAAGGATGTTACATCGAACCTCACTGGATAATGATCAAGGGCAAATTTGGGAATGAAGCAAGATGAATAGACTTGAAATATATCAGTTGAGGAAGAGAGATAAGTGAAAAATGTAGATGTTTATCGTTAAAGACAAGAGATAAATATTGGGTTTATCCCTTAAAATGAGAGATAAACAAAAATAAAGAATAAAAGATGTCATTGAATCCCTGATTTAGGGGATATTTCTTTTCATATCTTACTTTTTTTTAACATGTTATAAATGTAATAAAAAAGTGTTCTTTTTGAAGAATTTGAAAATTATGTTATTTATGTACTTAATTAATTTTAATACCGTGAATTTTTTTTATGACAATTTTAATTTTCTCTTAAAACTAATTAAATGAGTATTCAAGTGGTAGAAAGTAGAGAAAATTACACTGTAAGTATTAGGATTAAGCACACAAAATAACATAGTTTTCAAACTCTTCAAAAAGAACGTTGTTTATTACATTTATAACATATTTTAAAAAAAAAAAGTAAAAAAATAAGTTGCGAAAAGGAATATCCTAAATCAGGGATTCAATGTATCTTTTATTATTTATTTTCATTTATCTCTCATTTGAAGGATAATTCTATAATTTATCTCTCGTCTTTAACGATAAACATCTGTATTTTTTCACTTACCTTTTTTCTTCAACCAACATATTTCAAGTCTATTATTCTTGCTTCATTCCCGTGTTTGTCCTTGTTCAATTATCTAGTGAGTATTGATGTAGCATCCTTTTTTGAAAATAATCTTGCTCCATTAGTGCATATGGGAACATTGTTAAACTCCCTCACCTTGAATATTTTCGATGTACGACTGCTTGATGATTTTAGACTCCAACCACAGTGATCTTGTCAGAAAAGGAAAAGAACCACAGTGATCATTGACACATGTAAGATAATACACGTAATATACAAGAATATAATTTGTTATACAACGTACAATAAAAATATGCAAGGTCTATAGAATTTTATATACAGTATATAATTAAATTGTACGAGTTATATCTAATTTATTATAGTAGATATAATAAAATTATACGAATATTATTCTATGTATAACATTTTCATTAAACTACATATAACAATGTTTATACAAGGAATATACAGAATATAATTGGTTTATAACGCAAAATAAACATGTATTTTATATACATTCAATATATTATTAATTGCTTGACCTTATTTTGCACTGCAATATTTTTCACTCATATCTTGATGAAACCGTAATAAGACAGTTACAGCCATATCCTATGCACCAAAAAAATAGGGATTGGAGTTATTCACGTCTGATTGGTTTACTTATACTTAGCAATTTGATTTTCTATAAAACACTTAACCTGTCACGTAATGTTAATTGCATTTACCAGCTAAGAGTACATAAATATTGTTATATCTTTGTCCAGTTATGTTTTTTTCCCTTGTTTTAAGGCTGATAAACTATCAATTATTGCATAACCCAATTTTCCTTTAAATCAAGTCGTTCAGAATATGTAAGCGCAAGAGCTTTAAAAACAAATAGAACTCGTTTTTTTAGAAAATTGGCTCAACGGAATAGGCTAAAAGCTAAGTAGCTACCACAACCAAATTGCCTTCTCAACTGGCCTCGTGTGCAACTACAAATTGTTGATAATGGAAAACAATATGCTATAAACGGGAAAGAAGTTCAAGAACGACTTACATGTAATCTAGACAACTAATCATTTCAAGAACGGCTTACATGTACTCTAGACAACTAATCATTTCGAGATACATTAAGCATAAACTGATATACCTCTTAAAGAGTGAATAAAGTTTGTCAACGGGATGACCTTCCAGTTCTATCTAGATAACTAATCATTTCGAGATACATAAGCATAAACTGATATACCTCTTAAAGAGTGAATTAAGGTTGTCAACGAGCTGGCCTTTCAGTTCTATCGTCTTCAGTTTTGTTATCCCGATAAATTTCGGACTCTATAATAGGTATGTGGGAAAATACTTTTCTCCATAAAATCATGTCTTTTAAGATGAAAAAAGACCCTTTATATAGCCGCACATTTAGGGTTTAAAATTATCTCCAAAACGTGTTAGGTAACTAGTATGACACGTTACAGGGTTTAAAACCCCTTTCCAGATGCATTAGGTTATGTGACATATCTTCCTTTACTACCAAGAAAATTAATTTCATTAAGTCTTAATTATTTAGCATAACAGGAATCACATAATTAATTAAGGAGGCTCCCTATTAAGAAATTAATTCAATTCTTGTTGAATTAATTTTACCATGATAAATTACAAGTTATTCCATTAGAAATTCATAATTGCACTCATTAGTTCAATTTTGATTTTTTTAATCAAAACCTTAACTCCCCATGTTTAAATTACAGATACCAAACAATTAACGTAAATTGCTGACAAATTAAGTAATTGGTCATTCATTTAGACTTCCGCTTAACATATTCCATGTTTTGGATATAAAATTCACCTACATTTTTACACATGCAAATTATATTGGGTTCTAATTTACTAAACTATATGTTGGTAATGTTATTAACTTATATTATTCTACTTTTTGCGAGGATTTCCCTTCAAAAGCACTAGTCCTTAATTTTTGCCCCATGTATGTGTGGTCTTTAATGTATGCCCGTGCTGCTCATCTAATTAAAATTTGTGGACGAAAGGCTATGAAATACATTACGCTTTCCCCGGCATAAGTTGTGTAACATCCCACAAGTTATTCCCCTCACAAAGTAAATTCGATTTTCTAAATAAGTTCGATCCAAATTCAATGCTATCAAGCCATTCTTTCATCGCTTTCCCAACAACATGTTTGATTTTTACTAGGGGTGTACATAAATAGGGTTGGTTCGATTTTTTCATATACCAAACCAAATCAATTGTATCGGGTTTTCAAATTAATAAACTAAACCAACAAAAATCGGATTTTCAATCGGTATTTTTCGGGTTTTCTTAATTGTAGTCCAATATGAAGTGTCTTACAAGAACATTTGCTTGATTCGTAATGCGAGATAAATACCACACTTTGATGTCATATCTTCTGTTGGGGATTAAATGCAGAGGGGTTGGGGTGTCGAGTCGAGCCCGAGCCGAGCTCGAACATACTTTTTTCAATATCTAGTCGAGCCGGTTCGAATTGAGCTTAATCGAGCTTTGCCAAAGTATAACCGAGCTCGAGCCGAGCCTGAGTTGACTCTTTAATGTTTAGGTCTACATAGTGGTACACCACTATAAAAATTAAATTTATAATAAATTGGTTCATCCGAAAAAGAAAAAAAAATTACTACTTTAAATTGGTAATTGTAGTCAAGTGTGATTGAATTATTTACATTATTAGTCTCATATTAGAACTCAAAATCAAAGAACACTAACTTAATATGGAACATTGAGTTGACAATTCAGCAAAAAATATTAAATAAATATAAGTATTCAAAATATTTGTACAATATTAATTTTATTTAATCTTTTAAATTATTAAATACTCCCTTTGTTTCAATTTATGTGAGCCTATTACTATTTGGGGAGTCTACAAGGTGGTTCTTTGACCACGTTTTCCTTACATTTTTTCTTAATTTTTTGAATTATAAATTATCATGATTTATAGTACTTTTATGTTGTTTCTAAATATATAAATTTTATTTTTATAAACTTGAAAAATCTATGTCAAAATTTACGGTCAAAGTTCTAAAGTTTAACCATCGTACTCCGAAAAGGTTCACATAAATTGAAACGGAGGGAGTGTAAAATATTATAAATTGACATATTACTAACTTAAATTAAGACATATTACTAACTTAATTAAGATTAATGGATGAATTTTAGTTTTAAAGTAATTTTTTTTCCTACCCGGTGTCCGGTACCCGCATTGGAGCCCGACTATATCCGGATTTGCGCTGCTTAGGGACCATTTCTGTGGGAAGCGCTCCCTACCAAGGATTTTTCCATACCCAGGGCTCGAACCCGAGATCTCTGGTTAAGGGAGGAGCAGCCCCATCCAGTGCACCACATCCTTTGGTGGTTTTAAAGGAATTATTACATGACTAAAGCGAGCCAACTGAGCCGAGTTAAATTTTGATCAAAACCGAACCGAACTGAGCCAAGCTAAATACTCGCGAGCCGGCTCGGCTCAGTGCTCAGTCGTAAATGCAGGTAATGAAATGGGATGTTCTACCTGTTGACTTGATAAGTAAGAGATAAGCAAATACTAATACATTCTCTTCCATAAAATTGAACAACAGCTATATCTTAGATAAAATAGAATGTAGCAAAAACAAGAATCTGAAATTACTTATATGAACAACAACTACTGTTTTCTATTTCCATTTAGTTCTGGATTGGGCTTATTTGAATTACCATTAAAATATTAAGTCCAAACCTGAATGTTAAAATACAGAAATTAGAACAAACTTCCAGAAATATTTATAAATTACATTCTAATAAATACTTTTCTCTAAGTAAAAAAAAAAAAAAAAAATGCATACATGTAGTATCGGGTTGGTTTGGTTTCAATTTGACCTTTTTTAGTTAATACCAAATCAAACCAATTATGATCGGATTTTTCTCTTCAATACCAAACCGTTAGGTTGTTTTCCCTTTCCTGTTTGATTTGAATTGTCTATTTGGCGCCGTTTGTCGGTTTTTACTATACACCCCTAGATATTATTACAAACTTTATCAAAGACCCTTTTGAGTAATTGGATAAAATCAAACATATCAAACGAAGAAATTTTAAATTTTACTTTTTCTTTTCTTTCAAGACTGCACAGAAATTCACCTTCGAGTAATTCAGTTTCCAGCCATAAGAATAATGAATAGCACGAACTGACCTTTGGATCGCTGAGACTAGCTTTACATGATTGCATTTAACGGTCTCGGATAAAATATGAAATGATGAAAGTATGAGAAGCCGAAAGGAACAGTTTACAAATATTGAAACGATCAAAGGCATATGCAAATTTTTAGAAGCATATGTCTAAATTTCATATATAAATGCTTGAAGTCTAATCATATATGCCAGCTTCAGACGATTATAACTACATGTCTAAAGTTTGGGTTTGGTGAGCAAAAGTTCAGTCGCATATGTTTGACCTGTTGAGAACATAATTAAATATTAAAAGTGTGCTCTCTCTAACAACTTAAGCTTTTAGATGAGATGGTCACACACTTCAACATGGTAATAAAGTAAAAATCATACGTTACATGTGGCGTAGACACATGGCGAATGAGAGTGGATGATGACGTTTTTTATGAAAGAACCCGAAGATAATGGTTTCATAGAGACCCGGATCAAAGGTTACAGTGCAATTGCCCCGGAGCATTTAGTACATTTCAAACGTTACACAACCGGCCCCGATATGTAGCCAAACGCTACAATTATGTAATTAATTAGCATTTATTGATTATTATTACCCATTATAGGCACGATTCACCAGTTATTGGTGATGATTAACACCTATAAAAGGAGCTCAATGTAATAGACATCCAATTCTAGCTTAACAACTTACACTTACATGTCAAAGCAAATTATATTTCTTCTTATTTATTTGTTGTTCCGGATTCAAAGCGTTCATAAAAGGCTAAAGTGTTAATTCAGAGTCAACCTTGTTGGGAAATTCCTTCGAGCTCATACAACCCAGGCTGATTTCATTTTATTATTACTTGATATTTACTTGATTTCGTTACTTTGTTACTTTTTGTTAATTCTTATAACAAATCAATTCACGTATCCTTTAAACTAGGGGTGGGCATAAACACCGAAAACCGAAAAACCGGACCGAACCGAATTAGTTCGGTTTTTCGGTTTCGGTTTTTTCGGTTTTTCGGTCCGGTTCGGTTTTTTTAAAATAAAAAATTCGGTGTTCGGTTCGGTATTCGGTTCCGGTTCACCGGTTCTTCGGTATTCGGTTAAACCGAAAATTTAATAAATAATTTTTACTCCCCTCTACTTCAGACTTGCCATGATAGAATTATGTCTCATCTATCAGTTCACCAATACTATTTTCCTTTCATTTTATATGATGGTATTTTACTAGAACTAGAGTTTTAGTTTTAAATTTGGGTTGTATATTATATTAGTGTTAGTGGAAGGAAAGATTAACATAACAACTGAAAAGTTTGATAGAGAAAACAACTCATCAAATTAAGTTTAAACTTTGAATTGTTAAGTTAAAATTATCGAGAGTCAGAGAAGTAGTATAGAATAAACGTACTAATGCAATAGTTTCAAGTATTTTGGAATGCCCCAAAGTGAAAAAAGTCTCAAATAAATTGTAATTGAGGTTGTATCGATCTTTTCTGCACCTGAAACATTGAGGTCTACAGTTTCTTTTGTTTTTTACAACGAATCCGGAGCCAAAATGGCTTCTTTTTACAGCCATTACACCAAAATGGTATGCCTTTTTTTTTTTTAAACCAAAATGGGCATTTCGTGCAATGTTGCACGAAATGCAACAAATTTATATATTTTTTTTTATTTCGTTTTTAATATAAAAAACCGACTATATTTGGTTTGGTTTTGGTTTCAAGTCTTAAAAAACCGAACCAAACCGACTTTATATATTATGTTAAAAATTAAATTTGTATATATACGTGTATGTATTTTAATTTTTTTATGAAAACATTACAATTTATATTATGTTTTTATACTCTTGGGCCATGCTTTTGAATTAAACTAATTGGGGCAATTCGCAGAATTGCCCTTCGTTTGGTTGTGTTAAGTAAAAGTCTGCCGGAGGGGGCAGACTTTTAGTTGTGTTTAAGTAAAAGTCTGCCCTCCGGCGTACTTTAGTTGTGTTAAGTAAAAGTCCGCCGGGGAGGGGAGACTTTTAGTTGTGTTTAAGTGTGCGCCCTCCCACAGACTTTTAGTTATGTTCAACTAAAAGTCTGCCGGAGGGGGCAGACTTTTACTTAAACACAACTAAAAGTCTGCCCCCTCCGGCAGACTTTTACTTAACACAACTAAAGTCCGCCTCCGGCGACTTTTAGTTGAACATAACTAAAAGTCCGCCGAGAGGGGGCGTACTTTCCTTGAAGGCTTCCATTTACCATGTTTTTTTTTTCTTTTTGAACTCTTTAGTTTTCTTGTTGTCGGGCCTAGTGAAAATAGCCGCTTAACAAATCTCTTAGTGCCTTAAAAAAAAAATTAACTTTCTTTGCTAAGGCAGCATGGCAATATTCTTCTCATAAATTAAAGAAGTGTCTGAGAAAGATTTTCATTCTTTTGATTAGAATTGAATTCCAGTACTAATTTCCACTACTAAACTTGAACCAGCCTAAATGTAACTTGATCTTTTTGGCGTCCAGGCTCGACCTTTGCTTAGTCGTGCACTTGAAAAGGAGGAATTTGATCTGTTGGCAGATCCGCGCCTTGAGAAGAACTACATTGGCAGTGAGATGTTCCGAATGATTGAGGCTGCTGCACTATTAAAGAAAGTCCATTTTACAAGTAGAAAACCGAATTAGAAAAACCGAAACCGAACCGAACCGAACTTTAAAAAACCGAACCAAACCGAATTAATTCGGTGCGGTGTTCGGTGTCCACTTTCAAAAAACCGAAACCGAAAAAACCGAACCGAAGTTTGAAAAACCGAACCGAAGAACCGAACGCCCACCCCTACTTTAAACCACTAACAAATTCAACTGTATCTTTTTTGGGGTAAACAGTTTGGCGCCCACCATGGGGCTAAGGATAAATGTGTTACTGTTTTATTGCTCTAATTATCTTACTAATTAATTGAAATTATGTATAACCAGGTAACTAAGAATTATGGCAAACACTGGAAATCAATTCAACACTGCTAATGAGTTGTTGAACAATACAACTGCTAAGGAGGTTGATCCGGCTGCAGGTCAAGTCAGGCCAAGAAATGATGAGCCCCTAGTTTTGCACAGGGAATGATTTATCCTTGAATGATGATGACGACGTCAAAGGCGAAGTACGGGTCGTTGGATCGGGGCTAGGAAAAAAAATTATATGCTGGAAAAGTAATAGAAGGCGATTGCTGACCTACAAATGAAGAAAGGACGTGCTGATATGAACCAAATGAACATGGCATCGGATCGAGGAGAGGGTAGTGGCAATGGTTCCGGCAATAACGTGGCACCGTAAGTCATGTAGTAATTAAAAGCTCTGTCCAGTTGGCTAGAAAATAACGAAAAGGAATTGAATAGCTGATTGGAGCGGAATGAAAAAAGAGTTCAAGGCGTTTAATTCACGGATAGATCAAATTCTGGGTGCACCACCAGTATTGAAGGGACCAGATTCGAAGAGATATATACAATTTCCATTCCCACCAAGTGCAGCACCTAAATTGATCCTAAAGAGGATCAAAATGTTGTATCTACCCAAATATAATGGAACCACAGACCCTCAAAAGCATGTGACCTCGTACACTTGTGCGGTTAAAGGAAATGATATGCAACCGGACAAAATTGAATCGGTTTTGCTCGAGAAATTCGGTGAAACACAGTCCAAAGGGGCAATGGCATGGTGCTCTTTACTTCCGGAGCATTCGATTAATTCCTTTGAAATGCTTGCGGATGCTGTTATCAAGGCATATGCTGAAGCAAAGAAGGTGTCTATAAGAAAGGCGGATATCTTCAAAATAGCTCAAGAAGATACGGAATAGCTACGGGAATTTGTGATAAGATTCCAAAAGGAACGTATGCTGCTGCCATCGGTAGCGGATGAGTTGGCAGTGGAGGCATTCACTAAAGGATTGAACCCGAAAAGTTCGGGCACTTCATTAAAATTTAAAGAGAGCCTATTGGAATTCCCTGCGACAACATGGGCAGATGTTCACAATATGTATGAGTCAAAAATTCGGGTGGAAGGCGATCAATTGGGGTTACCGGCTGGGTTGACATGTCGGAATCGATATCATGACAAGCCCAAGAGAAGTGCCGACACCGGTTCAAGATCGTGAAAGGAAAGGTATCAACCTTATGGACTACCGAAGAGGTATCTTTTGAGGTCAGAACGAAGTCACAGCAGGCAGTACAAGATATCAGGTTTCGACAAACGGGGAAACCCGAGCTAAGGGAGAAGAGGGCTGCAAATGAAGTCTGTAGCAGGAGATTCAACATCTAACAATATTGAAAACTCGAAGTTGTCTAAGTATAATTTTAACATCAAATTGGTTGGGTTAATCACAAAGAATTAGAAATATTGAGGATGAAAAATGTCACACCCTAATTTCCGATAGGGCATGATGGGCACCCGACCCTTACTTAGGGCCGAGCGAACCCGCTGACTCTCGTGAAACTCATAATCATACTGGGCCCTTAAATCATGACGTGAGTGCATAATGTGTAAGCTTTTCAAGGAACAAAGATGCTTTTTCGCCTTTCTCAAATCAAGTAAAATCTGTAAACATATGAAATTTGTAACGTAATGCATAATGATACATCGGCTTATAGAGCCGCTTACAAAACTGACATATTATATACATGAATCTGTCTGCAAAGTCTCTAACATGACTCAAGATACCATAGCATACACACTCTGACTCGGCGACTCCGGGAGAAATGGAGCTCGCAATCCAGTGGAACATCTTCTACTCATCTATATACACTCGCGTGTATGAAACGCAGCCCCCGAAGAAAGCGGGGTCAAGATGGAATATGTACCGAGCATGTAAAGCATGAAATACAAGAACAGATCACATCAAGCATGCAGAAAAAGTAGTACAAGAACTTAAACCACAAGGTTTGCCTTTGAAACATAATCGTGCATGTCAATATCATATCCAATTCATTCTGGAACTTAGGAACATAAGCAAATCGTCATCATGTCATCAGTATATATATATATATATACCGTACCCGGCCCTCTAGTAAGGGACTCGGTAAATAGAATCATCATGTCATCATATCATCATGTCATCATATGCATATATATCGTACACGGCCCTCTAATGAGGGACTCGGTAAATAAGATCATCAAATCATCATGTCATCATGTCATCATATAAATATATACCGTACCCGACCCTCTAGTGAGGGACTCGGTGAAGTAATCATATATATACCGTACCCGGCCCTCTAATGAGGGACTCGGTAAAGGGGATCCTGTCCCCGGCGCCATCATCATATCATCAAATATACCGTACCCAACCCTCTAGTGAGGGACTCGGTGAACAATGCAGTGAACTATGCACGAATACATACCCGGCTCGAAACTCGATGAAAGATGTAACAACAGCTTGCACGAGCGGAGTAGTGAGAAACCACATGCACATAAATCATCTTTTAGGACTCGATAGGTAAGTAGACAAACCAATGCTCGAGTATCCGAATAATAATCACACTTAGGACTCTTGAAATATCATTACGAAACATGTCACATAACGTCTCGTAAATCATAAACATATATCGAGCCAATCCGGGCCCGCCTATGGAAGTTACGGGCATTAGTCATTATAGAACACTTTTACGAACATATCATAGCAATCCGAGACCATGTATGAAAGTTAGGGACATCATACGCTATAGAACCTCCTACAAGTCGTTTCGAGCGATATCCGGTTCCGTCTATGAAAGTTACGTCCATTATTAGACATAGAATCTTTTAAGAACAAAAATTCTTTTTGCAACATTTGAAATTCAATCATACATAAGACTTAAGGACCATAGTCCCACCATACGAAGAATGTCAACATCGGGAAGCAAATAAGAATCGTAAACATGCTCGAACTTAAGAATGGAGTTACCCCAGAGGCACGTATCATGTCATATCTCACTTACGTCTAAGACATGCCAAAAGAAGGAAAGAGTAAGCTTTACATACCTCGTCCGCTTTCTAAGCTATTCCGAACTTAAGTCTCGGCTTCTCAAAATCTACAATATCGTCGTTAGACACCAAGCATTAGTCATGAACACTTAGAATCCAATTTCCAAGCTAGCACTTTATCTACGGAAATTTGGGCGATTTCCTTATAAACTCAACATCCCCGAGAATTCAACTCGGCCAACTCTGCAACAACAATACCAACAACCATATTAACAACATCAATAATCAATTCGAAATGCATTCTAACATTAGTAACTCTTTTCTACATAATTCGACAACATTCCATTTATATTCAATTCAACTGCATACATTCAAACCGACATCAACGCCACAAGTTCAAGTACTAATCGGGATCATTCAAACGAGGTTCAAGAACATTTCAAACAATCCGCACAATATTTCAAACAACCCAACCAAAGCACCATCTCACCCGAAACCACCCCAAACCCGAGGACAACAACAACATCACATTTCTTTCTTCCAAATTCATGAACTACACCAACAATCCACACTTTAACAACATTATTCTCATAAATACAAGAAACTACATACAATTCACGTTGGCCACTAAAACAGCCCACAACAATTACAACTTCAACTTGAATCATTAAACTTTCATTTTCATTATAGATTCCACAACAACAACAACCAAAAATACTAAATAAAATTAGTTCATCACTCCTACACCATCCAACACCCACACGGCTCAACATCCAAATGAATAATATCATGAGTTTCATCCTTTTCTACATACTACAACATGTACAAATCATCCATAACACATGAAAAAAGAGATTAAATCTCACCTTTACCTCTTAGCTTTCCACTTGGCTAGGGTTGGTGAATTGCAAAGATGAATGGATTGCTCGTTCCAATAACCACTCCACGTTGTAGAGGACCTTCCAATTAGTAGAAAAGCTAGAAGAAAATAATTTTTCTTGGTCAATATTTTGGACACCATTTTCGGCCAAGCCATGGCCGAATGGTTCCCTTGGTCTTTCTCCAAGGTTCTTGAATTTTCTAAGGTGAAGATGATGAAGATGATTTAATTTGTCATCTCTTATTATCATATATAATTAACACATGTGGCCCATAGCCCACATATGACACACGGCCATGGCCTTTTTTTTCATGAAAAATAATTAACTTTCCATAATTCACTTTTAACCTCAAATTTTCCTTAATATTCCATACCAATAAAATCATAAGCAACTTATGCCTTAAAACAAAATCGTGGTTAAAAGTCTCTACCTCGTATCCCGAAATAGTCTTGTCCTTAACTTATCATGGTTAGCTCGGATTATCCCAATGTATAAAATATGGGATATAACATCCTTCCCCCCTTTAAAACATTCGTCCTCGAATGTTAAACTAGTCCCATAAGGTTTTATAAGGATCTCGAGGGGGGGGGGAGGGGGGTTTCCTTTATCACCACATCATGCAATCTCGTTTACCAATCATATTTCTCCTTCATCACCTCTTTAGCTTCTCAAGTTATCTCTTCCCTGTTTTGTTTTGCCACAATACCTTAACGGAAGCCACGTCTTTAGTATGCAACCTTCTCACATTACGAACAATGTAATAAGGTCCAATATATATCTCGGGTTAAACTTTTCCTTCTTGTCGAATCTCATTACACCTTTCATGGGTGATGTCTTCAAGCATACCCACTCGCCAATCTGGAATTCTAAGTGTCGACGCCGATTGTCGTCATATGATTTCTGTCGTCTCTCGGGGTCGTTAATAGCCGTTCCCGCCTTAATTTTAATTATCATCAGCTGGTATCATCCGGAAAGAATTTGACGTATAAACTCACCCTCTTTTAGTAACCTGTTAATTTCGATCATCTTGCCTAAATCATCTTATAATCCCCTTTACGCAACTTATAACATCCCAGGCACATTATTTCGTGTCGTCTCTTATCTTTAATTCAAACTCTTCTATCGACCCTTTGCTCAGATCTTGCTCTTAACTTTCCGGCCACACATTATGTTGCGATCTTTACAAGAAGGTGCTCAAATTAGCCCAAAAATTTCCTTAGCGTCGCTTCACTAGTCCTTATGTTTTACCTTGTCTTCTCTTCTCTTATCTTACCACCTAGACGGACATCTTTAGTTCAACCATGGCCATGCCCCATTTGTCCTCAGCACTAATTCTATTTTAGTAATTGGCTTAAACCATCGTTAAATCTTCTTGTAATGTCCCCAAAATATCATAACTGCCTTATCATTACTAGGTCTTTATTCTATCTTATCAAGTACTCACTTAGCCTCATTCTTAGCATACCAATACTTGTAGGTTGCATCCCTATTCTTGTACAACTTGTATAAAGTATATTCAATCTTAGACATGGCCTTTCCGTCCCCTGGTTCATTCTGACCTATATATCTCGTTCATACTGGAACTCGCTCGCCTCATTTTGTCATATTTCTTTTTCTTCCTTTATTTACTCTTGACTTCCCTATTTTATACGATAGAGGATTTTCTTCTCCCCCTTCCTTATTACTTGCATGCTGCACTATCATTAGCGAACAACTCTATTGCCCACATCTTAAACTCTAATCCAAAGATAGCAGTGTTCCTTTCACAATGTCTCCGTAAGTTACTCGCTATCGTTCTCTTGTCGTATTCTCCTTTAAATCTCCACTTTCTACTATCATATCATTCAAGATCTTTACAATTAATTCTCAGCACTATCTCAATTATCATCCTGACTTCCACCCTTTTATTGCTGGTTTTTAGATCCTACTAACTTGTCTCAGCAAGGAATCTTACCTGTAGCCCAAGCATCCGTATCAAATATATTATAGTGTTAGTTGTCTCCATCTTGCACTTGCATCTCTCGCACCCGCTTCCCCCCTTTAAGGGGTGTACCTATACTATTACCCGATCATACCTTGCCCCATGTCTGCATTTTCCAATCTCAATTAGGTGGCACTTTTATTCCGACATTCTGATCTCCTTGCCGTTCATCTACTCACTTTCTTTCTTTTCCGAATATCATTGTATTAGAATTTTCCAAACTTAACTCCGTAGTGAAACAACATCGCCTTGTTTTGTAACATTCGTGCCCTTTATTTTTTTTCCTTCATTGGTTCAGTCTGCCTCGTCCTACGCGACCTCTTAAGGTTTCTGCCCACTCCACAGACTCTAATTCTCCTTAGATTACTCTAGCTTCTCATTTACTTCTTACGTCTGAATTTGTAAGAATTTCAGAAAACTTCCCAGGGGGTCACCCATCCTAAAATTTTTCTCACTCCAGCACGCTTAACCTTGGAACTCCGATGAAATACGATGCTTTAATACTAGTATGATTGCGTCCACCTCATCGCATGACCTTCGTCACATAATCTGGAGTAAGTTGAAGTCTTAACAGGTTTCGAAACGTTCTCATAACACATCTCCCTCCGAATTAGAAAGGGTCTCTTACTCTTCTGACTCCACAATTACTATTTTAGCCCTTTTTTCAATCCTCAATACTCACTTTTCACCTATGGATATGACTACTTTCCGTCCTAGACTTCCAAATCCCCGATGGCGGTGAACTCACCTTGATCGTCGTTACTTATAAATACTTGGTTATCGGTCTTTGGGTTTCTGCTCTCATTTTACCTCGTTCCTCATCCTTTCTATAACCGAGTCTTTCACAGTCCTGTCACTTATAGTACTCGTATCCCGGGCTACACATGTCATGGTCTATTACTGCACTGTTACCTCGCTCTCTTCTTACTTCCTTCGTCCAATTACCCTTTCTTTTCTTAAGCTCACTATCATTTCCGTTATTATATAACCCTTATTCCAACTTCCCCTACAGAACTTGATAAGCCTTCCTTATTCCTTCTATAGCTCGCTTTTCCGTCTCACACTTGCCTTTATATTCTGGCTACATAGATCACATCATAGCTTTGACCACTTTCTCACTAGGCTTTACTTATTTTCATAATGATCCCCATTATAGGCACATTATATCGTATTCGTAATCAATCCTATAATGTAACACTTCTTAACCCTTTACCCTTTCGGGTCAACTTTATCCTTAATATCTCACAAGCTGTCTTATCCATACATTCATACCCGTCGTAATTCCTTTCCTCTGTACTTTTGTCTTAATCATACTATTACTTCTCTTAACTATAAGCTCGTCATATTTTTCTCCTGCTTATCGATTCAGGCGGTGCCTTAATATAACACCCCATCGAAATTTACTGGCCTTTTCTAAATCACCTCTTAGTACCGCAAGCCCTTTTCAAATCCTTTTTGCCATATCAACATCGACCTGCTAATTACTATTACCATCAACTCAGCAGTTAACTTATTTCTCGAGGCCAGCCATACTCGCAACTTAGTCAGATCTTACCATTACTGTTGGCACGACCTTTCAAGCCATATTACAAACCCATATCTCATTCTCTCTTTATTTCTAGGAAAATTTCGGCAGAGTTTCCTCTGTAATTGTTACTATCTCAAAACCTGCACGCAGGAAATACCAACAATGCCTCACAGGGCCAACATACATATATACATATCATATCATATCACAGCCTCACAGGGCTCCCAATATCAACAACGATTTAAAATGATGAACATACCTCGTATGCCCAACTCAAACTGTACCTGTTACACTTTCTTGTTTACCGTCCCTTTTAATCCTCAACTTGTACTTCAATAGTACTTCAATATTTTACCTGACATATATCTTTCATACCTTTGCTTACCTGCGTGCTTTGTAACTTCCAATATCTCTAGTTACTTCCTTCAGCCGATGCCATTCTTCTGCTGAAATCAAAGGTCAGGGTAAGGGATCTCATTCCCTATGACTTGGCTCTATGGCACGATCTAAGATGTGAAGAAGAGTAACCACCCTAGATGCCCGTAGCCTCCCGTTTATAAATGTGGCACGCTTCACAACATAAACGGACTCTCTACCGGACACGACTTTGCGTACAACCCCTAGGACGAACGCTCGATACTAATTTGTCACACCCTAATTTCCGATAGGGCATGATGGGCACCCGACCCTTACTTAGGGCCGAGCGAACCCGCTGACTCTCGTGAAACTCATAATCATATTGGGCCCTTAAATCATGACGTGAGTGCATAATGTAAGCTTTTCAAGGAACAGCATGCTTTTCGCCTTTCTCAAATCAAGTAAAATCTATAAACATATGAAATCTGTAACGTAATGCATAATGATACATCGGCTTATAGAGTCGCTTACAAAACTGACATATAATATACATGACTCTGTCTGCAAAGTCTCTAACATGACTCAAGATACCATAGCATACACACTCTGACTCGGCAAAGACTCGGAGGAAATGGAGCTCGCCAATCCGGTACCGGAACATCTTCTACTCATCCGTATACACCCGCGTGGCATGAAACGCGACTCCCCCCGAAGAAAGAGGGTCGGTACGGAATATGTACTGAGCATGTAAAGCATGAAATACAGTAAACGGGATCATACTGAAGTACGGAGTACAGAAAAGTAGTACAGTAATCAGAAACCACAAGGCTTGCCTTTGAAACATAATCGTGCATGTCAATATCATATCCAATTCATTCTGGAACTTAGGAACATAAGCAAATCGTCATCATGTCATCAGTATATATATATATATATATATATATATATATATATATACCGTACCCGGCCCTCTAGCAAGGGACTCAGTAAATAGAATCATCATGTCATCATATCATCATGTCATCATATGCATATATATCGTACCCGGCCCTCTAGTGAGGGACTCGGTAAATAAGATCATCAAATCATCATGTCATCATATAAATATATACCGTACCCAACCCTCTAGTGAGGGACTCGGTGAAGTAATCATATATATACCGTACCCGGCCCTCTAATGAGGGACTCGGTAAAGGGGATCCTGTCCCCGGCGCCATCATCATATCATCAAATATACCGTACCCGGCCCTCTTGTGAGAGACTCGGTGAACAATGCAGTGAACTGTGCACGAATACATACCCGGCCCGGAACTCGGTGAAAGATGTAACAACAGCTTGCACGAGCGGAGTAGTGAGAAACCACATGTACATAAATCATCTTTTAGGACTCGATAGGTAAGTAGACAAACCAATGCTCGAGTATCCGAATAATAGTCACACTTAGGACTCTTGAAATATCATTACGAAACATGTCACATAACGTCTCAGAAATCATAAACATATATCGAGCCAATCCGGGCCCGCCTATGGAAGTTACGGGCATTAGTCATTATAGAACACTTTTACGAACATATCATAGCAATCCGAGACCATGTATGAAAGTTAGGGACATCATACGCTATAGAACCTCCTACGAGCGTTTCGAAGCGATCCGGTTCCGTCTATGAAAGTTACGGCCATTATTAGACATAGAATCTTTTAAGGACAAAAATTCTTTTGCAACATTTGAAATTCAATCATACATAAGACTTAAGGACCATAGTCCGACCATATGAAGAATGTCAACATCAGGAAGCAAATAAGAATCGTAAATATGCTCGGAACTTAAGAATGGAGTTACCCCAAGGCACATATCATGTCATATCTCACTTACGTCTAAGACATGCCAAAAGAAGGAAAGAGTAAGCTTTGCATACCTCGTCCGCTTTCTAAGCTATTCCGAACTTAAGTCTCGGCTTCTCAAAATCTACAATATCGTCATTAGACACCAAGCATTAGTCATGAACACTTAGGAATCCAATTTCCAAGCTAGCACTTTATCTACAGAAATTTGGGTAGCATTTCCCCTATAAACTCAACATCCCCGAGAATTCAACTCGGCCAACTCTTCAACAACAATACCAACAACCATATTAACAACATCAATAATCAATTCGAAACGCATTCTAACATTAGTAACTCTTTTCTACATAATTCGACAACATTCCATTTATATTCAATTCAACTGCATACATTCAAACCGACATCAACGCCCACAAGTTCAAGTACTAATCCGGGATCATTCAAACGAGGTTCAAGAACATTTCAAACAATCCGCACAATATTTCAAACAACCCAACCAAAGCACCATCTCACCCGAAACCACCCCAAACCCGAGTACAACAACAACATCACATTTCTTTCTTCCAAATTCATGAACTACACCAACAATCCACACTTTAACAACATTATTCTCATAAATACAAGAAACTACATACAATTCACGTTGGCTACTAAAACAGCCCACAACAATTACAACTTCAACTTGAATCATTAAACTTTCATTTTCATTATAGATTCCACAACAACAACAACCAAAAATACTAAATAAAATTAGTTCATCACTCCTACACCATCCAACACCCACACGGCTCAACATCCAAATGAATAATATCATGAGTTTCATCCTTTTCTACATACTACAACATGTACAAATCATCCATAACACATGAAAAAGGAGATTAAATCTCACCTTTACCTCTTAGCTTTCCACTAGGCTAGGGTTGGTGAATTGCAAAGATGAATGGATTGCTCGTTCCAATAACCACTCCACGTTGTAGAGGACCTTCCAATTAGTAGAAAATCTAGAAGAAAATAATTTTTCTTGGTCAATATTTTGGACACATTTTCGGCCAAGCCATGGCCGAATGGTTCCCTTGGTCTTTCTGCAAGGTTCTTGAATTTTCTAAGGTGAAGATGATGAAGATGATTTAATTTGTCATCTCTTATTATCATATATAATTAACACATGTGGCCCATGGCCCACATATGCCACACGGCCATGGCCTTTTTTTTCATGAAAAATAATTAACTTTTCATAATTCACTTTTAACCCCAAATTTTTCTTAATATTCCATACCAATAAAATCATAAGCAACTTATGCCTTACAACAAAATCGTGGTTAAAAGTCTCTACCTCGTATCCCGAAATAGTCTTGTCCTTAACTTATCATGGTTAGCTCGGATTATCCCAATGTACAAAATACGGGATATAACAAAAAATGGCCCAAACCAATACGATTAGATCCTAATCGGAGGGATCCGAATTTAATTAGTGATTATCACGGGACTCATGGGCATCAGACAGCTGATTGACGTCATCTACGTGATGAAGTTGCAAGCTATTAAAGAATGGTCATTTAAGGGAGTTCTTCAGTGATAGAGCCAAAGAGAACTACGGCAAGAATAGGGATTCAAGCAAGCAGGAGGTTCAGATTAAGCCACTTCACGTGATTAATGTGTTAACCGATGGACCTAGGGTTACAGGAACATCCTTCGTAGCAAAAAAGGATAAGTTTTCTGTAACACGGGAAAGGAGGTCCCGGACCTCATACAGAAGGGAGCAATAGCATTCACATATGAAGATGCGAAAGACATAACTTCATCTCATAATGATGCTTTGGTAATTTCTATTATGATTAATTATTTTAGAGTTAAGAATGTTTGGGTTGATCCAGGTAGTTCAGCTAACGTCATTCAATGGAGAGTCATTGAGCAACTGGCAATGATGGGCGAGCTAACGCCATCCGCAAGGGTACTTAGAAGATTCTATAAGGCAAGTAAAACAATGAAGGGCGAAATCATGTTGACAGTCAATACGGGAGGAGTGATCAAGCATACAAGGTTTTACGTCGTAGACGGTGGCATGAGATACAATGCTATCTTTGGTAGACCTTGGATTCATGATATGAAGGCAGTTCCTTCGATACTGCACAGGCAGATATAATTTTCGACAAAGGATGGAGTTGGTTGTATTCGAGGGAAAAGACTAGCAGCGGAAGGAGTGTTCGATATAGAGGTTCCTATAGATAATAGAGTGAAGCCAATGAATGGTAAGTTGTCGGTGGTAAAAAAAGGGAGTACGAAATCACAAAAAGAAGTAGGTGGAAAAAGTTAGTGAAGGATAAAGTCATAGTTACAACTAGAGGTAAGGTAATTCACCCGAAAAGAAAGGAGAAGGGTTACCTTAAAAAAAAAGGTGTATGTGCTGATTGGTTCGATTTGTTGCGTGAAATTAAAAAGTGGAAAAAGCTTTAATTTTACCAGTTCAATTTTTTCGGTACTTCCAAAAGGAAGAAGTTATCGGACCAAGTGATCTGGTATTGCCAAAATGGAAACTTAGATCTTGCGAAAAAACTACCCATAATAACGGGGAATCAAAGCGCCCGAAGGAAATGCCTAAGAAGGGTAAAATTTTACCGGGTTACAAGAGTTGCAAAGAGGAAATTCGCATCGAGTCAAGATATTCAATAATGAAGCAACAGTCGTTTGAAGCGGAGTTATTATTTAAGGTATGTCTCTTGATTTAATAAGTTGTTATTATTTGAGCACTAACATTTGTTGTAGGTAAAAGATGGTTTCGTCTTTCCATGGAGGAAAAAAGCATTTGAAGACCGTTTGCAAAATACTGAAAACACGTGCTGCACTCTTTTTCCCTTAGATCGGTTTTTATCCAAAAAATGGATTTTTCCGGTAAGAATTTTAATGAGGCAGCAAAATAAAATTTGTTACTTTGAAAGGACAAATAGTTTAGTCAAAATCATAAAGGATGAATTCCAAGGAAGGGTCAACAAGGAATAAATCGGTGGATGGTCATGTGCGCTGAAGATTGCTCATTCGGTATCAAGTCTAAAGTTGAGAGGCTGAACCCAAATAGTATACTGGGGAGTAGAGGAGGAAAGTCAAGAAATGTCCGAGTTTTCATACTTCATACTCAAACACTGGAGGAATACCCTTGGAAATAAAGTTGTAGTATGTTTATACTGGGACTGTTGTAAAACTCGAAACCAGTTAAAAGAAAAAATAATCCAGGGAAGTCTGGTCAATCCCATTTTTTACTCTATTCATGATTATAAAGCAACAAAGAGAGACTCATCAGTCAATAAAAATAGAATTTTTCTCCAGAAGTATTATGTTGCGATTTAAAATCACATGTGCTCGTGCATTTTGAAATGCAGCCAGAGCAAACAAACTATTGAGTGTAAAGCTTACATTCTAACAAATATGCCGAAATGAATTATAGATGTCTTATTCATAAGCATAAGTGCAAGGCCTTTACTATAAATAATTAAGTCGGAATGATTTTGCCCGACCAATGTAAAAACCGATTATAAAAATATGTTCGGAAATAATCTACCTGAACAAAATTAGATAAAGTGTATGTTTGGAAGAAATTAATCCGGACAAAGTTGAAAGTCGGATGGAAAACCCCCGATATTTACATAGTATGAAATCTTTTGAAAATTCGTCATCGAACAAGATTAAGGTCGAAGAATGAACACTTTTATCTTAAGACAAGAAAATAGATTGACTTTTGGTACAGTCAATTATTGTAACGCATACTTTTTACCATAATGGAAAGGCATTATTGCACAGAAAAATCATTTCTGAAAATACAAATTTGTTAGAGTTAAAATAATCCTTTGAAAGCTTGTTTATAAAAGGTGAAAAGCCTAAAGTTTCATATTTACGGAAAGTAGAGTGTCCTTATTTAAAGGGCAAAATATAATTGTTTCGGCATCATCGAACACATAACATCATAAAGGAAAGGTAAAATAAGCATTCTTCAGGAGTTTGCATCATTAAAACATCTTAGTTGCGTTAATCTATTCCATGTTAGTTCTTCTTGAAGACAATAAAGGATGTCGAGATTCAATAATCAAGAAGTTCAATGTGAAATCATTCGACAAAGCAAAACAAAAATACATCCTAGGTCCAAGAAATCGACCTTATGAAAAACAAGTAACGAGCCTGCGAAAGGGACCAGCATGTCCGGTCTCATGGTCCGCTAAGGCTTAATCTAAAAAACAGAGAAGGTTCATAATGAAAAATGATGGTCAGATAAAATGGGGTTAAAAAAGTAGGAGGTTAAGCAAGTGGAGCATCTCCTGTGGCAGGTGGAACGTCAGAATCCTCGCTTCCTGGATCATTTCCTTCGGCACCTTGGATGTCTTCAATGGCTAACTCGGCGGCTTCTAAATCGATTGCCGCATCAAGTAGAGCTGAAGGAATGTCAAAGTCACTGGTGCTTTCTTCTTCAAGAGTATCCCTCCGAGTATTGAAAATCACCAGGTCACGACGGAGCCTTAACTTTTGGCATCTAGCTCGAAGACGGTCACGGGAAACTTCGACACTAACAAGTTGACCGTGTGCGTTGTTCAAATCATTTTCCAATTTGGCCCCCTTGTTCTGAAGACCCACATAAGATGAGGTTAAGATCTGCAAGAATTATCCCGATCCCTGAGGGAATTGCTCACATCCTCCAAACGCATTTTGAGTGGGGACGAGTCTAAATCCTGAACCTCGGCTTGGAGTCTCTCCACTTCAGCCCTAAGACGTTGATTATCCAATTGAATCATTTCTTCCCCAAGGGAAGGTGCAATGGTTCTAGCCAAATCCGAAGTAGATGTGGCGGCCACATGACCTTGAAAAGGAGAACATAATGTAAGTTGAAATGTCGGGGGTCTTGCGAAGCAATTCGTAAAGGGGTTAGCATGGGTACCTGGATGAGTAAATTGGCTAAAGTGAGCAAGAGAAGATTCCAAACTAGTAGTTAGGAGTTTGGGGAGAGACGATAAGGCTGATGTCCCAGCATCTGCACTAAAAAGCTGAACAACACTCCCTCTTAAGGGCTGAGAAATTAGAGCAGTAGGGCTTTTCGAATGAGTTCTGAGGGGAGAAGCTTTGGGTTCCTCGGAGGCCTTACTAGAATCATTGGGTAAATAGCCTTCAGGCCCACCAGCTTTATGCTCATCATAAATATGAACTACCCCATGTTGAACTTCTTTCCACGCTATAATAAGCCTACGGCGAGTCTGAACTCAGGAACCAATGGCCACCGAATGAGAGTTGGTCGAATCTCGTGCTCGACATTTTGGACTGGTGGTGGCAGCTTGAATATTGTTAGACAAAGCCACATCACGGGTGGGGACCCTCCGGGAGGTAGATCTTCTCATTGGGAGGCTTGTAAAAGAAATATATCTATATATATAAACGAAGTTGTGTACAGTTAAAAATTTTCGTTTGCTTACCGTGACTCTTTCCCTTCCATCAATCGGAAGTCTTTCTTTTCCAAGTCCGGGTCACGTTGGGAGAAGCACACAGAAGTTTAACTACCCATTCCAAAATCCTGATTCTGAGCTCTAGCTCCACCGGAACGGCTGAAAATTATAAAAAGAGCAAGATGAGTTTAAATGGAGTGGGAAATTAAATTTCAATAAGGAAGTGAGGAACTTAGGAAATACTTACGAGTAATGTTCCATGTTTCAGGGAAGGGTTCGGACAATGGACGGTGCAATTGATTGATCCAAATCATCACAAACCTGTGTAACCATCCCTGATCAAAATCATCTTCAGGGTTGATCAAACTTCATCTCCCTCGAGGAAATTGAAGGGTCATTCCTCCTCGAAAAAACCATAGTGAGTACAAATGAATTAAATGATCAAGAGAAAATATAATTCCTACTCGGTCAACCAAGATATGGATCCAATAGATTATATGCCAAATTTGTCGAGCCACTCGGCCTATACAAATTCGGGCGACGACAAAAATCCTCAATAATTTCAGGGATCGGTAGCTTGAAGCCAATAGTGAAGGGATAAGTATAAACCATGGAAAGGCCTTCCACATGATGGTTCATCCTGGCTTTGGGGCCAACAACAGCAACACTGACTTCGGGATAAAAATTCCAATCCTCACTAACTTGAGGAAGGATATCGGCAGTAATTAAAGAGTTAATTTCTTCAACAGATTAATGGTGTTTGCCGGCACGAAAATCCTCATGATATTTAAACCCTAATGGTAATACATCGGCGGCAAGGGAATGCGAATCAAATTCTTGACTTGTAGAGAAAACAGGGGCTTTTCCCTAGCGGCGCATAGGAGTACGGGTTTCATTGTTGGATTTGCCTTCTGAAGAGTGACTAGGGGAAGGATGGGATGAAGAGGCTGACATGATTTTTCTCGAAAATCAACAAGTAGAAGGTTGTATTCAAAGAAGGTTTTTGAAGAAAACTTGTGCACAAGGAAAGAAATAGTTGGTTGAATTATGAGGCAAGATATTGTCCTTATTTATATAAGGCAAGGATGGGCAAGATGATTGGAATACTAAGAGTCACGACTTTTCATAAATGGCAACGTTAAGTCAATCAACGTGATTAAAAGGTCGCTGACGATTCACTGAGAAGGCATTGAATGAAGATTTGACGGTTGTCTCTTCGTATGAACCGTCAGCACGTTTAGATTTCCCACCATAAAGTTAGACATTCTTGAAATGTTTCAAATCCACTTCCTGTTCTTATTTTGTCATTCCACCGGAAAGTGGGAGGACTATCTATATACGGTAAAATGATACGTTACACGTGGCGAATGAGAGTGGATGATGACGTTTTTTATGACAGAACCCGAACACAATGGTTTCACAGAGACCCGGATCAAAGGTTACGGTGCAATTTCCACAGAGCATTTAATAGATTTCAGTCGTTACACAACCAGCCCGGATATGTAGCCAAACATTACAATTATGTAATTAAGTAGCATTTATTGATTATTATTACCCATTATGAGGCACGATTCACCATTTATTGGTGATGATAAACACCTATAAAAGGAGCCCAAACTCAATGTAACAGACATTCAATTCTAGCTTAACAATTACACTTACACGTCAAAGCAAATTATATTTCTTCTTATTTATTTGTTGTTCCGAATTCAAAGCATTCATAAAAGGCTAAAATGTTCAATCGGAGTCATCCTTATTGGGAAATTCCTTCGAGCTCATATGGCCCAGGCTGATTTCATTTCATTATTACTGGATATTTACCTGATTTCATTACTTTGTAACTTTTTATTAATTCTTATTTATAATAAATCAATTCACATATCTTTTAAACCACTAACAAATTCAACTGTACCTTTTTTGGGGTAAACCGTATTAGAGCTTTAAGATTTCTTACTGTGCATAAACAAATATCCCTCAGTCTATAATGAATCCTAAACCCTTCCTTTCCAAAGAAAAATCAATGGGCTCTACAACATCTCTCTCTACTGCTTCTCTGCATCATCTCATCTCATCACGTCCCATTAAGCTCAAACCCACAAACTATCTCACTTAGAGAACCCAAATGCTTGAATTGGTCCAAACTATGAAGCTTTCTCATCTCATCAAAGGTAAAACTTTAGGCAAGGACACAACTGAAAGTTCAGCCAAGAAAACCACAATGGAGGCATCAAAGGAGAGCACAGATAGTGATGATATGGGGAAAAGATGTGTTACTAAGAAGCTGTATATTTGGTAGAATGTCTAAGAAAAGCATGTACCGTATCTTGGGATGTTCGTCTGCTAAAGAGATGTGGGATTGCCTGGAGGAGACATACCTTCAAGCAACTAAAGATAAGGAGTTTCAGCTTAAGCAACAACTCCAAAACATCAAGTTGGGTAGCAAATCGGCGGATGATTATCTCAAGGAATTCAAAGGCATTTGTGATGGTCTAGTAGCCATACACAAGCCGGTGGATGAATATAGTTAGGTAATCAACTTTGCTCGAGGACTAGGTCCTAAGTATAAAACATTTAGGACAGTAATGCTAGGAAAGCCTCCATATCCCACGTTAAACCAATTCGTCAATGCATTGAGAGGATTTGATATGAGAGAGGACGAGGAAGATACTCAACTAAATCACAATATGGCTTTTCAAGCTCAAAGTTCGATTGAGGCCGTGGTGGATCTAATCAACGAAGGGGAAGCTTCTCCTCTAGAGGTAGAGGATTTCGTCCAGCTATTGGTCAAAACAATCAAACTTCTCAAGGTATGAACTCCGAGAAAGGTAAGGAAATCTCATCACCCTATCGAATTTGTGGTAGAAACAATCACACTGCTCTTAAATGTTTCTACCAATGGGATTTCTCTTATCAAGCATCTAATGACCTTCCTCAAGCCCTAGCTGTAGTAAACTTACAAGACACAAAGGATGAGTACATATCACGACCCAAATTACCAAGTCATGATGGCACTAGTCCCACCGTACTAGTAAGCCAACACCAACCATTAATAGCCCAAAATAAGCAGAAATACTAAAAGCGGAATAAATCGTACAATTCAATTTCAAGTCTTAACAATCTTAAATAGAAATAATTAAATAAATATTACAATCCTTCCCAAAATCTGATGTCACCATAACACAAGGACTACTAAGAGTAATAAAATAGTCTGAATATATAAAGAAAAGCTCGGGAATCAAGAGACAGCAAGTAATGGTAAGAAGGAGTCCGGAGCCATCCAGAATCCAAGATGCTCACCTCGATCTCTCAAGTAAGGCTCTAGTGGGCAGCCTGGTAGTCGCGAGCTCCACTGGTGCTAAGAACCGAGTCTACACACAAAAAGGTGCAGCAAGTGTAGCGTGAGTACAAATACAACGGGCACTCAACAAAGATCACTGGCCGACCCTTTTCGAAACGGAGACGAGGGTTGGTTACGATACCACAACCGCACTTGTTTGCCATTAGTCCAAAATACAAGATAACCATACTTTAACGATTAAGCTCATATAGCAAATAGAATCCAAGAAAAGGCAAGTCAAATACCAACAATCACAACAATAACATAAGATAAGTGAATGAGATGCAAATGCAATGCAAGGCCTTTGTTTCGACTTCTCGATATACACACGTTTGAATATTAATGAATCGTGACCTATGGGGGGCTCATGAGGCCCATATATCACCGCTCCGAAAAATTATCGGATCACGGATTGGTCCGGTAGCAACCTCGAATCATGGTTCCCACATATCATATCTCAAGTACCTGTCACTTAGACGACCGGACCCATTTGTCAACTGAACGCTCTAAAAGCATCATCACTCATCCGGAACAAGATCCCATCGGACTCACAATCATATCCTCAAATCGTATGCATGAATACATATAATGTATGAATATGGCATACATCAAGTCAAGAACAAGCATATAAGCACGGAATCCATCCTCATGTTTACAATATCATAAAGGCTTCACCTTTTTACTTCCTTTTTACTTCAACGAGGATATATGAGTGATATGCATACAAACGTAAAAAGATAGGCAATAACAATAAGAGACATAAAGTACGGGCATCGGACCCCAATCACAGAACTAAAGGATCATACTATTCTATCAGCTAGTGGCCAAAGCATGGCATTCAGACCAACTATACAATTGAAATTGCACAAATATTGAAATTGCACAAATACCCATAACATGATGACCGGTATCCGATATTAGTGCTCGTCACCTCATGAGTATGGGAACCCCCTTAATTCGCCCCAATACCCTTTTATTAGGTTCATTTTAGCCAACACACACATTCAGGAAAGAGTTCAAGGGAGTTGCCGAATCTCAAATCAAGAAGCCCGTTGCCGTTCTGCATAGTCTCCAAATGAACAAAATCTAATCAAATATGGATTAAAAGTTAGAACACGAATCCAACAAAGACCCATATTGTTACATAATCAAAAATCCACAAATTAAGCCCTAAAATTAGGATTCCAAACCAAAAAGGGCAAAACAAGAATTGAGCCTAGAATCACGTTCCTCACACTGGATATAACCCAAAAACTGAAAATCATCCAATAATAATCACTAATTCATGCTCAATTTCTAAAACCACAATTCATAGGTTTGGTTCCAAAATGGCACGCCTCGAACCATGGCCTAGGCGTAATATGACACTCGATGCCTGATTGTATGTGACCGAGCGAACCACATGACTTGCTGAATTATCATGAGGCATACATGAGCGAAAATATGACATGAAACATGATGGGCTTGAAGAAAATACATGAAGTCATAATAATCTGTAAATACTTGTTTAAAACATAAACGCAGATAATATCATAACTGAGTCAAAATGGCTTACCGACTTTGAAAGTTTGACATGACCTACTGCTTGTCTAGTCTATGAAACCTCTAACATGAGTCTGAACATGAAAACATACTTGCTGGGACAAGGCCCCCAACGTACCTTTAGATGCAAAATCAAATAAAGAAGGACAATATTAAACCCCTGATGAGACGGGGCTCACCAATAAGCTGGTACATGTAGATCCTAATGAGTAGAGGTGTCATCCTAAATCAAGACGCATCGTGGAAACGCAGCCCCCAAGGCAATAAAAGGGGACGGTACTTTGAATATCGGTATATAAACACATGAGG
>NC_081350.1:64111458-64264254 GCF_029784015.1 Lycium ferocissimum
AGAATCCTAAACCTAGTATGTAAACATGGAATGCCGAAACATGGGGAAGAACAAGGATGTTCCCACATGTGGATAGCGTCTACATACCTGGAAATGTTCCAATTTGCAACAAAAATCTGATCTTGGAAAAAGAATCCTAACCCTTGGTCTTGAATTCCTATAATTGGGTTTTCTTGAAAACCTTATGTTAAGAGCATGAGATTCTACTTAGGATTCAAGGGAAATTAATGGAATTCATTTAGGATAGTGTTAAGAGGCTTACCTTGATGCTTGGAGAAGTTGAGAGGAGAGGGTTTTCGTGTTAGGGCTTGAGAGGAATGGAAATAATGAAATAAAACTGAAATTCCCGTTCTTTTAACGTTTCAGTCGTGGCACCGTTACGGACCGTGTTACAGTCCGTAACACATATTACGGTTTGTAACACTGGACCGTAACATGGGCTAAAATTCCAGTGAACAACTTAGTTTGGAGGTCAGGTTACGGTCACCTGTTACGGGCCGTAACACGTGTTACGGTCCGTAACGATGAACCGTCCTTTGGTCCAAAAGTTACGAGATGGTGATTTTCCAAACGTGCCTGTTACGGTATGAGAGATGGGTCATAACACATGTTACGGGTCGTCCCTTGGAGCGTAATACATGATTTTCTGAACTGGAGCATATTTTCGATTCTAACACTCTCCTTCTTGGGTTTCTAACCTCCTGAGTCATGGATATGGTTTAGTACGGATTTTACGAGGTGTTACACGAAACGCTTCAATATTTCTCTTAAAATCAACATTCTAAGCATGAGGTTTCGATTTTAACCATGAAAATAATCATAAAATAGAGTTAGGAGACTTACCCATTGATTCTTCCTTGAATTCCTTTCAATTCGCCTCTAAAATTGCTCTCAACTTAGGGTTTTAGAATGAAAGACTTAAGGAAGAAGACACTAAAAGAACCACATTCTGCTCATCGAATTGCACCTGCACACCCAAGTTCGCACCGGCAAACACGCACCGGCGGAAGATACCTCGCCATGGCGCATCCCCACAACATATCCCAAGCTCGCAGCTGCGGAGCTCAGCTCGCGGCTGCGCATACGCACCTGTGGAAAAATCTTCTCAGGGGCGGACTAAGGCCAACCTAGCTGTCCTTAACTCCTGCGGGCCTCCTCTCGCCGGAGCGCATCCGCAGGGGCGGGACCCCGTGCACGCCTGTATGAACACTAGAACCAGAAAAATCTGGTTTTGACTCTATCAATCAAAATCCCGAGACTCTTCCGGAACCTCCCCGATATAACCTAAATATGCAGACACGTGTAAAATGCGCTATGAACTCACTCGCGCACTCAGAATTCCCAGCAGAGGTCTTGTTGAGCAAGTCAACCCCAAACTGGCGAAAACCAACTTGCCAACCAAATGACCAAAATGCTCCCAAGACCCTCGGGAACTGAACCAAACACTGAAACAACCTATATTCGATGTTCCGAAGCTAATGGAACTGACGAAATTTCCAAAATAACACAAATACCCCCGATGATGCTTAAAGTCAACCCAACACTTAAGAATTCTTTAACTTAGCAAATTTTCAACTTAAGAGATTTCAACTACCTCGGCAAACCCACTACACAACAATCCAAAACAAGCAGAGGGGCTGGTTCACAAGGGCAAAATAGGCAAGAACGAGAAAACAACCTAACGGGTCGTTACAGGACAACACTATGTATGTCGATTCAGGGGCTAGTGCACATATGATAAATGCTGTAGGTAACTTGTCCAGCCTTCAGTTTTATAAAGGTCCCGATAAAATTATTGTTGGTAATGGTTCAGAACGTAACATAACACATGTTGGAAGTGCAAAAGTTTCTGGCTTGAAGATGAAAGAAGTACTTGTAGTTCCAGAACTAAAAAATGACTTACTTTCAGTTAGAAAGTTAGAGAAGGATAGTTTTTGCACGATTGAGTTTTCTGAATCATCTTTTACTGTAAAGGACAAGACAATAGGGAAACCACTGGCAATAGAGTCTAAAAGAAGAGGGCTATATGCTGTGGATGACAACAACCTTAAGGATTTGACTGCAACACAGAGGAGCACAACTAGTATTAGAAATAAGATTGAGAATGAACCCTTGTTGAAAATTCATTGTGATGTATGGGGACCTGCACCTATTGAATAATCAGAACATATGAAATATTACGTCATTTTTTATGATGATCATACTAGGTTCACTTGGTTGTATCCTTTCAAAAAGAACAATCTTAAGTATTAGAAGTGTTTGTTAAGTTTCAGAAAATGGTAGAAACCCAATTTTCAAAAAGGATTAAAGTTTTTCAATGTGACGGAGAGGGTGAGTTTCTAAAGCTGAATTTATTACTCATCTGGAAAACTTTGGAATTGTGAGACTTATTTCATTCCCAAAATACTCCTGAGCAAAATAGAGTTTGCGGAAAGGAAACATAGACACATTGTGGAGACTGGTTTGACACCTTTGTTTCATGCTAAGTTGCGTTTTTATTTGTGGGATGATGCATTCTTGACTGCTATCTTTCCTATAAATAGGATACCTTCATCGGTTCTTTAGATGGAAACTCCCATTTTTAAATTATATGGAACTCATCCTGATTATAATAGTTTGAAGGTATTTGGATGTATATGTTATCTCCACTTGAAAGGTAAAAATAAGTTTTCTCCTAAGACTTATCCATGTGTATTCATTGGATATAGAAATTTACACAAAGGATATAGATGTTTTCATCCAACTAGTTGGAGAGTTTTCATATCAAGACATGTGGTATTTGATGAACTAACTTTACCATTTGTACAGTCTCAAGAAAAGCATCAGGATGTTGCAAGTTCCATTCTTTTGGCCATATTTCATGAATTTCCACTACACCCTCAAACCACAATGTCTCCAATTTTTTTTTGACATCTCAAAGGTGAGCACTTCAAATTTTGAAGGCAGGAAAATAGCTGAGGAGCTAACTATTTATGGGAAAGTGTTGACAAGAGATGAACAATATATCACTGAGCCAGTTGAAGTTACTGTTGTACCGAGTGAGTCGACTGATGCTGGTATACCAGATGAGTCGATCGAGGAGTCAACTGAGGCTGCTGTACCGAATGAATCGATTGTTATACCACATGAGTCGATTGAGTCTGTTGTACCAAGTGAGTTGACTAACGACACACTAACTTTGAATACTATACAGGTGCAACCAAGAAGAACAAGTCAAAGAGAAACAGAAACTCAAAGCTATCTTGATGACTTTATTTGCAATGTTGTGAAAGAACAAACATAAGTTCCACATGTTGAACCAAACACAGTGAATGAAGCATTAGATATCCCACATTGGCGCATAACAATGCAAGAGGAGCTGGAAGCACTAAAAAGAAATGAGACATGGAGTCTTTTTTCAAGGAAAGCAGGTATGAATGCAGTCGGCTCGAAATGGGTGCATAAAACAAAACGAAAATCTGATGGATTAATAGAAAGGTATAAAGAACGATTAATAGTTAAAGGCTACTCACAATTTGAAGGTATAGATTTTGAGGAAACATTTAGTCCAGTTGTCAAGTCTGCAATATTAAGTATAGTTTTATCAGTAGCTATAAGTTTGCATTGGCCTATGAGACAACTTGACGTTAAAAATGCATTCTTACATGGATTACTACATGAAGAAGTATACATGTCTCAAATGCCAGGTTTTGTAAGTTTTGTGTATCCAAATCATGTTTGTTTGTTGAAAAAGGCATTATATGGTTTAAAGCAAGTCCCGAGAGCTTGGTTTGAAAGGTTTAGTCTTTACTTACTTCACCTTGGTTTTAAATGTAGTAGTTCAGATTCTTCTCTTTTTATACCTCATTGTAAAAGGGGACAATTTTGCTTCTTCTCTATGTGGATGACATAATTGTAACAAGAAGCAACCATGAGCACATTTCAGAAACTGTTGAGAAACTTGGAGTTAAATTTACCATGAAAGATCTTCGACCCTTAAGCTTCTTTTTGGGCATTTATGTGTCTTATTTCTAGGAGGAATACATTTGAGCCAGCATAGGTATGGTACTGATTTACTCAAGAAAGCTAATACGAGTCAGACAAAGGCAGTTGGGACAACACTAACTCAAAAACATGGATTTCAGGAAGCTTGTGGTGACTTGGTTGATCCATCATTGTATCAGAGTATTGTGGGAAGTTTACAGTACTTAACACTCACTGGACTAGATATAACACATGTTGTAATTCTTGTAAGTCACTTTATGCAAAGACCCAACACGGTTCACTTACAAGTTGTTAAGAGAATTTTAAGATATGACAAGGGTACTCTAGATTATGGATTACGCAATATTATCTCAGTCTTCTTTCAGGCTATACGGTTTTTCAGATGCGAATTGAGCAGGATGTCCTTCAACAAGAAGATTAACCACATGGTATAGCATTTACGTAAGTCTTCAAGGAATGAACAGACGGTTGTAAGATCAAGTGCAGAGGCTGAGTAGAGAGCTTTAGCATCCTCAACTACTGAACTTACTTGAATAACTTATGTGCTCCGTGACATTGGAGTCTGCCTCATAACAGCTCATGCATTGTTCTGTGATGACCTTAGTGCACTTTATATGACCACAAATCCAGTTATGCATGCTAGAACTAAGCATGTTAAACATGCTTATCATTTTGTAAGGGAGAAAGTTGCACAAGGAAATGTTGTTACTCAATGTGTGCGATCAAGAGATTAACTAGCAGATATTCATACTAAAGCACTCACAAGGGATCAGTTTGCAGTTTCTTGCTTGACTAGGAGTGGTGAAACCACCTCTCACTAGCTTGAGGGGAAGTGTTGGACAGAATGGACAAGCATAGGAAAAAAAATTATAGGATATTTTAGTTGTATTATATTAGGTTAGTTTGTATTTTGAGAAAATTATGTATCCTGATAAGTGTAGGTCTATCTCTTTGTATCTATCTCTTGTTCTGTTTTAGATAGCCTTAGCCGTGCCTTATGAGTATAAAAGGCAACCACTGTAACTTATTAGTTATCAAGTGAAAATAAAGGTTATTCCTTTTCTCTATTTTTCAACATGGTATCAGAGCAGGCCAAAGGTTGGTATCGAACCTCACCGCCAAGGTTCTGGTATCGAACCTCACCGCCACCCATTATCAAAAAAGAATTTTCACGTGCTTGGTCCATAAAGCCCCCACGTGATGGGGCGTGTTGATAATATAATTAATTATTAAAAGTGTGCTCCCTCTAACACCTTAAGCTTTTAGATGTGATGGTCACACCTCAACATGACCGCTAACCTTGAAGTAAAATTTGCAGCTTCATATGCGATGTTTTGCAACTTTGATCGTCTATATCAACAGTTAATTCCAAACTTGCAAATATTTACACACTGCGGATAGACATGTCATATGGGTTTAACCCACTAGGCCAGCCCAACCTAGCCCTTTTTTTAAAAATAAAAAAATAAAAAATAAAATTGGCGCGACACCCTAGCCCTTTATTTGATAGGACTGGGATAAGATCTTTTGAGCTCATTTAAGACCGAGGCATTTTAGTCCAACGTAAGCTTGCCGACCCTTGAAGCGAAGTTTTTGTACATATTTCCCTTTAAACACCTTGATCTTTAAGTTTTGCCCCTCATCTGGGATCTTTAGTTTTTTCCCCTTGTATATGTGATCTTTAATTTTCGCCCTCGCTACTCATCTACTGAAATATCTAGACTTGTTTTGCTCGGCATAACTTATGAAACATTTATCTTCAAAAATTGAACTTTTCTTCGCTCGACATAAGTTTTGTAGTACTATAATTAAGTTATGCAACATAAGTTGTGTAATATTTTTAAAACTTGTTGTAGTATTCAGAAATTGAAGTTATGCTTTTTGGGGCATATATTATTTATCCTTTGAAGTTATGCTTTTTGGGGCACATATTATTTATCCTTTTTTCGTTGAATAATGGGCCTGTTTTTGTGGAGTTTGATGTATTTTTGGCCATTTTTGTGTTGAGTTTTTGAAAGTTTTGCCTTGTCCGGTATAACTTGTGGGATATTATGATATAAAAGTATAAATTTATGCCACACGAATATTGCTGACGGGAAAAAATTAAAGACCACAGATTTGAGGAGAAAAAATTATAGACCACCCCAGAATAGGGCATTTGTGTGAATGACCACCTTGAGACTTGATTGAGGTTGGCTTGGCAGGCCCATGGGACAATTAGAAAAAAGATCATTTAATTAGAAAATATGAAAATGGAAAGGAAGCAAGGGATTGTAGATGGAGATGAAAATGAAGATGTTAACGCAACCTTAATACAAGCAGGCTCAAATATGCTCGATGAAGATGATTTGTAGGTGTTGGATATGCTATAAGTATCATGGAAGTATTTGTGATGAGTTTATTTTGACTTTTAATAAAAGGAGCGTTGTCCTTTTATGTATTTTGTTATAATCTATTAGCAATTAATAAGTAATATTGAAATATTTGTGAACTTGAGACTTGGTTAGCGAATAAAGTAATATTGTCTTGTAAAAGTAAGACTAGAATTTAGATTGAAATAATAAATAATAATAATAATAAAATATTAAAAAAACAATGGAGGGTTAGGTTGGGCATCACTTTGAGGCCCATCCAAATGGCGGTTAGTCCCGTACAATCCGTCAAATTACAAGCCCGAGCGGGGTGAACTGGAGCAACCTATATTAACAGCTCTAACTGTGGTTATGTCTTAAATGGAAGTCCCAAAACCAGCTATCCATGCACTTCTCTCTCCTCAAGTAATGATCAAAACACCCAAGCAGAAAATGCTGAAAAGTGGCTAATGATGCAAGAGTTCTTTTCCCAGGATATGCTTTTGAGAAAGTAGATGTTAGGTTTTCTGACCATATGTTGAAAAAAAGTTTCAAACCTTTCAAAAGTGATGGAAGCATTGTATGAAATTTGATGTTAGGTGTATTCATACGCTTAACAGTCGCGCTTTACCCACATTTAGTACCTTGTTTGAGAACTAAATACACCTAACTATTATTTACTTTTCGATTTGGAGCAAATTTGTGTGTTATTGTGGGATTTAGGTACTTTACGTAGGAAATACGTCATTTCGGATAAGAAGAGCTTAAAAACCTCAAAGTGTGGACGAACAGTACAAGGACCGCTCAGCGAGGCCCAAAGCAAGCAAAATATGTGCTATGAAGCTTGCTCAGAGAGCAAGAGGAAGGAGCAAGGAAAATTGAGGCCAAAAATTTGCTAAGTGTTGATATAGAGTGGACCTCGCCAGGCGAGGTCCAGAACAGGGAAGTCCCTCGCCATGGAGCTCGCTCGGCGAGTAGTGTTCAAGAAAGGGAAAATTTCACTAAGTCTAAAAATCATCAAGGCCTTGCCCAGCGAAACCCATGCCAAGCAATGTGCTCGTCGTGAAGCTTGCTTGGCGAGCTCTCTCTGTCGCAGGAAATATTTACTAAAGTCCTAAACGGGTTTGGATGGGTCTTGGAGGATTAATCTCAACACTATAAGTAGACCCTCTGCATGGTTTTTTCATAACTTTGGAAAGCCGGAGTTATTGGGTTTTACCTTTTCTTCTCCTTACTACTTTTTATATTTCCTTGGATGATTTTTTGTATTTCTTTCATGTCTAATGGAGGTAAACTTCATGTACTAGGGTTGTGGTATAACCATGATTATTGACGTTTGATTAGTATTTCCATCTTAGTAGTAATTTATTCAATTCCGATTGTTTCTTTACTTATATTCTTAATTGCTTGATTGTTTGGGCAACAGTTAAGTTCTATACGCTATTTAATATACATGCTTGAAAGAGATGTTAGATTAGAGAAGAAGTGAAGAGAGTGTGATCTAATTATCCCTAGACTAGGGCTAGGATTTGTGTCTAGAAAAGACGTATACATAGGCGCCGCGTTCAATTAAATACCATAAACAAAGTCCATTCTTAACAGGTCAATTCCATAGAAATATAAGTGGCGAACTGTTTCGAATAAGCAAGTAGTAGTTCGAGAGAATACTACGAGAGAACAATTCGATTAATAACAACCATGAATAAAACTGCTAGGATGAAATAATTGGATGACTCAATAGGATTGGTGAACCAACAACAACCCTGGAACATTCATCTCATTAATAGCATAAAAACCCGCTCTTCCTTGTTTGAAGTTCATTATTTATTTTCTATTATTATAATTATAACCTTCGGATTTCATCTCTAGTTTAGATAATTAACATTAATTTAATTTAGCTGGCGGTTAATCATAAGTCCATGTGGGTTCGACATCTGATTTCTGAAATCACTATATTACCTGTACAACCATGTGCGCTTCCGTGTGCATTTGGGAGCAACAAAATGTAGCAGTCTTTAAATACAAGAAAGGGTAATATTAACCTCATCCTTTGGATATTTCAAGAGAACAATAGTTAAATGATAGACAACACTACAAAATCACTACATCAATATAACCTGTTGAAGAAAGAGTAAGGGCAAGACCTCGTTTATTTGAGTAAACTAACTCAAATAGTACATTACAAAGACTCTCACAGAATATCAGTATATTTATGCTTAGGCCTGTTACATACATAAGACTGCAACTAGTTCAGAAAAAACTAGGAACAGAGCCCGACAAAATCCATGCCTAATTTGCACAATTAAGGCAAATATATTCTACAAGTCCGACAAAATTGTCATTATCATAATAGTGTACATCCATAATGTGCGCATCGTATCACTCTCCATCTATTGCAAGAGAGAGAGTGTTCTATAAGCCTTTAAATCTAACTTGAAGAAACTATTCAAATATCGAGATGTTGCGGAACAGCATAGTAGTAGAGTTGAAGTACGTCAATTATCAAAAGCTCCCGAGCTCTTCATAGAAAATCCTTCCTCACTTGGCTCTCAATACATCTTAAGCCAACAACGGACTCAACTGCATATTAAAAAGATCTGCAAGGGATCCACGTACATCCATCTGAAGTAGAACAAGACCGTTAGCAATTGGAATAACGGAAAAAAGGAGACAGTTATAATCAAAATTTGAAACTTATACTTGTGGTAGCACTTCACGACTCTATTATATTATGGGGTCTCAAAGACTGAATTAGCTGCCAACCCTAAGCTGAAAAACTTTATCCTTCTCTAATAATGGGCTGGTTCTATCCCGGCCAAGCAGCTAAAGTGGGGAACCTAGGTGGGAATAGTGAAAGAAAGAGAACGGGAAGCATTTTTCGATCTCAACCATCCAAGTCAAACCATACCTTTTACGGCATGTGTGTAAAAAGGAAACTGAGTAATCACTGGCATGAACATGACACTTAGTTAAAAGTGGGGAGTGGGAGGGAGGGAGGGTAAACCAGTCACACTTAGAAAGAAATGGCAATTATATGGAAGAGAGAATTGATTCACCTCTTCTATATATTAACATTTTAGGGAAGAGATTACCTGGTCACAGCATACAAGTTTAGTAATCAGAGGATAGAACTCTCTAAGGTGACTCCTGAATATTTGGCTGTTCATAGAGCACATACCCCTCAGCACCTGAAAGACAGTTCGGACAAAATGATGCATGAGAACCCCCACTGCAGTTCCTAAATCTCAGATAAACGACCAGAAAATGAATGTATAGAACACAGAAAAGTGACACAACCCAACACGAAGCCAAAAGTGCCATCAACGCATCAGTACCTCGTGAGTTTAAAAAAATAATGATGTAGTAGAGCAGTTGTTGCAAAGGGTCATAAGGAGAAAAGAAATCAGAATGAAACTAAAAGAGTTTCAAGTAGCATACTGAAACTTCAGTATTATTTTTGATTAGGAAGTCAGGAACAGGGTGATTCAACCAAAAGTGATCTCTGTTTTAACAATAGAACACTTTTCTGTTAGTCAAAAATGAGCAATTCGTCCAAAAGGATACAGGTACCATGAGAGACCGCGGGATTTTAAGGTTAAAATACCCCAACATCAAAAGAAATTATGCTAACAAAGACTGATGGTCAATTGGGTATAACATAATTAGTAATGTGAGCAAATCATTCAGCTTTGGTATGAGAACCAGCATCTTCCAAGTTTGTGTTGATTGGTGACTCGATCCCTTAGCAACGAGCACAAAGTTGTACATCATAAACTAAACCTTGTTGGCTTAAAAATAATGCCAAAAGCAGTGCAGCCATGTGCTGCCGTCATGGCACACATTTTCTTGTTAAATAGCGTGACCTCCTCATCCAAACGCTTAAACTGTTCGACGGGGGACACTTTCATCTATTTAATATTTCTCGAAACACCTTATCAATTTTTTATTTGATCAAGCGTGCAGAAATGCTTTTGTTAATGGTGGCGTAAGACTTGGAACCTAAAACTAAAACCGATATCTGAACTGATACCACATTGATTTATGTGACCACCTCATCTAAAAGTTTAAACTATTATGGAGGACACTCTTCTAATTACTCAATTATATCTTAACAGTATGTATCCTCTACAAATTTTAAGGGGAAGAAAAAGAGGCTTACTAGAAGTGAGCTACTAAAAATTATTTCGATGATTAATTGAAAGCAGCTTCTTTTATAACCAAGAAATCTCTGAGAACTAGTGGGTGCACAGTCCGAATATGCTTTTGTCTGTGACAGGGTTTGAACCCGTGACGTGCACCTGGCTCACACATCACGTGAACCAAAGCCCTGAGGGCACACTAGTTAAAAGCAGTTAAAAGACTATAAATAAAAAGATGGAAACTTCAAGAAATCATGCAGTCCCTACCTTAACAATGATTGGAGAACGCAGCTCCAGAACTCGATGAACATCCATATTAGCACTCTCCGCCGTGCAGGATTGGAACTCAGATGCCTCCTTCAGGACCTGTCCACAAAACGACACCAGTTTCTCTTCTGCAATTTGTTGAAACTTATCTTCTTCAGTTGATTCTTCCTTTATAGAATTGATCCCAGTTGTCGTCTTCTGTAAGATATCAAGATAGATGGAAGTCCCTGCTAATTCCTGGCGGAGAAGATTAAATGGTGGCCTGTCCAACAATAACCTAAATCAAACACAAGCTGGTAGCAATTTGAAAAATATAGGTTTAAAAGGAGGAGAGAAATGAATCTGTTGAAATAACAGAGGAAACGATCCCAACCTTTCAGCAGGTATTTGGCGCATCCGCAATCTGAGATTGGAATAAGAATTATATGATGCAGCAAACTCTAACACAGAGAACAAGATGTCCATGATAGTTATCTTGTGTGTTGGCTTCAACTTGGTCCAGTATTTCTTCTGCATGTTTGAAACACATCAAAAAGGAGATATAGGAAGAGCAGAAAAATATTTTCAAAATATCACTTTAAAGTTTGTATGATGGTTAGACTTGCAAGTGAAGCTGAAATCTTAAATCCAGAGACTCACTCCAAAACAAACTATAGGTAATAGCTACAGCTTCCCATAGGACACTCCAACAAGCTCAGAGTGTAGTTTGCACATCATCTAATTTTATTTTATTTTGAATAAGGTAACATTCGTATTCCATCCAAAGGTATGAGCACTTTTATGCTGATGTGAAACTTTACAGGTAAAGCCACCAAAAACAGTGGCCAGGAGGTAATGACGCTAGTTACAATTTACACATTGCCTAGAAAATCTACCAAATCACCTACTTCCCCCACTATATCTTTACACCAAAAATAAAAGAGACTAAGACATTTCATTTTAACTATCTGTATGGTGTTAGCTTTGTCTTCAAATTGTCTTGAGCTTCTTTCCTTCCAAATTGACCACCAAATAAAAGCTGGAATGAACTCCTTTGCCTTTCTTCCAATTTCTTTCCAGTTGCATAGTAGGATTCCAGTTTTCACATCATATAATTGCAAGATAAGAGAAGGCTTACAGTTGCTCTTCCTATTCATGTTTTGTCAAAACTCTTAGGTAGTCACTCTGTTCAAAGCTCTTCTAAGAGCCCGTTTGGATTGGCTTATAAGTTGGCTTATAAGCTGTTTTCAGCTTTTTTGAGTGTTTGGCTGGCCAGCTTAAAGTTATTTTGTGCTTAAAATAAGCTCAAAAAAATAATTGGGCCCATTTGACTTAGCTTATCTAAAGCAGCTTATAAGCTGAAAACAGCTTATAAGCCAAAAAAAATAAGTTGGACTACCCCAACTTATTTTTTTCAGCTTATAAGCTGCAAACAGCTTATAGAAATAAGCTCATCCAAACACCCTCTAAGTTGCATGCTTTTAAGTTTCTTGTTCCTTCCACTATTTCAATTGCTACTAGCAGAATTTGGGATGACAATATCAAATTTAATGATTTACCAGATTGTTTGAATGTAAAATGTCTTATCTGAATCAGTTTACGTAGTTAATGAAATAAATGATACATTGCTATCAGAAGGTTAATCAAGGTCCTAACGAGTGATCAATAAACTAAACTTTTTTCCACATCCAGACAACTAAACTCAATTTCACCCTAAAACTAGGAAATTGTGCTTTCATCATTCCTCGGGAAAAAAAGGACAAAATCTGAAAACTAATCTAACTAGAAAACCTTTACAATTCCATATACAATCAACTTTTGCCATGTAAAACAGGGTAATAGCATGTGCGCAAGCTAGCTAGCCCGGACACCACGGTTATCACTTATCACAAGAAGAAATGGGGTAACACTCTTACATCATTCCAATGTCAATCCCAAAAATAATACATGATCAAAATTTGGTTATCCCTATGTTACTCGGACTCTTCACTTTCGGTGCCGCACTCGTGTCAACACGACATGGGTGTGGGTGTGGGTGTGGGTGTGGGATCCGTACCCGATCTGGTCAACCGAGTTTGGATACTTTGACCAAAATCGAAGGAAAAATTGGGGACAGATTCAATGATTTCTTTAATCAAAACGCAAGCTAAGGTGAAATTGAAGAAAATGGATACCTTGTATCTAGAAATTTCTATGTCACTCCTTTTCCTTTTATCTCCTTCCTGGATTCTCCCCTTGATCAATATTTTTTCCTCAAGTTTTCCACATAATATCTCATAATTTAGGTTTTACAACTCTATTTTTAGATATTTGAATTTTTTTTTTAGCTGAATCCCCGCACCCGTATCCATAACTGGATTCGTATCCCCAAATCTTAAAATTTAGATCATGAAGGATCCGACCTCTAGATCCTCACCCGTGTCGTACACCCGCACCCGAGTCCGAGCAACTTAGATCCCATATGCATTTGGTTATATCTGAAAGAAAAAAATGGAAAAAGTACTCTTGATGTATTATATATCTATAGGTCCAGGCACTTTTTTGCTAACTTTTAGCATAATTTGAAGAATCTGCAGAAGATGCCACACCCATTTGATACAGGCACTTCAAGTCAAGTGAAGGAGCCATTTTAATTAGTATAAGATCATTTCCATTTAGGTATTGCCATTTTTCAGACTCCTCAAGATTAAGGATCTGTTCGATTCAGAGATGATTTATTCTCTAATTTCTTCAATAGTTCCAATTGAACACAAACCTCTATGGTTCCATATATTCGACAAAGAAGAAAAATCATTTTTATCACATTTTCTCATTTTTTGGAGAATTAGAAAACACTGTATCATTATACTTCACAAGAATTTTTCCATCCCTGTGCATTTTGACTTCCCCTGTGAAATTCGAAAATTTTATCCTTAGCTATTCACAAGTGGTCAGATTTCCAACAAAAATATAGTAAAACAGAAAATCAATATGTCTGTGCTTATCAAAATACCTAAAAGAGCTAACTGTTACAAATGAGGTACAATTATATATTGAGGGCAAATTCGAACATGGAAACTACAATTTTGAATCACGTAAGCCCCCTTTGTCATCTATAAGGCCATAATACAGAAATGACACCTAACGTTCTCTGAGCCATATAATTGTTCAGGGAAAAAAAATAAGGGCAGTAGACGACTGGTAAAGAGTAGGATACTTTACCAGATTATTGTCAACTAAGCATCAAAACATATGCCTTATCAATACCAGAAGCTATTGCAACAGCTCCAATGATTTTCTATTGGAGCACTGGACAGAGAAACTTAGCACTGCAAGTTAAAAAGCACAAGCAATACCTGAATGCTATCAATTGCACTGAGAAGTAGCAACTGTGTGATGCATTTGCTCCTAATAGTGGCCAATATTGAACTTTCATCCTCATCTTTTGCCTCAGGCTCCGCATCGTCAGCTAATAACTATACATTAGATAGAAGAGCAAGCAGAAGAAATAAATCAAAATAATAGAAAACGGTACTCAGTGGAAGTACTAAAATAGGCAACACAGCCAGTTAACTTTGCAGCTCAATAACAAATGTAACAAGATATTCACCCATTACTTTATTGAAACATCGATGATACAAGAAAGTATATCAATAAGACATCCATTATTGGAAGCATTCTCTTTTAAAAATTTGCGAAAAGAAAAAGAAATCACCTTTTGCTGGATAGTTTTGAAACGTCAGCATCATCCTCTTTTTGATAAGAAAGGATATCAATGTTAAGAATTCTCTGTTTCAAACGAATATTGTAGTTTGACTAGAAAACTAATTTTGATCAACGCAGTATATGGACAAAAGCCCTTTTGTATTATAAGAGATATTAATGAGGAAATGATGACTTATTTGCCGAATTACATAAAATTGCACTATTAACCATCAGATGATACGTCATCTTGGTATCGCATGTGAGCTTCGCATTAACAGAGACATGTTTGCATGTCCATTAACATAACAACCAAACAAAAAATGAACTGTGTACCTAATACGTTCTTTAATGTATAAAAAAAGGATTTCTTATTTGAGAATTATATTATGTTGTAGGCTCCATTGTTCACCAAATTTTGACAAATACATTTTTCCTGGGACATTTCCAATTTACATACCACAGTGAGGACAGCACACCAACCAAAAATGAGGCAATACCTTTGACGGTGAAGTTGGTAAATTATCAGAAGCCTGAATCTTTGGTTTAGAGGTGAAACTTCTGATGAAGCGGTTGTCCATCATATTTCCCATAATTTTCTGACCTATTGTTTGACTACGGTCAAGACCTTCCGGAACAGTAGGTTTGTCAAATCTCCCAGATGGTGAGGGCATACCTATAAAGACATTTCTCTATAATTATTTGCGAGCAAAACTCAACAGAAAAGAATAAAATGGTTGAATTTCCTCAACGGCAACCTCCAGTTTCCTCCAAATCAGCAGGGCGCTCCGATCCATGATTATCGTCCAGCACGTCTGATGAATGGCCACCAACAGTTGGAGATGACAAGCCACCAGCATTTCCATTTTCAGCAACATTATGCTGATTATATCCGACAACTCAATATTAGCGAAAATTTGGGATTCATTACACGCAGTAATGATCTTATTTCTTACCAGTGCAGTGTGATGCTTTGAGTTCTCAAAACCCAAATCATTGAGAAGCTCAAGGGGTTGAGTTGCGTATGAAGCATTTCTGAGACATACAACATATCAACTATATCATGAGAACAAATAGTCAACCAGAAAGAACAACGAAAGAACAGACGACTTAATAAAATTAGAATCGTACCTTATGCTTTCCAGCAAGGTGTCCCAATCATTGTAGCTAAATTGGTGCCCACCAACTTCAATAAGATGCACCAATGCACCAAGAGAAATTGCAACTACAGACTGATCAGATTTTTGGGCACAATCTAAAAGCAAACCCAGCAGTGGGGGCAGCATGAAACACACATTCTACAACCAAAATGCTCAGGAATTAGAAATTTTCAGATCTCAGAAAATAGAGTTAGCATAAAAATCACATGATCAATTCCACAATTCTTCCTCATAAGAAGAAAAAGGGCATGATAATTTTATATCATACATTCTCTATTGTGGAAGAACCAAATATAAAACATAACCTGCTGTGGAAGGCTTCTAGTAAATGAAATTGTTAGTTAAACTTCTATAAATCTTAATAAGACCACAGATTGTAATAAATTACAGATGACCGTTCACTATTGGAAATGAACTGCATTACAGAGGATTTGTATGCACAATACATGTAGCACTATACTTTCAACAAGACACTCCTAATCAAATTCCAATATTGGGAATGAACTGCAAAATAGAGCAGAGTCAGCGGCAACAATTGTGAGTTCCAATTCAGAAGTTCAACAAACTGGCATTTTAGGTGACATAACATACTACAAGTGGACCATGTGCTCAAAGTGATCTAGGGCTACCATGAGAAAACCGTGATGGGCCACAGGAGAGACCAAGGCCTGCAAAACTAACCAGCATAGATAAATGAGTTGGGAAGTAAAATGTGTTGACTAGGCACCATACTTCAGCCCAGGACTGTTGCTCTTGCAACCATGATGTATGGGCCAAGACCGCAACACTATGCTTCTGCTGGAGTTACAGGACTGTTGCTCTTGCAATCATGAAGTATGGGCCAAGACCACAACACTATGCTTCTGCTGGAGTTATTTTTCTCATAAAGGTTCTACATAGACATTAAAATTTCTAGATTTTGGATATGAGTTGTGCTATAGGGAGATACCAAAAGCAGTAGATACAAAGGCCTTTGAAGACCACAAGAGGGAGCTTGAGTACGACTAAAGCAGTCTAAATTTGGTCAGTACATGCTACCCCCAAAAAATTAGTCATCTATCGGTTAGCGAGCTCCACTAGACTATTGTCATCTAAAAGCATAAGGATGAGGGAAGTAAAAAAGCTATTAGCAAAAGCTAGGGCCATGAGAAGTGGAGAAAAAAATGCAAAAACTAGCACGCCAAAGAAAAGAGAAATAAGGGCTTAAACTAGATGAAGTGTGTTAAAGATGATTCTTAACAAGTATTGACAAAAGATAATGAGCTCAAAGAGAGATGGAGAGGCTATTTTGATCAACACTCAAATAACGAGAATAACTTTAAAAATCTCCATACAAATAAAAAATTTAGCTACACTCATAGAATTAGGTTGGTCGAAGCAATATATGCCCTGAAAAGTAGGAGGATCATAAAAGTCTGTGGTCCAGACGGCATCCTCATACAGGCCGGACGTGTCTTGGAAAGGTTAAGAGTAGAATGAGTTACCAAGCTTCAATACTATAATAAGAAGTGGTAGAATGCCCGATGGGTAGACAAAGAGTACTCTGATTCAACATATAAAAACAAAGGAGATATCCAAAGGAACTATTGTGGCATTAAACTTGTGAGCTACACGATGAAACTTTGGAAAGGAGTAATAAAGTACTTTGATTGACAAACTAGCTTTATTTCATAGACCATTAGCACACTGGGTAGCCTAGTGCAGTTGCAAATGTAACTACTCCCAATGCTGGTGAATCAGGCGACAAGCTTATCAAGCAATTCAAATAATTGATTACACCATAAAGCAAACATTAAAATTGGAGAAAGCTGGACAAAAGATACAATGCAAGTGCACGGTTATGATAGTCAAAAGGTATTAGATATTGTACAAATACTAAAGCATACTGGGAAGAGATGAAACAACGCAGACAGAATAGCGGAAATACCCCCACATAGTAAGATCTGGGGAGATGAGAAACAAGTCAGAAGATCACACGAAAAGAACAATCATACCCGTTAATCACACATAAGCAAGTCATTAAGCAAATAATTACTCATACAGAAGGTTAGGAATTGAACTTAAACACTTTGTTTTTTCAATTATTTGGACTTGAACAATTTGAATGGATCAAATCAGGAAAATTTAGCCTTCAGAAGTAGCAGCTAGTTAACACAGTCTTTATCAACCACTTCTTATACCTTGTAAAATGTGTTGAACAGGTTGCACAGCAATTGGAGTGAATGAATGCTACTTTCACGTGGCCATTCATCAGGAGAGGTCAGATTCTCTTTCCCAGCATGTCTGACATGATCAAAAATGGGAAATAGGACGCGGTGAAAAATGTTCTCCCAAAACGTGGATGAAAATTTGCCACCTCTCTCGTTCAGCAAATCGAATAAAACCTCAAGTGCACAGTTTCTAACCTCTGGTCTAGGATCAGAGGTCAGATCAGATAGACCAGCCAGCATTGGGAACCAAAAATGCTCCGTGACATCACAAGTCACATCTTCAGCGGTGTCAACTGGCTTCAAAGCACCACCAGGTATAAGGCCCTGAAATTCATTTCACACTGAATAAGATCAGCAGAAACTTATGCAATTTCTTTAGAGAATAACAGATCCTTAGATATGCAACTGAGCACCAAATAGCCAGCATGCGGATGGTTATCGAAAGTAAGAGAAGATATCTACATATGACACCTGAAAATAGTCACCTAAGTATCGCATATATCCCATTTGTCAGAATTAGATATACCTTGTTCATATAAAATTGCTAGATTATCTGAGGCACTCCATTATAGTGATTCTTACAACTTATTTTCAAATTCAAGGTTAATTTTCACAATTTCTTGGGTCCCAATACATGGAAAATCAACTGTCATAACCATAAATGAATTCATAGGAGGACAAATTGAAGATGAAATAATGAATGAAAATGACAAGGAGGGGAAGCCTCCTCAACTAAGTGAGATCAAAATGACAAGGAGGGGAAGCCTCCTCAACTAAGTGAGATCCCAGGCAACAAACCTCTGCAAGACGATCCTCGCATATACGAAGTAGTGCAATTGCCTTCAAGCTGATTCTGTGAGAAGTCTTGTTATTGGCAAATCTGATTAAGCAATTGACACAGTCCATGAAGCAATCTCCAACTACTTGATCAAAGTGCTCCAAGATAACTACAAGATTATTTCAATGTTAACACTACAACTAAGTCTTCCGCAATGGAATCTGAAAAGTGAGAAACATACAGAAGCAACAAAGCGATCCGTACCCTGTTCAACATTCTCAAAAGCACTTTCAACAATCGGCTCTAGGTCATCATCTGCGGCAGCTGTAAATATCATGAACACACTTCGCCAACCAGACTTAATACTTCCCACCTTCGACTTTATCATCTGCTACCGTGCAGGAATCAGTATATTTCCCCCAAAAAAATGCAACTCAAGAAAAAGATAAGATGCATACGTACTTGCACAATGCAATCCACAATAAGTCTCCTTATAGTTTCACTTCGACTGCTTCGCATAAGAACGACAAACGGTTTTAAAATATCATTCTGGAAGGTAAAATTGGCGAGCTCGGCACGCTCCAAATACTTCATACCAAGTTGCCGAAGAGAATCTATGGCATACATAGCAACTTTCTCTTCAGGATGGCTCCCAGCAAAAATAAAATGAGTAGCCAGAACAGACCATATTCTTGCCCAAACCTGGAATGTCATTACAGACAGCATATTAGGGAAATGAAAGGCAGTTATCATCAATGAATTAATTCACTGGGACTAACAAAAATATGCACCACCTCATACTAGTTATCAATGATAAGCTGATTCCTATTGTGCTAGAAGAGATGCAGCCCCATAGCTAAATGAACTTCAAAGAATTAGTAATACTAGTCACCCAATTAGCTATTGGAGGTGGAAACGCACCCACTTAGGTGATAAGGTTCTTTATGTGATCAAACAAATCACTAATATGGAGAAAAGGAAGTATCAGAGAAATCCATAGAAAATTTGTCACAATACACAGAATAAATTAATATAAATACTATTCATCCAATATTGGAGGTGGAGACACCCACTTAGGTGATAACGTTCTTTATGTGATCAAATAAATCAACAATATTGAGAAAAGCAAGTATCAGAGAAATCCATAGAAACATTCGTCAGAATACACAGAACAAATTGTTCTACTAAAAATCTTTCTCAAAATATGTTCTACTAATGTACCAATTGTTTAGAAACGAAAATTGATGATATACCCAGTGATATCAATAATAGCCAAAAGAAAACACTAATAAATTGAAAGAGCATAATGCCTCATTCAAGATTCAATAATAACTTTTATTTCAGATAACTTTACGCTTATTAAAAAAAGCTCCTCCGTATCATTTTTAGTTTACTTCTTTGATCCTTTAATCAAAGGAATTGCTTCAATTTCAAGTAAATTCCTAGCTAATTGTTTCAAGTTCCCATTGCCTCTACAAAACATCTTAAGAAGTGCATAGCATAAGAGTAAATTTGGCGCCATTTTAAATTTCTAAAATAAAACAGTAAATTAAACCAAATAAGAAATATGGATTGAAATTATTGATGGCCTATATTTGAGTGAGCTCCACTTTGGCACAAACATAAATGTCCTGCAAACCTGCAGGATAAAAAAACCCGAAGACACATGCAAACATCATACAATTCAAATATATATTCATTTTGAAATAAAATCTCCAGTAGGCACCGGAGTAGATCTACACTTCAAAAAAAACACTAGACATGAAAACAAATGCCTTGGGACACCTATTGAATTAGACCTTCTAAGACTAAAAAGAGTAAAACGACATTCAAAGAATAGAAGAGAACTCTTCATTGATGAGTTTATAAAATCGTTAACTTTCTTAGTTTTCCCTCTTAGTAAATCAAGTGCAAAGAGAAAATAATTCCACATGCACAATGAATTAAATATTTGTAATACATTAAGTTTGTAATTAGTATGATTATCCCTTGAGCCACAATTTAAATTTCACAAGAATTATTTGTCATAAGTGTTGTGTTGTGTAGCACTAGGCAACAAGAGGTAAAGAGATGGATAACTAAATAATACAACCAAATCATCTATCAGGTCAATGACAAAAATTTGCCCAACACTAGTATCAAATTAATGAGTGGAGCAATTACCATTCGTATGCGAGCCATGTTGTAATAGCTGATCTCAACAAGTTTTTGCAAGCTGAAAACACGTGCAGGATATTGTCTTAATTCCTCAGCTGAGACTTTACACAAACCACTGAAAAATTCAACGACTGATTCACTGGGCAGTTTAACACTATTCACAAACACTTGCTCAGTAGGTTTTCCAGTCAACTCTCTAAGAGATTGAAGCAGAGCATCTCTGGAAATTTGATTCGATCCTTGCATAACTGTTGCAGCCATTGAAGGATTAGTTACTATAAACTCAAGCCGGGAAATGCACTCAAGCACCGCAATCCATGTATCCTGCAGAGCTTCAGCATCTGAATCACATATAGCCAGCAGAGTTCGAAGTGCTTCCACATTTTTACTTTTCATATCCCTTGGTACATGTAAAAGATTAAGTCTGCAGAGAAATTGCGAAAGTTGTTTCAATCTCTAATCAGGAAAGCATAAATTTATCCTCATACATAACCAAACCCACTCCACCTGACCCCTGCCCCAGAATCTAAAGAGAAAAGAGCTAACTTTTCCAGAATTAACTGCTAACTTTGTCCAAGCTGCTTTAATTATCAAAATAGTTTATCACACTGAATAAGAGAAATTAACGGAAACGTCCAAGAGATTACCTAAGAAGAGTTGTCAAAAATGCATATCGCATGGTGTCCATTCCGAGAACATGTGTGATGTGTATTCCAGCTTTAAATCCTTCCATGCAAACACTGACCCGTGCTTTGTTATCTCCTTCCTCCATAAGAACTGCTAAAGTGGCAAGCAGTGGCCATCCTAGAGCTTCAATCATTGGACGCACAAGTTTGATATTGTGTGAAGTATAAAAGACTCCTCTTTTTCTTCCTTGATTTCGGAAAATAGCCTGTGTCTGCTTGATGATAGCCTCGCTCTCCGATTTTGGGTCAATTGAAGATCTCGTTCTAGGCAGTGCAAGATTGAGAATATTGACAAGGCGTCCTCTCTCCTCAGCTTCAGGTTTCTGCTTGCTACTTTTTGCGAGGCCAACAGGATCATCTTTCATCTTTATCTCCTCTTTAACAATTGAATCATAGATCTCCTCCAGCAGTTCCTTTGGAGCACAATCTTCTGCTTCATCAGTGGAATTCATACGTACAAAATCATCCTTTGACATTTTTGGCCAGACCATTGGGTTGTGAGCATCCGTATTCAGCATTATAACTGCATATGCTAGAACATATGCTGTGTCTGCATTCTTGAATAGACCAGGATTGTCCGCACAGTAACTGTTAAAAGAAATAGCGCTCAGCCCAAGCAATAGATATTGTTATGAATGATGGATTTGGATTACCAATGCAAGTAACCCATCCACCACGTGTTTCAGAAACACCTATTACAGAAAACCAAGTGGCTAAGGATATACCAATTTCTAGTCCTCATCTAGATTGAATAGCTTTGATCATTGGCACTTAGTTTTCTCAGACTTTTTGGCTATTCAATATGTCATAAATTAAGATATATAATAAAAATAGTTCTAATCATTGGCCCTTATGCCGCAAATGACAACCTCAACATGAACTATTTCTAGTAACAACAAGCTCTTTTTTTTTTGATATAAGAAACAAGCTTTGCTATTAATGGCAAACGGGATCCCACAAGTAGAAAAAGGTTCAATTAAGCACAAACGCAATTCGAGTAACCTTTTAAGTGAAAAGGAGCAGATTTCCACTTCTAAAGTTAATGTACACTCTTTTCCAAACATATTATTACATTCACAATGGTTATTTGCCTGAGGGTTAAAACCAATCTTATCTGTATGTATTTTTCGCATACCCTAACCCACAAGCAGGGACAAATTCCCACTGCTCAGCAAATGTGTGCATAATGCATTCACAGAAGGACGACATCTCAATGATATTGGGAGCTTTAAATGAATGCCTACCGCTCTGCAAACTTTTCCATTATGCGATCTATCTTCTGAGCTTCCCCAGGAAGTCTGAACCCTTTAAGAAATTCACGAATTGCCAAATCAAATTTCATTCCAGAAAAATTCATAGAGTCAACATAAGCATGCATGACAGCCACAGGAAACTCCTCATGCTGACCCAAGTAGTCACCAATCATAGCCTGAAATTCCAGTACAGTTAGAATTTCTCTACAAGTCAATTTAGAGAGGCAAAAGAAGAATAATAAGGGCATAAATGATACTTTACCTTGTCCAAGCTAGGAGAACTTTTGAGAAATTGAGCAACTGAAGTTGGTGAGTTTTCAACCAGCCCATTTGATATTAGATGTTCAATTCCCTTCGTAGGTTTTCGATTGAACTGCATTATTTCGAATAAACCAAACATTAGCAATCCAGCCCAAGCACATACCAGTATATAAAAGGCAGCAGCAGGCAGATACTTTATCCAAATAGATAGTAAAACAGAAGCATCAAAAGCTGATAATTTCCTAATTTTCAATGAGAATGGGCCAAGAAGACATACTTCAGAAATAGCTGCTTCAATAGTAGATTTGTGGGCCTTCAATTTCTCAAAATTACTGGGTAAATCATCCATCTTATCAGGGTCTCCTTTTAAAGTTTCTTCTTCAGAGGACTGATTCCTCTTGCTCAGCCTTTCTGACTCTGTCCAACACTTCTCCCATTCGACAAGAGATTTTAGCACATTTACAAGACACTATAAAGGCCAGATAAGCACAAAAGAAAGTGTTAGGGTGAAGTATAATATTAAAATTCCAACAAAAGCTCAAGAAAAAGGTATTCTAAAGAGATGCCTGAAGAGAAGATGCTTTGATTGACGCTATCTGGGACGTGGCAACTGAGTTTGGCTCAGCATTTTGAGTCCCTTGTGCAATTTTGGATAATGTGGTCACCTATACGAGAGAACAAATAGAGGTAGGACATTTGGTCATACATAACCAAGAAATTGCAAAGCCAACCTCTTGCAGAGATAGAGAGAGAGAGAGAGAGAGAGAGAGAGAGAGAGAGAGAGAGAGAGAGACCATTCGTTCAAACAAGTTAGGTGCTTGAAGATCACAATCATAGTTCACATAAAGGTCAACAAGCATCTGGGAATTCTTGCAGACTTTCTCTAGCATCCTGCAAAGACAGTGATGACAATGATTGAAATGTTTTTGTACTAGTTTGCATGAATTCGGTTATTGACACAAGAACAAGGTAATCCATCGATGCAACTTTGTTTGATAATAGCATGAGATTTTCTTTTTATTTCTCCGTTCTTAAAAAAAAGACCTTAACTTGGATAGCTCTAATACATTTAATGCTAGTGGGGTTCCATAATTTCTTTTAGGACAGTGGTGTACAGGTAAGCTTGCACGCATCTCGACTATTCCACCGGGTACCTGCTAACTCCTACCAGCGCAAGTACCGGATAACTCTGCCCACCAAAGCTTAGGCAGATGCAAAGAAATTGCCTATTGTTTTTTGCCTCCATTGGGATTCGAACTTGAGAACTCACGGTTATTCTCCCATTTCATTGACCATTAGACCACATCCTTAGTTGTTGATGCCATCATATTTTCAACTTTCATAATCATGATTACACCCCAAAAGACAAACTTGTACAAAAAGGTAATACAGTCCCATTGAATTGAGAAAAGCTGGTTTGTGACAGATATCATATCCAAGGTAAACTTTCCATTCTAATAAGTAAAACAAAAAGGACATATCATAAAAGCACGCTATGTTAGGGTTTACATTATTTTTTTTTATGACAAGGGAACCCGCAGCCGCTACCCTTCGTATGCGCACAGGGTAAACCCTGCTCCTGTGCAATAGCCTACAAACCACAAAGGAGAGATAACCCGCACTAGGCAAGCCCCGTGCGACGAGCTCGACCCAGAAGGTGAATCCTCTGTTGTGGGCCAATGCGTATAAGCTTGGCTTTCTTAACGTGGCTGATTTGACGACACAGTACATGGATGTCACAAATCTATTGGCATAGAATATGGAATCTTTTCTACGTAAGTTGTAGTAGGCAGGGGGTTTCGAACCTGAGACCTCCATTGTGGAAGTCCCATGCTTAACCAACTGAGCCACCCTTGCAGGTTATATAGAAATAGAAATTTAGAGATCTGTTTCAATTTCGCACTTGTGGGATTACACTGGGTTTGTTGTTGTTGTAGAGATCTGATTCAATTTTTATATTTAGGTTGGTTTTTCAGGATATTATATCGGTTTTTACACGTTCATATGTTGTATTATATAGTTCCAAGTTGGGGATTCGGTTTTATTCGTTTTTGATAAGTTGGAGTGGTTATTAGGAATTAAGCATTTATAGGCCTTTTATAATGTTTAGATATAGGGCTTAAGTTTCTTTTCCACAAAAATTTTGTAAGTCAGTGTGTTAACTTAGCAATCTTTTCAACTCAAAATATTTTAGGAAGTTCAACTAAATTATTAAGAATGGGTCTTTAAAGAGATGTCCATATACAAGAAGTATACTGTAGACCAAAAAGTACAAAACCAATAAAAAGATATCATTTTCTACGAACGAAACCCAATCATCTATGCATAAAGGGGGTGCCAAAAAGAAGTAGGGATAAGAGGCTAATTGCTCAATTGCACAAAGCTCATCTGATGTTTCTTATTAGACATAATGCTTGGCAGCTTGTTGATTTTTATAAGCTTAATTTATAGAGAGGAAAAAAAAAGGAATAGATTTCCAAATAAAGATGTATGAATTATTGCCAGACAACCAGAATTCAGTTTATTCATATTCACAGATCAGCTCATCTACACTGCTAGATATATCTGTGAGCACCAATATACTTAAAACAGAGATCATGAAGGTGAAAGAATTCTCCACTCTGTCAAAGGCTCCTGTCCTGCTCCCCCCAAACTATCCACAAGGGAGCATGCGAAGGCAGCTACCAGATTAGGCCTCTCTATTCGTATGAAGTCAAGATTGTCTTTCTCCAAAATAACATTAAGGAGGAGGTCAATATAGAGCAACCATCTACTTTTCAGAGAGTATGTTCTAGCATGTCAATGCAGATGGTATTATGATTTGAAACAGTCTCTACTAATTTAGATTGGATGTTTCAATTCTGTAGTTCAGCAGTTTGGATCAGTCAATAGTAAGTCAGAACATTCTGTTTTATATCAATGCTCTACACAAGGTTGGTCTCTATAAATTATTTGTGTCGATGAGAGTTAATCACAGGAGATGACCAAGAAAGAATTGTGACACTAAGGCACTTCACTCACTTCCAGATAAGGACATAGGAACAACTTACGTACTTTTTGGACATATAGGCTGTTCATAAATCAGGTGTGTTGTACATACTTGATCTTGCAAAGGCCTATGATCATGTGAATTAACAATTCCTAGACTCCATTATCTTACAGATGGGATTTGGGAAAAATGGAGAAAATGGGTCAAGTTTTGCATCTTTTCAGTGAGATATTCTGTTTTGGTGAATGGCAACCCGAATGGCTTTTTTGGGATTTCGAGGGGTCTGAAACAAGAGGACCCTCTATCACCAATGTTGCTCATTTTAGTAATGGAAGCTTTCAGCAGGATGATGGACAGGCTGTCTTGGGAGGATAGGTAAAGGGTTTCAATGTTGCGGTTAGGGGTGTAGGGACAGTCTCGGTTTCAGGCTTGTTGTTTGCAGATGATACCTTGATTTTTTGTGCTACAGATGAGACCCAACCGGATTATTTTTTTTTTGATGACAAGGGAACCAGCAGCCGCTACGCTTCGAGTGCCCACAGGGTAAACCCTGCTCCTGTGAGATAGCCCAACCGGATTATTTTGGGCCAAGTTCTTACTTGGTTCCAGGTGGTGTTAGGACTTCAAATTAATTTGAGCAAGTGTGAGATTATTCCCGTTTGGGAGGTGAATGACACTAGCTCGCTCGCTCAGGCTGGAGCTCTCCCGACTACCTATCTTGGATAACCATCAACGGAGGGTTGAGAACAGATTAGCAAGGTGGCAGAAAAAATATTTGTCCAAAGACGGGAAGAAAGTGCTTATTAAGAGCACTTTATCGAGCATTCAAACTTATTGTGGAAGAGCAGGAGAAGGAGGAAAAGACTCAGGGCATGGAATGTGGTTCCTCTCGCGTTAATGCGGGCAGTGGCATACGTAGGATCTTTTTTAAGCAGTATCGACATCTAAAGAGGTGAACAAATGAACAAACCACTATAACATCATGTTAAAATATATCTAAATCGTATTAATAAAATATAACTCACATAAATTGTTATTACTCTCCTTGACAAGTTTTCATATTTGAAATGTTTTATTCAAATAGGTTGACCATAAGAAATAGTACTCCGTACCAAATACATTTCTTTTTATATAATACACCAAATAACCACTCAAAAGTCCATCATCCGTTCGATTAGATAAATCCGTTTTAATCAACTTCATATCCAAGAAAGATCTCTTAAATGTAGAGTAGAAATTGGCAAAAGTAAAGTAAATTTTACAAGCGGGAACAAAAGAAGATGAGTATATGCTTCTTGTCCCTACTAGTTTTTTATAGAAAGATCACCAAATCCCTTAAAATTGGAAAACCTTTAATCATGATCACACACATTAAGTTAAAATATTAATTTAAATAAACCTCAAACACATTCATGGAATTAAATTCACAAAGAAAAACAGTGGATGTCATCGAAAAAATTCTATTTAGAAATTAAAAAAAACCTAAAAAATAAGAAAAGAACTTCAAAAAAATAGCAGCAAATAGCACGCCTTCCTAGAGTTGCAAAAGAGAATGGATAAATTTTTCCCAAAGTTAGAATTTAAGAAAAACCTGTTCCACATTGGTTTTAAGCAAATTATTGTCTAAATTGTCATGGAAATTGATCCTAGGTGGCTGGTAAGTTTGGTTTTTCGAAGTAAGGAGGGATCAATCCTCTCTCACAAGTCACGACCTGTATTTTTAACAGAGAAAATAGGGAGGAACTTAAATAAAAATTAAAAATCAAATAACTCTGCATCTGGAATTGAACTCAGGATTTCGATGCAGAAAAGCAAGGCGCTATACCAGCAAGCTAGGTTGCTAATTATGTCATGTGAGTCACTTATACAGGTTATATGGGTTTCCGCATATTATAAATATATATTTCGTAAAATTTCCGGACGAAGGGGTGTCAACGTGGGTCACCCCCTGAATGTGGGTTGTCCGGAGAGAGAAAAATAGGAGAGCTTTTGAGGGGGTAGAGTCGAGTTTTTCTTAGAGGAGTTGAGGAGTAGTCTATGATCCTTATTTACTTTTGGTGCATGCATAGAGTTCCTTGTTGTATAGAAGATTGGGTGGAGTTAGTAGAGAATCATATCTTTCTGTAGGTTCTTTACTTTTTGGTATACCCCTTGTATACGGACAGCTTTTTCATCATGTTTATGAATGAAAATACATTTACTTGATCAATATAAATCAGGTGTGATCATCTCATCTAGGAAATATGCTCCCGATATGTCAATTGACTCACCTACGGACCCTAATGTCAAGCTACTTTCGGAACAAGAACCGTAGTACATCTAAGCTGCTATGGCAGATTAGTTGGTAAGTTGAACTATTACATCCCCAAATATTTTTCTTTCTTTTTCTTTTAATTTAGTGTTGGCAGTCAACTTTGGCAACATCATCCTGATAGTTCGTAGGATGAAATATACGCATCCTTCAAATGTATCAAAGTCAAGGACTACATAAAGATTGAGAATACTGAGTATTCTGGGTGTAGTTCGGTGGGACTCTATCTCTTGGAAAAAGTAAAAGGCATGGTGAGGTTGATAAATCAAGTGCAAAAGCTATATAGAGAAGCTATTCTCATTTAAGCAAAAATCATACCTCGGAACACTCGTTTTTGCATTCAGGTCTGTGCCATCCAGTGGACGTAGGACAATTAAGGGAAAGAAGATACCAATTTCACCCTGAAATCAATTTTATAATTTGCAACCTCTCAAATTTTGAAATAGATCCCTCAATCTCAATAGGAAGTGTAAACACTGTGTACCTTGAGACATTCCCTGAATCGCAATGCTAGGACCGAGAAAATTCCTGTAGCATACTGCCAAATTATGTGGACAATTATTAGCGAGTTAAACATCACAAGAGTTTCAGAAGAATATCAATCACATGAGTGTATAGCTTCAGAAAGCAAAATTGATAACCTGAAATATGGTAGGTGACTGTGAAACTGATGCTCTTAGTAAAACATATGAAAGATAAGCCTTGACGGAGTCCATAAACTGAAAGTTTTTCGTGAATGAGTCGCTAAGTCCCTCCAAAAGACCCTGTGGTTCAATTATGCAAAAAAAAGTTTTTTGATAAATAAGCAAAGTTTCATTGGTCGAAACCAGCATTAAGAAAATGCTAGTGCAAAATACAGCTAAGGTTTTACATGATTGCAGTGTGCTGATAAAATCAAGTATAGCGTCAACTTCATTTTACAAATGCCATAAGCTAAGACTATGCCAAAATAATTTAGTAGAAGACGAGGATTCCTGTCAATTGCACCTAAGAGGTCAGAGATTTACACTCAAAAGAATCCTGATGATGAGGAAAAAGACAAGCAAAAAGAGAATATGCCAACTGGTATACAAGAAAATGCTTAAAAGATATCCAGCAAAAGTATTTAGGGCTAGAAAAGCATTTTGAAGCTCGCTCATACCATCTGAACCAAATGAAACCAATCCGAAAGCCTTTCCAATCATACTTGATTTCAAAAACTAAAAACCAAATAGTCTTGACGAATTTACAGCAATTCCTAGTTCTATTCACGCATAATTTTTTTAAGATAAGTCAGCCAGCATATCCAGGTTACCTATGTAGATCAAAGAACTGAATATATGAGTTTTTTTTTTCACTTTTTTGGACTACAAACTAATACTCCCTCCGTTTCAATTTATGTGAACCCATTTGACTGGGCACGGAGTTTAAGAAAGAAGAGAAGACTTTTAAATTTGTGGTGTTAAATGAGTCACATATATTTTGTGTCGCTATAAATCATTGGCTCATTGCATAAAGGTATATTGTTTCCAAATATACAAAGGGGTCATTCTTTTTGGCACGGACTAATAAGGAAATAGGTTCACATAAATTGAAAGGGAGGGAATATAATATAAAGAAAACTCCCATTCTTCAAACAAGAAAACAACCTCAGAAATAATGTTAAGCCTCTTTCATTTTACAACTTCAAACCTTCACTTCACACTTGTTAAGTTTGAAGTTCATCTCCTTGCTGCTCTGGTTCAGCTTCAGAACCAGACAACTTCAACTTTCTGTGATTTTCTTTTAGGGTAGGATTTACTAGCCTTGGATTGGTTATGGGGAATGGCAGAATCAATCTATCAGTCTGGCTTTGGTTTCATATTAGCTAAAAAAGAAAACAAAAAAAAAGAAGTTGAACCGACATTAATATTCCAAGTTCCAACAACCGATTGTGTTAGATAAATACTCCCTCCGGTTCAAAAAGAGTGTCCACTTAGCCATTTGCACGCCCCTTAAGAAAATACTAACTCCTAGGCAAAAATAGGTAATTTGACTAAACTACCCCTAATTAAATAGGTATTGGGATTTGGTCACTTAACACTTAATAAGGGCAAATCTGAAAAAATAAGGTTAATTCTTTCTTGATTTGGTAAGTGGACACTCTTTTTGAACCAAAAAATAAAGGCTAAGTGGACACTCTTTTTGAACCAAAGGGAGTAATATTTTCTTAAAGATTTTAGTGTTCCTAGTCGCATAACTACAGTAAGTTGACTAGTTATCTCTGGTCTGTCTCCAGTGAGCTTCAGATTGCAAATGCTGTTTCTACAAGTTTTTTAGGTAGTGCTTGTTCTGAAAAATTGAAAAACTGTGTTTGCAACTCAGTTTTTCAATTCTTCAATACAAAATAGCACGTTAACTTAAAACTAGTAAACCCAACGTGAAATGTGCTCAGAAATAATAATAGCCCATCATCGAGACTGAAGTGAGCTATAGAAATGACTACCAACAATATGGGGAAAAGGTTTTAAAAAAAAAAAAAAAAGCTAAAGAAGCATATTTGGTGATTAAATCTGAGTATATGCCTCCCTAACACCCTATGCAGATACCACATCGGCAAAACAGAGGAGAAATATTGCATATATAAGGAAGAACGCCTCAGACCCAATGACGCGTTTGAAACAGTGCAAGCCTAGGCCAGAAGCAGCAACCTATATCATCAGTGAGTTGGGTTATTGCATATGGTATCACAGAGTCACTTTGTTTGCAATCTTGGGCAATGGAATTGTGGGGCAAACCAATTCCAATCGAGCCTAGGAAAACCCTACATCATTGAGAACATGGTGGGGCAAGCCTCAGTGATGACGCAGTGCCCGTAAAAAGGGGCGGATGTAACGTCCCAAGAAAATCCTATGCCAGCAAAACATGAGAGAGATGCTAGTATATAATGGTTTTCACTTACAAAAGTTTAACTTTTTTTTCCAAGTAAAATTCATACATAAATATAACGTAACTTCAAATTCAAATATTCGTTTCTCATCTTCGACCAAATATTGTCCAAACGGGCCCTTAAGCTTGAAACACTAGATGCTTGATTGGGTTGAGTTCATATTGTATTGTATTGTTAAATCCACTGTTATTTAACAACGAAAAGACTCATCTTACATACCAACCAATTTGGTGTGGCTAGATTGCTACATTAGTTCTATTTCACATTTTGCACTTACTATTATTTAATAATTCATTTTGCCCCCTTTACTTTACATTTTTTTTTTTTTTTTATCAGTCTTTTTTTTTTAAAACGAAACAGTATCAAGGTGATACTGTTAAAAGTACACAAGAAAACACTGGACTTGGTTACATTAAATAGCTAAGTTGTCTAGCAAGTCTAGCAAATTATGCAAATCCAACACTACATTCCCTTCTCTCCAAAAGTACAAGAAATGCAAACAATTATATTTCACTGACTGCAACTGACTCCTCTTTTCTTCGAAGCATCTCATATTTCTGTCCTTCCATAACGTCCAAATTATGCATAGAGGAATGTAAACCCAGATATTCTTTAAGGCTGAATCTGGGCAAACAAACTCCCAACCTTCAAGCACCTCTCGGAACTTCTGAGGGTTTACCCAGTGTGCGCTATACATAGTGAGAAACATAGACCACAACTGCCAAGAAAATTCACAATGCAAAAAAATGTGGTCCACAGATTCGCATACTCTTTCACACAAGAAGCATCTACCACATAGAAACCATCTCCTTTTCATCAAGTTTTCTGGAGTCAGGCATGCTCCATGTGCCACTTGCCTGCCAAAACAAGCAACTTTAACCGGTACAGAAGTTTTCCAAATCAATTTCCAGGGCGAATTATGAGCCTGCATGGTCTGGTCAGCATTGAGAATTTTATAGAAAGACTTGACTGAAAAAGAACCATTTTTATTTGCTTTCCAATATTGGCAATCATCCTTTTCCAACAGTAACACTACTAATTGCATCTTTTGGATAAAGTCATCTACTCCCTGCATCTCCCAATCAAAAAGATTCCTTCTGAAACTAAAAATTCCAACCTGAATCAATGAAAATATCTGCTAACACCACTTTAGCATTTAGAGACAATCTGTACCATTTAGGAAATTGGTCTTTCAACAAACCAGAGCCCTCTCAATTATCTTTCCAGAGCCTGATTCTTTTCCCATTCCCCACCTTCAATCCAACATACTTCTTGAATTCCTCCCAGAGGTTGACAATCTGCCCCATATAGCTACTCCATAAGGGGTTGTAACTAATTTAGGTGCCCAGAAACCCCCTCTTCCATATTTAACCTCAATTAAAGATTTCCATGGAGCTTCTCTCCCATCATTTAATCTCCATAGCCACTTACATAAAAGACTCTGATTATGAGCTTTAAGATTTCTAACTCTCAAACCCCCTCCTTCTTATGTTTAATCACAGTGCTCCACTTTACCAAATGGTATTTCCTCTTTTCTGCATTACCTTCCCATAAGAACTTTCTTCTAAGACTATCTAGTTTCTTCTCCACACTAACTGGTATAGGAACCATGGACATAAGGTAAGTTGGGATACCATCCAGAACACTATTAATTAATGTTAACCTACCCCCAAAAGATAAATATTGTTGCTTCTAGGGAGCCAGCTTTTTTTCGCATTTCTCAGTAACTCCATTCCAAACAGAGATGTCTTTAAATTTTGCACCTAAGGGTAATCCCAAATAGCTGGGTGGGAATTTTTCAATCTTGCAGCTTAAAATTTCAGCCAACCCACTAATGTTATTGTCAGCATTCAGGGAAAAAAATTGAGCTCTTCATCAGATTAATTCTCAGCCCAGTCACTGCTTCGAAAGCCAGAAGAACCACCCTCAGATGCAGTACTTGTTCCCGATTAGCTTCACACATTAATAAAGCATCGTCAACGTATAGGATATGGGAGATTTCAACACCATTACCAGACTGGCCCTCCAATTTAAAGCCTTTCATCCAGCCATTCGTGACAGAAGTTTTAATCATGAGACTCAACACCTCCATTACCAGAAGAAATAGGTAAGGGGATAGTGGATCTCCTAGCCTTAGGCACCTTTGAGAATTAAAAAAACCAGTTGGATTTCCATTGATAAGGATTGAGAATTTGGCAGAAGAAATACAGAGAATTATCCATTGAATCCACTTCCCTCCAAAATTCATTTTTTCCAGTAACTTCAACAGGCAAGGCCAACTGACGTGGTCATAGGCCCTTCTCTATATCCAACTTGAAAACCACACCAGGCAGTTTCTTTCTCAAATAATAGTCTATGCATTCATTTGCCAAAAGCGCGGCATCTGAAATCTGCCTGCCCTTCAAAAAAGCATTCTGATTTACAGAAACAAGTTTACTGATCACTAACTTCAATCTTTCAGTCAACACTTTAGTTATCAACTTGTAGACACTGCCCAATAGACTAATAGGTCTGAAGTCTTCGATGCAATCAGCCCCTTCTTCTTTGGAATCAAAGCAATGAATGTAGAATTAAAACTTCTAATGAATTCTCCTTCATTGTAGAAAATCTGAAATATTTTCAACACATCTTCCTTTATTATGTGCCAACATTTCTTGAAAAAACACATGTTAAAGCCATCAGGACCTGGTGCCTTGTCCCCTTCCATCATCTTCAACACCCTGGTGACCTCTGCTTCTTCAAAAGGCCTTTCCAACCATTGTTTCTCCTCCTCACTGATGCTTGACAAATCTGGACACTCCCAAGAAGGTCTCCGATTCTCCTTTTCAGAGAAGAGGCCTTCATAAAACTCTAGAATGTGATTTCTGCTCAAGTTCTTCTCCTCTGTGATATCTCCATCTATTTCCAGCTTATGAATGCAATTGTATCTTCTATTTGAGTTTGCAACTTTGTGGAAAAATCGGGTGTTCTTATCTCCATGCTTGATCCATAGGAATCTGGACTTTATTTTTTTTTTTGATGAGATAAATGATTTCATTGCAGGCATCAAGCAGATGCATAGTAGTTACAAAAGTAGAATAGCAAAAGGGCCAGCTCTCCTTTATATAGCTAGTTAAGGGACAGGGAGCTAACAAAGTTCAGAAAGGTAACAGGGGAATCTAATGGAGATAAATAAACCCAGCTATACAAAAACATGAGGCATTTAGCTTTTAAAGATTGGTAGGTAGTTGATATCCCATCAAAGCATCTTCTATTCCTTTCATTCCAGATACTCCAACAGATGGCTGCAGGTATCATCTTCCAGATTCTCTTGATGGCACTATCAACTCTCCAGCAACTCCAGCTTACAAAAACATCCCTGATACTCTGAGGCATGACCCATTTGAGTCCAAAAAGTACTAAAACATATTCCATAAATTTGCAGCTATTGGACACTGTAGAAATAAGTGGTTGTGAGTTTCTGCTTCCTTCATGCACATATAACATCTGTTAGCCATCTGAAACGTCCTTCTAGCTAGATTGTCTTGAGTCAAGCAAGCTTCATGAAGTGCAGTCCAGCTAAAGCAGCTGATCTTAGGGGGCAGTTTGATCTTCCATATAAGCTTCCAAGGCCAATGAGCTGTAATTTCATTCTGTGGGCCTAGAAGTTTGTATGCTGCTTTAACTGAGAACTTTCCGTTCCTTGTTTCTCCCCAATTGAGTTGGTCTGGTGTTTCACTATTTATTGCAACACTATGAAGTGCTGCTAGTAAACTTACCAACTCCTCCATTTCCCAATCTTGTATGTTCCTTCTAAGGATGATGTTCCATGAATTCCTTTCTCTGTGTTGTTGAACTGTAGAGTTTGGGTCCCTTGATAACTGAAACATGTTGGGATAAGCAGCCATTAAAGGGATGTCGCCTAACCATTTGTCTCTCCAAAATCTGATATGCTGCCCATTCCCTGCTACTAAGTGTTGGTGTTGTGAGAACTCCTCCCATAACTTGCATATGCTTCTCCAGACACCAACCCCATATGGCTCTGTTGGGATATGAGAGCACCAGTGGTTTAGCGCTCCATGCTTGGCAATAATTACATCCTTCCAAAGGCTCTGCTCCTCCTGAGTGCATCTCCATAACCATTTCATTAGTAGGCTTTTGTTGTGCAGTGATAAGTCTCTAATGCCGAGGCCGCCCAACTTTTTTGGTAACAAGACTATTGGCCACTGCACCAAATGAAATTTATGGTCAGTGCTATTCCCTTTCCAAAGGAAATTCCTTCTAGTTTTGTCCAATTGCTCCAAAGCCTTACTGGTTATAGGATGTAGTGACATACTGTAGGTTGGGATGCTATCAAGCACACTGTTAATCAATGTTAGTCTGCCCCCCATTGATAGGTACTGCATTTGCCAAGTAGCAAGTCTCTTTTCAAACTTCTCGATGACTCCACTCCAGATGCCCTCTGTCTTATATTTAGCCCCTAGTGGGAGTCCTAAGTATGTGGTTGGAAAAGTACCAGTTCTGCAACCCAGTATGTCTGCCAGTTCCTCAACATTTTGCACTTCATTTACAGGATAAATCACACTCTTGAGCATGTTTATATGAAGACCTGAAACTGCTTCAAATATTAGTAGAGTAAGGTTTAGATAGAGGATCTGCTCTCTGTCAGCCCCACAGAAGACCAAAGTGTCATCTGCATATAGCAAATGGGAGATGTTGACTGCTCTATCCCTTCCTATATCAAAACCAGTTAGCCATTGCAATTGCTTGGCTTTGTTCAACATTCTACTCAACCCTTCCATAGCTAGTATGAACAGAAAAGGTGAAAGGGGGTCACCTTGCCTCAGGCCTCTTTGTGAAGAGAAAAATCCTACTGGGCTTCGGTTGATTAGAACTGAATACTTCACAGTAGAAATGTTGAACTGAATCCATTTAATCCACCTATCACCAAACCTCATTTGTCTGAGCATAGATATGAGATAAGACCAATTCAATTGGTCAAAGGCTTTTTCGACATCTAATTTGCAAAGTAATCTAGCACTCCCTTGTTTCAATTGCCAACCAAGCACCTCATTAGCTATGAGTGAGGCATCTGTGATTTGTCTCCCCTTGATGAAGGCATTCTGCTGACTTGAAACCAGTTTCCCCATCACTCCCTTCAGTCTTCCTGCAAGAACTTTAGCAATGATCTTGTATATGCTTCCAATTAGACTGATAGGTCTGTAATCCCTAAGCTCCAATGCCCCTTTTTCTTAGGGATAAGTGCAATGAAGGAAGCATTACAAGACTTAACCATCCAGCAATGTTGATGGTACTGTTGCATAGCTGCTAACAAGTCTGTCTTAATAAAATCCCAAGAACTCTGGAAAAAGGCCATAGTATAACCATCACGCCCAGGGGCTTTGTCAGGGGCACATGATTTAATGACTGCTAGCACTTCCTCCTCTCCAAAAGCTGCTTCTAAGCTACTGCTTTCCTCTGCTGTGATGGAAGCAATTCCTTCGAAATTTACAGTAGGTCTCCAGTCTTCTTGCTCAGTGTACAATTTTTCAAAGAAGTCAAGTGTCTTCCTTTTTATTGTCTCCTTATCTTCGATGATCACATTGTCCACCAGAAGTCTATCTATGCAATTGGATCTCCTATTAGAATTAGCAATCTTCTGAAAAAATTTGGTGTTCTTGTCCCCTTCCTTGAGCCAAAGGCACCTAGATTTCTGCCTCCATGAGATCTCCTCTATCTTGGCCAGCTGTTGTATCTCAGCTTTCAGACTTGTCATTTGACTAGCCTCTGTCATGTTCAATTGTCTGCCTTCAGTGTTTTGCTCTAAGATCATCAATTCATCTAGTGCTTTGCCTTTCCTAGTCTCTAATTTACCAAACTCCTCCTTATTCCAAATAGTTATGTCCTTCTTCAGATTCTTCAGTTTTTGCATAAGGATGAAGTCAGGTCTCCCATTGGAATTGTAGCTTTGCCACCAGTTTTTCAGTTTGTCCAGAAAGCCATCAACTTCCAGCCACATGTTTTCAAATTTAAAGTAGGAGGGAGTGGCATCCCAGTCCCCACTTTCCAGCAAAATGGGACTGTGATCTGAAATTACTTTAGGCAATGCAATTTGTTTCACAGCTTTGAAAGAGTCATTCCATTCTGGGGATACGAGAAATCTATCAATTCTAGATGCTTGTTGATTGTTCTCTCCTCTTGACCATGTATATTGGGCTCCCTGCAATGGTAGGTCAATGATCTCTAAGTCATGGATTATGTCTGAGAATGTTTCCATGGCTCTTGATCTCCTAGTGCAATTTAGCCTTTCACTTTCAAATCGGCATACATTGAAGTCACCCCCTATGACCCATTGATGCTCCCAAAGTCCTCTTATCCCTGCTAATTCATCCCACATCTCTTCCCTCTCTTGATTAGTGTGTGGACCATAAACTCCAGTGAAGCACCACCTAAACTCTTCAAGTGAACTCTGCAGCATACATGAAATTGAGTAGCAGCCCAATTGTGCATCCATTTTCACCCATTTCCTTTTGTCCCAGATTACTAATATACCACCTTTTGTGCCAACTGCTTCAAGCTCTACCCAATCAGCCCATCTGTTTCCCATATCTGTTGTATCAGCCTATTGTTGCAGCCTTGGATTTTTGTCTCTTGCAAACATAATATGTCAACCTTCCAACTCTGAATAAGGGATTTGATGGTGTCTCTCTTCGCCTCCTCATTCAGCCCCCTAATGTTCCAACTAAGGACTTTCAAATTCATCCAGACAGTGAAGTGTACTGCCTGCCCCTGCTCCCACTGCATTGTTGCTCTTTTTTGTCATAATTAATCCCACAGATTAATCTTTTCCGTTCCCCTTCTCCTCTGCTTTTCTTCCCTTTCTCAGACCCCTGTTGCTTTAACTCCTGTTCTTGGATTTGTTTTTGTCTTCTTTGCTCCATCCTTTTAACTAATTCTAAGAGATCATGTTCAAACCCTATAGCGTTGACCCCAAATGCTTTGCATGCCTTTACCATTGTGATTTTTGTCCACTTTGATGTCTCAATAACAGTAGGTTTTTCTATAGCCAGTGGAATAGGGCCTTCGTACCAAGACAATGGTAATGCTTCACATATCGCTTGAGAGGGGAAATCTGTATCTGAGTTGGAGAACGCAACCAATTCCTCACCTGAGGTATGTAGTCGCAGTGGCCTGTTGATTCTTTCTTGGGGAATTCTTTCATCGTCTGCATCTGAATGCCTCTCCCCTGATGTTTGCTCTGCAGGATTTACTTGCATGGCAATTTCAAAATCACTGGAGTCTGAAGGGGCTGAAAGAGCACCGAATCTGTTGAAAGATGGGCTGGGCTTTTTAACCTGACAGATGGTTTTGAGTTTAAGAAGTTTGGCCTCATTTAAAGCTTTATTTTTTCCCCTCTTGCCATTTGGGCCTGTTTTGTAATAATTCTGATCAGCTTCTAGGCCCAGTTGTCTTTTAATTGGCCCTGGCCCACTCCCTATTAAACTATTGGACTCTTTGACTTTTGCCCTTTTATCTACTGGATAAAACAGACTGCCACTTTTTGAATAAAAGCTGTCCAACAGACTGCCACTTTTTGAATAAAAGCTGTCCAACAGACTGCCACTTTTTGAATTAAAGCTGTCCCTTTGTACCTCCTCATATGATACAGTGTTCGAGGTACCAACTTCTTCCGACGTCTTCCTTATCTCGGGAGCAGTGCCTTTTCCGGCGAGATTAACGACGGTGTGCAGATCTTCTAAAATTGAGAGTTCGAAACCCCAATCTTCTTTGAGCAATTCTATGGTCCTCGGAATTACCTTCATGTTCTTCTCCACACAGATACGAGCCCATAGCATGTGTGTTCTGTGTTTCGTGTCTTCATCTACTCCGACGTAACCTCCACACTTGTTCCCAATAAATTTGAATGTTTCTGTTGACCAGGCATGGAGTGGAATTCCGAAAACCTTTATCCATTTAAGTTCTGACTTTTTTGTGGTTAGCTTTGATCCGGCCACTGGCGTCCACCATTCGAGAGTCAGCCTCCTCCCTTTCCATCGCCTGCTTTAACCCTACTTGCCTCCAATCTGGATGGGAGCTCAAAGAGAAATTGGTTATGGTTAATGGGTGTGACTTTAAGTCCTGCAGTGACTTGCTACCTGCCCACAAACCATTTTTGGATGATATCTGCATTTGGGCTTGTATTGAATGGATCATTAAATTCTCCCACAAGACACCTCGAAAGGAAGTGCTCTGTTTCCCCCATCTCCCTGTTACTGGTTTTCCCTGCTTCAGAACTGATCGTGCTTGACCATTTTGGGATCCTTGCTGCCTCCATGTAGGATTTGGACTGCTCATCTGCTAAATGGAATCTTGGATCTACAAAAGGACCCAGATATATTTGTATCTTCCCTGCAATGTCATCCCATCCCTTGTTGTATCTGTCTTCTGGGATGATGACTGAAGCCCTTTTGTCTCCTAGAATAGTCTCTATTCTCACAAATCGACCATAACTGTTGAAGTTTTGCATCACTCTGAATGAGTACGCCTGTACTTTTCTTTCCCATCTTCTGCATTTGTTGCCTGGCTGCAAAAAGGCCTGCTTTAGGGCTTCACATATCCATCTGAGATTGCTTTCGTCTAACCTGATGCTGCTCCTGAACCTTCTGCTATTTTCTGTTAAGATGAACCAACTATCTCCACTGCTCGTTAATCTAAAAAACTTCCCACTCGAAGTAAAAGAAATGCCCTGCTCTATAACTTAGGCAATGATAAGTTTGTCATCTGAAAATTCTATGTCGGAGAGGAGAGTTGAGAAGTGAGAGAAGAGAGAGAGGGTGGTGTGTTTCCCAAGAGAGAACATTTTTTCTTGACAGCCTAGCATTATGCTTAAAGAAACAGATATCTGGACTTTATAACTATATCCTTTACCATATTCTGTCTTCATCATATTTATGCCCCACCTTTTCAATCAGCACTCCTCCTCCTTGCTACGATACAGGTAGTCTTTCTTGCCACTTTCTTCTTAGTGATCATCTTTTCCTTTTTAGTTTTGAATTGTTCATAAATACTGTATCTAAAGTAATTAAGGGCATTTTAGTAAACTTATCAGCTATTGTACAGAACAATATAGTCAAACCAAACAAGAAAATGATACTAAATGAGAACAAACACAACCTATCCAAACTTTATTTTAACAACATATTACAATAGAGTATAATAAAATGCAATATAAAATGATACATTAAGAAACCATAGGGAACAACAACTCAAACAGGCTGTAAAAGAAAGCTCACCTGAAGTAGCTCCAAGGACAAAATACGCGTCTTAACAGTAACTTCATCATTGTCTTCCTTTATGCCCATCTGCAAACTCGCTCCTATCAGTACAAAGTTCATCCTAAACCTTACATCAATGAACAGTCAAGCAAACCTTGCAAAGGGTTCGGAAAAGAAGTAAGGCATCATGCTCTCCAGGACTCATGCTTTCAAGCTCGATTCCTCTGGTTAAAGTTACAAATTGTCAAGAGATTTGTAAAATGTAGTTAAACATCACAAAAAAACATGTTTGATTTACGAGAATCATTTCCTCAACCGTAAATCCATACCTTGTGACCTTTTCACCATCTTCAAGATGCACAGCTTTCTCAAGAGCAGCTTCTAAACCCTGTATTCCAAGGAAAGCCCATTGTAGGTACATATCATAAGCTTTTGACAATACCGTAATCGTGTTAGTAATAGTAAAGTTTCAGGTAATATGTACACCTTGATATCACCACCACCAACAAAACTCTGAAGTTCCTCAACTGATGCAACAGATGTATCTTTAGCCTGATTAACATTAGGTGCATCGCCCCCTTCTGTTATTTCTTTATCTTCTGGCTCATTATGTGACACTTCCTCAACCTTTACGTTTGACCCATTAGTATCAGTAGTTTCTTGGTGTGCAACAGTTCCACGTGAACTAGAACCCTGAATTGCAAGAAGCTATTAAGGGTCTATAAAGTAGAATCCACTATTCCCCCTCTAGCGTCTCAAAGAAGAAACAAAAAACTTGGTTCGTCCACTTCACCTACCAGATCATTTTCCATCCGTCTGAATACAATACTAAGCATTTGTGTTAACATGGCCTTTGATGTTGCTTGGTTTATTGGACTTTTGCTAAACATACAAACAAGTAGGTATTAGCTTCATTTGATATTAAAGAGTAATCATGCTCAAATAAGCATTACACTGATACCTGTTAAGAGCAATATTGTAACAGACCCTGATAACTCCAAGCAATGATTCCCCGTGAACTGCATTTTGGACAAAGCATACAGAAAAATGTCTAAGGACTCCTGCTTGTCACTTGCAGAAAATCCTATTCCTACCAATTTTTGATGCGTAATATGATGTAAAAAGGAGACAAAAGGAGTGTACTATATACTCCTCCATCTCATTTTATATGAAGAATTTTGACAACAAGGAGTTTAAGATCTTAATTTAACCAATATATATTTTATAAGTAATAGTGGAGAAAATTTTACAAATAAAAATTGAATAATAACATCACATCAAAGTTAGATTTTATTCACTAAATAAATCTAAATTATCAAAAGTAATGAAAATTAAAGAGAAATACTATCAATAGTGAATGGTGTCGTAAAAAAATCTTGGGACACTGCAAAATTGAAAGATAATTGGGACAAAGGGAGTCTTAGTTTATATAAAATTGGACTTCTACAGATACAAATTTCCCATTTAGGAAACCAGTCAAGGAATCTGGGACGAACTCAAGATGGAAGGAGGGTCGAGTAAGTTGGGACAAGACTCAAGAGTAACCAAAAAAGAGGAGAAAGGAATCTCCCTTTCAAAAGTTGCATACCTCTAAACTTGGTGGATGCTACAGCGGTAAGAAGTACCTTCAAAACCTGAAGAGTCGTACTGCATAGAATTTCTCAAAAATTTATCACTCAGAAATATTGAGTTAAAATTATATCAAATAAAAGAGACACATAGCTAACAGGTGCATACAATTTCCTCGTAACTTAATATAAAGGGAATATACTTAAGATAAATTCAAAATAAGAGAGGTTTCTACCTATCGGGCGACAAATTATCAACACAACCGCAGACCCTGTTCAGGATGTCTGTAAACAGCGTCACATTTTTCCCGCCATCTAAGCCAAGATCTCCCTCTAGATGGTCGTATGCAATGAGTTTCTGCAGATATCAAGAGAGAGTTATCACTGATTTTTAGACACACTTTATGAGAATCTCTGAGCATCAGCAAGAATGTTCTTACACATTCAACACAAAGATATCTTTTTTTCAATATGCAACAGTTGGCATATTCACTTAAGTTATTCATGCTCATTCACGCATATTATGTAAAACAGGTACCAGAAAGACTGGTACAAATGACTCAACTATGAGGATAGCAACAAACAAATAGAGTTGAGGTACATGATGCATGTATAAATGAAATTAAATAGCTGTACTTCAATAGTAATCAGTCTCCTCCCCCTCTTTAAGCTCCAATGCACTTACCCAAGTTTATAACCTGGATGATGGCAACAAATTTCAAAAGAAGGAAGAAACTACAGACGCCTAACATAGATAATAAGATAAATAAATTTTTAAGTGTCAAGGCCCAAAAGAACGCTAAATGATAGCAGCAAGAGCCTACATGAAGACAATCTAAAGCAAGCTCCATGATTTTTCCATTCTTCGTCTCAAAAGCAAGCCGGAGTGGATTTAGCACGAGTTCTGCCTGTGCTTCGCTTAACGTATTGCCTGCCTGAGATAAAGCTGTCACTATAGTTCCACTTTGGCTTGCTGGCCCGCTTATCTGTTCCGTACCCTCACCACTAGGTGAAGCAGTAGTTGAGTTAACTGGCGCTGCTCCGTTTTCCGAGGCTCGAGTGTCGGTAGAACTGCATGAGAGGTGATTCCGTGAACCATTAATTTATAAGAAATATAGAGTAGGAAAACGAAGAAAAGAATAACAGAACTAGAGGCTCAGCCCAGTCAACTAATGGAATAGAAACAGTAACCAAAGTCGAAATACTTGACTGTAATCCGACTTCTACCAAAAATCATATAGCATTCTGAACAGTAGAGTACCCATTGCTCAGAGCCTAGCCAATAGAATTTGATAGAAGCTAAAGTAATTTTCAATGGCATGAAATTTGAAGGAAAAAAACCATATGAGCTGGGCTAATAATAGAAGGAAACTAAAGAAACATTGGAGTTGAAAGTTGGAGATAAAGTATATAAGAGCAAACGATGTGACAGTGCCTACCTCTGATCTACAGCTGAAGATGTTGCCGCATCACTCTCCGTGGATAAGCTTTGCTGAGTAGATGCTTTTGAATTGTCTGGAAAGCAGATTGAATCGCAATATTCAGTAAAATCACAAGAATCACTTCATTTTAACAAGGCGCAGAAGAAGAAAAAGGTTCCAACACAAGAAGCAGTTCAATAACCTATACTTTTTTTATGCAGTAAGTTGTTTCATTATTGGCATCAAGAAGATGCAATGGTACAAAAGAAGTGTTGTTAGCTAAAACACATTTGTCTATGCTAGAACAAGGAACTAATGAAGTCCATAAGGGACACTGGATGAGAAAAATATTGTGAGACTACGCTAACATAGTGAAATTGTTAGCTCCAACAATAAACCCAGTGTAATCCCACAAGTGGAGTCTGGGGAGGGTAGTTTGTACGCAGACCTTACCCCTACATTGTGAAGGCAGAGAAGTTGTTTCGAAGACCCTCGGAAGTAAAACTGTTAGCTGTAAACACAAATAACTAGTCTATGTGCAGGGAGCTAACAAAATCCAGAAGCAGTTCTCCGAAATTCTAAGTTACTCGGACTCTTCAAAAGTGTTGCCGCACCCGTGTCGGATCCTCCTAAAATACAGTACTTTTGAAGGATCCGACACGCACCCGACGATATTTTAGGAGAGTCCAAATAACATAGCTAAAATTTACAGAGGAAAGTTTACTAACAAATTTAACACTACAACATGCAGCAGAATCAGATCCAGACAAGCATAGAGATACGGTAGACAAATGAAACAAAAAAAATATTGATTTTTAATACATGGTCTATTTATGATCTTATAAGACCCTAGGGTGATTCCACGCCATCCCTCTGGAGTACAGATTTAGAATTTTTTATTTTATTTTTTTTATTTTTTTGAAACTGGTAAATATGTACTCCTCAGCATTAAGGATATGCTGGCTACCTTCAAAAAGAGATAAGCTAAAGACAGAAAGAGTAAAAGAAGTACTTACAGGGATCTAAAGAAATCTACAAACTGATCTATATCTTCTAGTCCTACTTCTTTACACCAAAATTATAAAAATACTATACAATTCCATTTGACTTTCTGAATGGAATTGGATCTATCTTCAAAACACCTCCCATTCCTTTCTTTCCAACTAGTCCACCAAATACAATATGGGATCATCCTCCACCACTTTTTCCGGCTCTTGCTGCCTCCTCTCCTCATCCAACAGCTCAGTAAATCTGCAGTATGCTCAGGCATAGTCCATTTAGTCTGTCAGGTTGAGGAATAACGACCAGAATTGTGCTGTGAATTTGCAACGAAGAAAAAGATGGTTATTGGTTTCATCTGTTTCATTGCACAGATAGCATCTGGATACTAATGGCTCCCTTTCTCTTCAAAACTCCATGTGTCAAACAAGATCTCTTTGCCACCAACCAAGTGAAGCATTTCACCTTTGTTGGGGCTGGGCACTTCCATATTTTTATCCAAAACTTTGGCTGCTCCCCATTCTGCGCCATAATCTCCTTTCTATAAGTCCTATTTACAGTGACCCATCACCATTGTGCCTCCATATCAAAGTATCTGGATCAGTGTTAGTGCCCTAGAAATAACCAACCATATTCAACAGATTAACCACCCTTTCAACTTCCCAGTCATTTAAAAATCTTCTAAAAGATAAGTCCCATCCCTGTGCACTCTATATTTCATTTATAGTAGTGACCTCTTGGTTGTTACGTAAGATAATCAAATCTGGATATACCTCCATCAGCGGAGTTCGTTCAATCCTAACATCTTTCCAAAACTTTGCTTTTCTCCCATCTCCTACTTTCAACTTCAAGTTCCTTTCCAGCCAGTGTTATCAAAAGAGAAAAGCGCAAAAAAGCTCTAAGGTCAACTGGGGCTTTAAGCGGAAAGTGCAAATGAAGCGCGGGCTTTAATGAAAAAAGGCGCAATGGTGCAAAAAGACAAATATATATATATATATGTTTAGACCAAGAATAATAATAACAAGCATGAGTGATAAATATATGGACAAAGAAAATGTAAAATCATTACGCTAAAGTGAAATATCAATTATCGCGTGTCACCTCTTCAAGAGAGGCTCATTGGCAAGGAAAAGTATGTCTTAGAGCCTTGATGATGACACTGAAGCGCACTTAAAGCGAGGCGAAGCGCTCAACATGTTTTGAGCCTCGCTTAAGGGCTTAAGCGCGCTTAAGCCTTTGACAACACTGTTTCCAGCTTGGGCCATAGAGCTCTTATGGTTTTCTAAACTCCCATACACTAAGTACCAGTGCTCACATTAGTACACCATGGGTTGAGTTCACCAAACTTGCATTTAATAACCTCCTTCCACAATGCATTTTCCTCACTATTGTACCCCCACAGTCATTTCATCAATAAGTTGTTATTCTGTGATCTCAAGTTTCTGCTGCCCAGCCAACCTCCCTGCATTGCTATCTGCCATTTCACCAAATTGTACCCTTTGCCTTCTTTATTCCCATGCCACAAGAATTCCCTTCAGAGTCTGTTCGAGTCAATACACTAGCTTTTGAGACATTTAGCCTGACTTGGGTCAATACACAAGCTGCTCGAAATAATATATTATTTGTAACAAACACTTCCAGCATCCAGACACATAACCAAACCATCAATTCCTCTACAACAGTAGACAAATTCGATCGGAACTTTGGTAACATCAGCTGACAAATCTAACATAAACTATTTTCTTTGTATATGTTGTTAGTATCGCAAAAAATATCCCACATTTCTCATATGACTCATGTGATCCTAAATTTTCCGAACACACTTCAAATCCAAGTCAGTTCAAGTCAACATGCATCATGATTAAACTATATCCTTCTTTTATTGTTGTTCTACATCTAAATCTTAGGCTGGGTACAATTCCTACTGTTGGCTGAGAAGAAACACAGATGCCAAATTGAAATTGCCCCACCCTATCTATACAGTCTTGTGTTTGGTGCATTGCAGTTATTTTATTATATTATTTGAATAATCACATGCCTTCGAATTAGGTTCCACAAACCATTTTAATTTATGCATCTACCTCTATATTTCCTTTCTACTCTTTCTTTGGAAAAAGATGCTTCTAAAACTTAATCCTATGAAAGATAAAATAACTTCTTGTATTCATTAAATTAACCTCTGTTACATCTTTTTGCACACCACTCTTGACTTATTATTGCTGCAAGCATCTCACCAGATCCTACCCTAAACTGCTTGCATCACTTGCTACAAAGTAGCTCTTCCATAGAGCCTTTCACTATTATTCATTCACAATGATTTAAAAGTAAAAACACCAAAAAGTGACAAGGCATATGGAACTTTAAGCAAAGGGGGGAAAAAGGCAAGAGCATGTTTGTTCAGAGTGACGGTAATAAAAGAAAATATAAAATCACTGGACATAAATGATTTAGTAGGCGTTTGGATATAGTTCCTATTTGCAAATAATGAAATATTATTTGCTAACCAATTTTTGTTTTACAATTTTTTTCATTATTTCAACTTCAACTTGAAGTAGAGAATTTTTTTTGATTGGTGAACAGTAACTTTTACTTTTAATAATACCGGCAATAAGGTGATGTTGGGCAAGCAAAGCAACATTCAAAAGTTGACCATCACAAGTCGTGCAATGAGCTAATGAAATCAATCAAGGCATTATAGTCAGCAACATTTACATATACCATGCTACACCAAAAACAAAGCAAAAGAATACATCTATGTTGGACACCAATAATTGTGATCTTTTTTTGTCCTCGAACAACCTATCACTCCTTTCTTTCCAAATAAACCACTAGACTGAAGCTGGAATTGTATTTCAGATGTAGTACAGAGATTTTGTGCACCTTTTCTATGTCATCTTTACAAAAAGTGCAGGACTAATATGGGCAGACACCAGTTTGGTTTTATGCTCAGTAGATCTACTATATTCTTGCTAAGAAGATTGATGAAGATTTATTGCGAACAGGAGAAAGATCTACACATGGTGTTTATTCACCTAGAGAAAGCATATGATAAAGGTCCTTAGGTGGGTAATGGAGAAGAAGGAAACTCATATTAAATATATAAATGTTATAAAGGACATGCATGAAGGAGTTGTCACTAACGTGAGATCATTAGCAGGAGATACAAAAGAGTTCCCCATAACAATAAGTCTACACCAGGGATCGACATTGAGCCCCTACTTGTTTACCCTAGTTAAGTACTTATGGATGAGGTAACCAACACAATACATGATAGAGTCCCCCGAGTGTACGCTATTTGTTGAGGATGTTGTGTTAATTGACGAACCCCTCAATTGTGTCAACCAAAACTTGAACTATGGGAAAGCACTTTAGACAGTAAAGGTTTTAGGATAAGCAGAAGTAAGACTAGATACATGTGTTTCAAGTTTAGTCAGCATTGTACAAAAAATTTAGATACCTAGGCTCGTTTCGAGAGAATGGAATAATAGATGAAGATGTTACTCATAGAATTAGAACCCGATGGTTGAAATGAAAAAGTGTTGCCAGGGTGCTATGTTATAGAAGGATGTCTACCGAAGCGAAAGGTAAGTCCTACAGAATAGTCCTAACAAAGTATTCAAACTAAAGACGTTCAGCTAATTTATCATTTCCTATCAATAGGTTTTCAACTATGTTACTTAGTTTTTATATGTTATTAGTAGTGATTCCATATCCATTATATGTTATTAGTAGTGATTCCATATCCACAGAGAGGAGAACTCAATTTATTGGTGTACAGTTATCATTCCATTTCAAATGGGTCCAACAGTCATATTCAAATTCATAAAAAATTTAGTGCTTCTTTTACTCAAAAACCTCGTCACTCAGCTCAAAGTTCACAACTTGGTAACATTATAAAAAATTCCACAACTCAAAATTGCACATCCGAATTCTTAAGATACTCAATATGCAGTTCAAGATCCCTACACCCACGTTGCAATTCATTTGGACTCTAGGTATTTAGGCTGCATTAAGGAGTAAAAGTACAACCCCAATTGCCCAAAGTACAAGTAAATATAACTTATTAAACCCCTGACTTTTCCCACAAAAAAGTTATCACAACTTGGCGAAGTTAGCGAGAAGCCCAGAACCAAAAATTCAACCAAAAAGCCAATATACAACTCAAGATTCCTGTAACCCACTTGGTAAAATAAAACCTCAAGTATTATGCTCCATTAACTTAGTGTACAGTTTTTATGAATTGGTATTCTTTTAGTGGCAATTGCAGGCTAGCCATAGTTCCTTAACTTGTCCTCCATTTTCCATTTACGGTGTGTTTGGTATGGAGGAAAATATATGTTTTCCAATTTTTCCATGTTTGGTTGGTCAAATTGTAGTGGAATACATTTCCTCTAGGAAAAATAAGATCCATAAAAAATGAGAAAAATGACTTCCCTAATGGAAGTAGGGAAAACAAGTTCCATAAGTGAAATTCCAAGTTCATTGTCTCCTTAGTGTTTTGCTACATTACAGACATATGTTCTTGGGGAAATATTTTCCTTTGTACCAAACACACCCTTAATCACTCATAGGGAGATCAGTAAAACAGAAAAGGACCCAAGCTACTACCAGATTCAAATGCAATAAATCAAAGATGAATAAAAATATGATGTGAGATGAAATCAAAGGGAAGATAGGATACATACCAATATAGGATTGGATAGCTGTTTGGAGAGAAGAAAACTTCTTATTAGAGGAAGACTCTTTGAGCATTGATTCCAACGCTCGAGTTATGAAACCTCCCGCAGCACCCCCAGCCATTGGATTTCGACTTCTTTCTTGAGATCTTTAAATCAACGGTGTCGATTTGAAAGTATCAATGCAATCCAATTCGATCGGAAGAAAGAAGAAATGTTGAGATGGATGTTGTCGCAGAGAGATCTAAAAAATGGAAGAAACACAACTGGGAAGGTCCCTTCCACCACCTCCGGATCTGTTTTAAACAACTAAAGTGCGAAAAAACACATTACCGTATTTTTTATTTACGCGACTGGCCCTCTCTTCTGCCTTTTTCATCAAAGACTGGTCCTCTCTTCATTTACTAATTTATTTATTTTTTAATCCTTTTTTCGCGAGCTTCACGTGTTAATTATTAGTAGCTCCTTTTTTCTACATGAACTATCAACATCGTTCAGGTAGAAAAAGGAAACAGCTGATAGTTAAGGTGTATTTTAATATATAGATGGTGATAGTTCACGTAGAAAAACGAAATAGTTGATAGTTGGGGTGTCAACTCGCGAAAAAGTGATAGTTCAGTGTGTTTTTTACCGTTATCACTTTAGTAATTCATTAAATCCAAGAATTTGTGTGGGTGTCCTCGGTGAACGTATTATTGATGTCCTAAGATGTCACATAGCCCCTCAAAGATAAGTACAGACATTTTCATATAAATCCACAAGGTTCTGCTAGACATTGCTTATAACTCATACAGTTGGAAGTGTTTTGAAACCTATAAAAGGTATAAGAAGAGACTTAGGACAAAATATAGTTGGAAGCTACACTACGAGCCATATTTTCAAGTGAGTTTGCATAAGGCCTCACTTCAAGCGAGTATATAACCCTCTTGTTAGTTGGGAATATGGAAAACTTATTGAATGAAAGTTGTAGCCATTTGAACTATTTCCATCCGTATATGGATCAGGTCAAACAGATCTCTGTACAAAAAGTTATGTACGTTTTACTGAAGAGTTGTTAGTGGTGCTCGTCCTCGGGCTCGCGACGCGAATAGACTGGCGTCCCAAGGCCATCTCGAGCGCGGACGGGCAGTTAAGTGAGGCCTATCGTGAGCGCCCACACACATAGGCAAGTCAACGCACGCTGCTGGGCACGCGACGCGTCCTCCATGGCGTGCGTCCCCTGCAACCTTTTTAAGTGTGTTTTTCCTGATTTTTCATTCTATTCTTCACTTCTTCAAACTCTAGCACGAATTTCCTCTCCTCTCCTCATCCTCCCACATCAAGGTAAGGTTTTTCCATGTATTCTAAGCTATTCTAACAATTATGCATGAATTCTAAGCGAAATCCTATGCTACAAACCTAGGGGTTTCAAGTGCAGGAATTGGAGTTCTTCATCAAAAGTTTGGACTTTTTTTTTGGATTTTGAAGCTAATAAGGTATGTAAGGCTAACTCCCTATGTGTGGGAACATCATTGTTATTCCCCACGCCACGTTCTTTCATGATTATTACTAATTCACGTCAGAAATAAAGTTATGCCCTAATTTCATGAAAAGCTTTAGAACGTCCATAATTTAAACGATATAGCTTCGCAGTTCGTTCATGCATGTCACTCCGAACATCATGAACTCAGTACGTAATCTATGTATGCTCATGTTTAATAATTCTTGAGTTTTAGTTATGAACCACGAAATGTCTATTAACAGTTAATACTCTAAATTCCATGAACAGTCTATGATTTCATGTCTCATGATAGTAATGTTCAGAATCCATGTTAGAACTACAGTTGTAATGACCCGTTCGGTCGTTATAGTATTTTTGACCCTTTTTGCCCCCGTTGACCCTTCCCCTAACCCTACTAGTACGATTTTAACCCGCGGGGATGGGTGGCACGATTCTCGAGGTCATTGGGCGAGTTTTAGTGTGACTTTTGAGAAATTGAGCTTTTACATAAAGGATGTTTGACCCAAAGTTGACTTTTGGGTAAACGGATCTTTTTTGGAATTTCGTCGATTCCAAGAGGTCCGGATGGTCGTTTGTAACTTGGTGGGATGTTTGCTTCCGTTCCCAAGGCACTTAGGAGCATTTTGGGTATTGGGTTGGAAAGTTAGCTCTAGGCTATTGGGGGTTGACTTAGTCAAATAGATCTCCGTTGGAAATTTTGAGGCCGCGGGTGAGTTCGTAGCGCGTTTTTATGTATGTATGCATATATTTTTTATATCTGTGAGGCCTCGGGTGATAGTCGTATTTCGAGTTGAAACTTGTGAAAAACCAAAATTTTCTGCTGTCTGGTGTCCGCTGTAGCGGCACCAGACTCGCTGTAGCGGTCCTGCTATGGACCGTCCGCCATAGCATGTGTGATGAGTTCGCGGCGAGTCACCACAGCGGACGGCCATCCGCTGCGGCGGACTCGCGATAGCGGAAGGTGAGCACCGTAGCGGATGAGTGGGTCTTGAGATGGGCCAGAGCGGACAGAGTCCCGCTGTGGCGGATACGCTGTAGCGGAAATATGACCGCTGCAACAAGTGCCGGGCAGATTGTCTTATTTTTTGCTAAGTTAAAGGTAAAGGTTTGATTGTTCGAGGCTCTTGTTCGGCATTCCAGGTAGGTTACGGCTTAACCTTCGGTTAGACTCCAATTAGTGAAACATATGTGGAAGTTAGATATTAACGGGGAAAGCATGCTAGGCCTTCGGCGATGGAGTTGGGATGGAACTCTACTAGGTTGGTTGCTGTTGATTGTGGCTTGTCGCCCTATTATTATGTTTAAGCTTGGTGCCTTATTTGCTGTGTTGTGATATGTGTTTGCATTCATTTCTCTCTTGTTGTGTCATTTATCATCGGAGAAAGGAAGGATGATGAGATTAGGCATAAGTCGTGATGTATACTTATGATGATACTCGGTTGAAATCCTAATTATGATTTACTGTTGATGATGATATCATGCATGGCATACATTCTCATTTCACCTGTATATTGATATTGAATTATGACTTGATACTGAAGATGATAAATGAGAAAATGCACTATATTGGTGACACAAGATCTAGTCACAAGGTGTATTTGTCATAATTGAAAGGAAGGGGTTGTTATATACTCTTTATGTTGATTGAGATGGTTTGTATGATTCATTCCATGGTTGAGCTGATTTTTTGAAGTCCTGTTATGGCTTATAGTACTGTGACTTGTACTTCATTGGCATTTGATTTCATTGATTAATCATGCTTATATTTGAGTGGTGCTTCTGATTGGGTTCTAGACTTGAACCATATTTCGAATACTCATCTTGCATACAATATATGTTTGTAAGGCACATCTGACTGGGGGTGAGGATGTGGCCTATCTTGTGATATATATATATATATAAGGCATATTTGACAGGGGATGAGGATGTGGCCTATTTGTGAACTCGTGATCCGAGGTATATTCCGGAGCGAGAGGTACATGGACTTCGCGGGCACCCCATTGGTCATGACTATTGTGCGATCAATGCCTTAGCATGTGTGTACATGGTATTTGGCCAGTGCATTGCATTGCATTGCACATCATTACATTTCATCCTACATCATCATATGGTTCCGTATTTCTGATCTGGCGTGATTTGTTTGTACTATTATTGTGGTATAGATCTGATTATAGACTGTAGTTGATTACGGATTAGTGACTCCACCTAGGCTCAGGACTTAGATTTGTGATTATTGATTTGACATTTTTGAGACCTGGCAGACTTGTGGTTTAGAAGCTTCACCTAGGCTTATGACTTGAAAGGCGAGTTCCTGTGTGACGTATGTGCGGGTGGAAGTTCTTTATGTATTGGGATAATGTGATTCGTGATTATGCTTGATTGCTTATCTGCCTACTTGTTGATTTCTTTCTTCATATATGCCAACTAATTGTTGTCGGCCTATGATACCTACCAGTACTTGTTGTTTGTGCTAATGCTACTCTTGTTGTGCCCTTCTTTGAGTGCAGATTTTTTTACTAGTTCCCGTTTCCGTCTTCGAAAGTGATCCGAGTCTACTTGCCAGAGATTCCAGGGTGAGCATTTGGGCTAGATCCGCAACCCGGAGACTCTTCTTTTGTATTTAACTGTCTACTCTGTATTCTTGAGACAGTATTGATTTTTGAGATTTTTACTTCCTGTCAGACTTGTATCTACGTAATAGTGGCTTTTGTTCTAGTCCAGACTAGATTTTTGTGTTATTATTACTTCCGCACTTATTATTCTTATGATTTGAATCTGTTAGCTAAATCATTATTTATTTCCGCATAATTCTAATAAATGACTAAAATGATTTGGGAATGGTTCGCCTACCTGGGGGGAGAGTGTACGTGCCATCACGATTCACGAATTAGGTCGTGATAAGTTGGTATCAGAGACCTAGGTTACCAGCCTTACAAGTACAAGAGCATGTCCATAGAGTCTTGCAGATCGGTACGATAAGGTTCGTACTTATCTACGAGATTCTATAGGACATTTAGGAAACTTTCAATTCTTTCATTCTTTTGTACTACTTCATTCAAATTGGTATCTAGTCGATTCCAATTGGTATCTGAATTTCCTTGTCTTATTCTCCCGCGGATGGTGAGAACTCGTCCCTAATTTCTTAAGCGAGCGGTTCGATGTGACGTGGCGCGGTAAAGTGAGTAGTGTGTTATTATGATGTGGGTACGTGATCCAAGTTCAGTTTCCAGCTATGACTTGAGGTTTCAGTTGTGTGGTATAGGGGTTAAGCCTCGTTCATTGTAGGGGCTTTCTTGAGAAATGGGAGAGATGGTACAAGGGGTCACCTGGCCTCTCTGTTTTCAGCGTTGGGTTGCTCGGAAGAGGCAAAAGTGCACTAATGGCTAAACAAAAGTGATTTGTTCGATAATATGATTGGTTTTGGGAAAGCTTTCAACTTCGTCAAGGCATTATAATGGTGTGCGTGGCACGGGTGTATCAATGGCAGGTCAACGATTCATCAGAGGCAAGGTAGTAGATGTCGATATGCAGGGACGAGTGTAAGTTTGGTAAGGATCATCGGATTTGGGCAAAAGAATAGTGACCGTGTGTAATAAAGAAGAGAAGTTGAGGATAAGGACATGAAGGACTACTTTTGTGGAAAATGTGTAGCGAGGTAAGATTTCTTAGGGTATATTGGTATGACTACTTTTGCATTATGGGACGTAGGAGCAAGAAAGGGGATTTGGATAGGTCAATCTCCGCTATTAGGAAGGGAAAAATTGGTAACTGGCGTGCTCGTTAGAATAAGGTTGCATTTGGTATGAAAATGGATTTCGTATTCAGTCGTGAGAAATAGAGCTGGGCTTTGACGTGACTATATGGTAGTGGTTTGTGGGTTCTTCCAGGAGAGTGGTTATTGGTTCTAGATCGGAAAGCAAGGGGTTATTGGTTCTAGATCGGAAAGCAAGGTTACTTGTGACGAGTGGAGACTTAAGATATTGGGCAGCTGTGGTCCAGGTCTTTCAGTAAAGGGCGTGTTCATCGGGTCTTCGTGCTTGGACAAATTGTTAAGGGTGTTCCAGTTCGACAAGTAAGGCAAGGGGTAATTTTTCACGGGCGAGTAGCATTTAAAGACATTGCAGTGGTAATTCAATGATGAGGTTCGAATTAATTCGAGTTATAGAGGACATTTCAGAACTTGAATTACGGGAATTTGAGCAAAGGCACCTTAGCGGATTTACGTCATAGTATTAGTGGGACCGTGTATGTGATATGCTGGATTTAGAAAGTTTTCAGTTTTAGAGTTGGGTGAATTAAGGGAACTCTAATGTGTAGAGTGTGTGGTATACTACTATCTCCAGGATTGACTTGGCTAGTTTGCGAAACTTATGATTTTGCGGTATTCTATGGAGTGAGTTCGAGAAATGGTTTGACGATGACAGTGATTTGATTGGAATTGGGCAATTAAAGAGTAAAGGAAAGGTTTAGTTGATTGAGAATCGATAAGAAAGAGGTACATCTTTGGGATTACTTGGGTCTATATTGATTGTGGTGTTGTTGTTGTCTTGCATAATTCAGATGAGGTATGATTGTTGAGTAAGCTTAAGGAAGGAGGTCTACAGAAATGGACTAAGTGATATGATGAAAATTCGTGGGGTTTCGTGATCAGCGACTAGTGAGAAGCAAATTTCAAGTAATCGATATGTTAAGGTTTATGGAAGTGGCTTGTGTGGTACACAGTTGGGTATCTTCGTAACACTCTTCAGTGGATGAGCTAGTGTGGTTTAAGAGAAAGAAATTGTGGAAATCACTGTTATGTGAGGGCTAGAGTTATATTTTCGAGATGAGACTGTATTAGTGGTAGTGTATTATACTGCAAGTAATAGTGACTGGATATCTTGGGAAAGTACTTTTGAGATATTAAGGACTCGGGAGTAGTTGTGCGAACATTGCCTTTAGCATGCGTGTACATGGTATTTGGCAGTGCATTATTGTCACGACCCAACAGGAGGGCCGCGACGGACACCCGGTGCTAACCCACCCGGGCACCTCTTATCTTACTTTCATATTTACATCTAGGTGAGCCACATAGCTAAATCATACTTTTTCATCCATCAAACATACTAATCCTATTAGGCAACAGTACATTTATATCATCATTAGCAACTATGCCCATATCAATGTACATAAGCCGACAAGGCTAACAAAATGACATCCAAAATATAGGCCGATAAGGCCAAATACATCTAACCATATACACATGTCTACGAGCCTCTAAGAGAAGTATGTCATATCATATAGGCGGGACAGGACCCCGCCATACCCATAAATATGTACACAAAAGAATAAATACCAAAAGCTGTAGCTCCGAATGAAATGGAGCTCCGCTATGTAGTGCCTGAGTAATGAAGCTATGGATCAAGTCTGTTTCCCTGGCCACCAGCGGGCATGACGCAGCGTCCACAAGCAAAATGACGTCAGTACGAAGAATGTACTGAGTATGTAAAGCATGATCAACATCAATATGAAAGATAATAGAACATACGAAATAGCATAGATGGGAGATAATAGTATCATCGTCATATCACTTACTTGCTTTTCATAGGGACATTCCATTTCTATTGCGTATCCGTGTACATACATCCATATTCGTATCCATACTCATTTACATTTCGTATCCATTTTCGTATTCGTAGTCATATTTCCATTCATACTCATATTCATATCATATACATTGCATATACATAGCATACCCGACCATGAAGGTTCGGTGTTTCACATACCTGGCCCTACCAAGGCTCAGGGTCATACATACCTGGCCCTACCAAGGCTCAGGGTTATACATACCTGGCCCTACCAAGGCTTAGGCTTATCCGTACCCAATCGCAAAGGCGCGTGCGCATTATATATATATATATATATATATATATATATATTCTATATTCGACCCGGCCATATAAGCTCGGGGTCTTATAATAGCCATACATAGGCACATATACATATAAGCTCATATATATATATATATATATATATATATATATATATATATATTCTATATTCTACCCGGCCATATAAGCTCGGGGTTTTATAATAGCCATACATAGGCACATATACATATAAGCTCATAAGCGTCTTTATCATCATTACTATCGTCATTCATTACATCTATCCCTAGAGGATTACTCGTCATATAAGGAATTTAGTACAATCGTAACATATCGAGGATCATGAGCTTAGTAGCTTCTTAGAGATAGAATCATTGGAGGATATCATGGGCTCATAGAAGAATAGATATTTTGCCAAAGAACCATGCCTTATGAAAGAAGGGTTAGCCTTACATACCTCTTTGTTCAACTATTCTATCACTTGCACGTTCTCCTTCAATGCTCACGTTTCTACCTTCATTAGAGTTATACTAACATTAGAAATCGATAGCTTAGCTTACATGACTAAAGCTAGAGAAAATTGGACAAAGATCTCAGTTATTTATACAACTTCCTCCGTATCATATTTCAACTCCCAAACATCAATAATAACATTCTCAATATCATAACAATACTCTTTATTCACATACATTATCCTTCTCAATTCACTTCAATCATCCATATCCATGGTCATAGCACACTATTACATTCGCTCATATACAATGTCTATCCCATGTTCTCAATATCATTTATAACATGATTATAATCACAATACATCAAGAATCATGACTCAATCCAACTATTACTCAAAAGTGACACTATTCCCACATTCATGACCCATTTTCTATTTCCTTCTACAATCCAAGTGTTTCAACTTTCAAATACCTTAAACAACATACGGAAATACCATAAAACTTACCTTAGATGGTGTAGGAATGAACCTTGGGTGCAAACACTTCACTTGAGCAAAACCCTAGTTTCACCTTCACTGATTCCTTGTCTTGATGAACTTTAATGGGTTTCTTACACTTGATTCACTTGGTTTGATGAAGTTGAACACTAATACCTCTTGAATTCTTGTGGGAGAAATGTGGAGAGATGTTCTAGAGGGAAGGGGTGTGAAGGGAAATGAAATGAAATGAAACTTGGTCCCTTATTAAATATACAAAATCTGACCCGACCAACACTACGGACCAACATACAGTCCGTATAAATTATACCGACCGTATGTCCGGCCGTAGATTTGGTCCATAGAGGGGTGCTAACCTGGGCTGATTATACGGCTGAACATACGGTCCGTATGTTTTATACGGCTAGTATGTTTGGCCGTATAATGCCCAGTCTTTCGAAGTTCGTTCTCGTTGACTCGTTTGATCTCCAATCCTTATGGAACCTTCTTGACACTTGTTTATCACCTCATTAACAATCTAAGGGACGTTACAACTCTTCTCCAATGCGTCGTTAAATTGTCATTTACTTGTTACTCGTAAATCATTTCCGTTACACATCACATGCCTTGCCTTCTCTTGGCAACCTTTCTCGTCTAACCTAGAATGTCTTTGAAATCTTACTTAGGGTCATCAAATGTCATTCCTTACTTATTGCAACACCGTATACTTTGTGCTCTTCGTCAGTCTATTCGCTGTGCATCAACGAAAATTTTTTCGAGGTGTAACAATTGTATTGCATTGCACATCATTACATTTCATCCTACATCATCATATGGTTCCGTATTTCTGATCTGGCATGGTTTGTTTGGACTATTGTTGTGGTATAGATCTGATTATAGACTGGACTTGATTGTGGATTAGTGACTCCACCTAGGTTCAAGACTTAGATTTGTGATTATTGATTTGAGATTTTTGAGACCTGGCAGACTTGTGGTTTAGAAGCTTCACCTAGGCTTATGACTTGAAAGACGAGTTCCTGTATGACGTAAGTGCGGGTGGAAGTTCTTGATGTATTGGGATAATGTGATTCATGATTATGCTTGATTGCTTATCTGCCTACTTGATGGTTTCTTTCTTTATATATGCCAACTAATTGTTGTCGGCCTATGATACCTACCAGTACTTGTTGTTTGTACTAATGCTAATCTTGTTGTGCCCTTCTTTGAGTGCAGATTTTTTTTACTAGTTCCCGTTTCCATCTTCGAGAGTGATCTGAGTCTACTTGACAGAGATTCCAGGTTGAGCATTTGGGCTAGATCCGCAACTCGGAGACTTTTCTTTTTGTATTTAATCGTCTACTCGTATTCTGAGACAAGTATTGATTTTTGAGATTTGTACTTCCTGTCACACTTGTATCTGTGTAATAGTGGCTTTTGTACTAGTCCAGACTAGATTTTTGTGTTATTATTACTTCCGTACTTATTATTCTTATGATTTGAATTTGTTAGCTAAATCATTGTTTATTTCCGCATAATTCTTATAAATGGCTAAAATGATTTGGGAATGGTTCGCCTACCAATGGGGACAGTGTAGGTGCCATCACGATTCACGAATTGGGTCGTGATAACAATATGATTCCTATTTTTAGAATATGAATTATTGAACTCATGTATTTGGGCCCGAGGACACAAAGTTTTATGTTTATAATTGGGCCAGAGGCCACAGTAATGAATTCAGATAAACAGGTGACTTCCCCCATATGCTGTAAGGGGTGATTGTGTGTATGATCCTCATGTTCAATTTCTGTTATCCTTATGTTTCTGTTTCAATTCATCTTTCAGTATTCAGATATATCTTATGTTTGTGATTTGGGATGCCCTTTCGCCCGAGCACCCCACAACTATTCTCTCTTTCAGTTAGTTTTACATACGAGTGCTATTCCACAGTACTTACGTCCTTTTTGTCGGGGGCACTGTATTTCACAATACAGGTGCAGAGACTCAAGGTGACATGACTTCTCGTTAGGATTGCTCGTATCAGCTAGTTGGTGAGCCCTACTTCATATGGGGCATTATCTTTACTTCCAGTCAGTATTAAACAGTTGAGGTATGCCGAGGCCTTGTCCCGGTAAACACATAGTTTTGCTATTCTTGTCAGAGGCTTCATAGACTAGATTAGCAGTATAGTCAGCCTTTTTCAGATATTGTGATATCCATGGTGGCTACATTTTATATTCTCAGACTATTCAGTATTTCTATCTAAAGACAATATTCAGATATCAACTATCCTTATTTATAAGATTCAGTCAGACTTTCAGTAGCTCAAAGATGTTTATAAATGTCACGACCCAGCCGGAGGGCCATGACGGGTACCCGGTACTAGCCTACCGAGCACCTCTAGTCTAACATTCCATAACCATTTCTAAGTGGGCCATACAGACAGCTCATGAATATCATGCTTAGTACAACCATCAACAACCATGTTCATAAGCATAAGCCAACGGGACTACCAAGATATTATACAAAGAATCAGAACTGAAGAAGCTATTGAACATCTAACAACATACATATGTCTACGAGCCTCTAAGTAGAATACATGAATCCATAAGACGGGGCAGAATTTCGCCATGCCCAAGTTTATATGTACAAAGGAGTAGTACCAAAAGACTACAGCTCCGGAACAACTGGAGCGCTTCTGAGATGCCACTGATGGAGATCCAAGGGATCAGACCCGTCTATCTGTCTACCTGCGGGCATGAACGCAACATCTACAGAAAGGACGTCAGTACGAACAGTGTACTGAGTATGTAAGACAAGAGTAACCACATAATAAGAGATACAGAACATAACATGAGATAAGGATAACCTGTATGTCTGATTGCCTCTTAAGGCGAATATCATGCATGCTTAGCCTTTTCATAAAAACATTTCTCATACTTATATAACATAATAGTGCTGCGGAACGTATAGCCCGATCCATAAATATATTATACTGCTGCGGAACGTGCAGCCCGATCCAATATATATATATATATATATATATGTATGTTCTCATACTTATATAACATAATAGTGCTGCGGAACGTATAGCCCGATCCATAAATATATTATACTGCTGCGGAACGTGCAGCCCGATCCAATATATATATATATATATATATATTGTTGCGGAACATGCAGCCCGATCCATACCCATATATCCCACGTCCGGGCATCCCGCGACCGTGACGATGTCATAATATACCAACTGATCAGGTGGCTATGCGTATATAATGCCTCACCTTTCCCCATATCCCCTATATATATATATATATATATATATATATATATATACATATATATATATATATATACATATGTATATATATATGTACATATATATGTAAATGTATATATACAGATATATGTAGATATATATATATATATATATATATAAGTAGCATACATGAGAGCCCAAATAAAAGTTACCACTTTATCGGAGTGACGTAAGGTCTGTAACCTCCAATTTATATTATGGAACAATCATCATCGCTTTACCTCTCCTTGAAGGAACAATGATTATAAAGTGAGATCAACAACAATGAATAAAATCAAGGAAATCATGAAATAAGCTCAATAATCTCATCATAGCATTAAAATCATAAACTTTGAAACTTCTAGAAATAGGATCATCATCATCATCATCATTATCATCGTGAAAACATAATCATCTTTAGCGTCATAAGAAAATTTAAGAATCATGAATATCTAGCTTGTGGGAATAAGGACGTCATGGAAAATATGTATGAGTCCACAAGAAATGAGTCATCATTGTCATCATGGTCATCATAGAAAACGTCTTGTCTTTAACATCATAAAAACCTTGAGAACCAGGAACTTCTAGCTTTTCGGGAACAAGAATGTTATGGAAGACATGTATGGAGTCGTAACATAGGAATCATGCCTTTAGAAAGAAAGGGACTAGCCTTAACATACCTTTTTGTCTCCTACTACTTACGCTTATCCTCCCGAGCTCGCAAATCTACATTTGAGAGAATTCATACTATCGTTAGACTTATCGTCGTATACTTATATTAAGCTTTCAAATTAAACTACTTCATATCCTGCTGAAAATCGGGCAGCATCTCCCCTGTTTATATGCCTAGCCCGAAATTACAATCCAACAACCAATAGTAACTACAACAATACCAACATCAACAACAACATTATCAATACCAATATGCTTCATAAAACATCCCTCACGTTTTTTTCCAAATTTCTCAACTAACCAACTCGTTATACGATTATTTAATAACTTTATCTCCGTAAATAAACCTAAATCAGTATCAATAAAGGAAGATTCATACCTTACTTTCACTAGAACCACAATATTTTCACTTTTCACCTTGAGTTCAAGCCAAGACTCGCCGCAATACGTTTTTATAATCGCAACTGTACGCTGTCTGAGCCTAAAACCGGGGAATATACTTGATTTGGGCTTAAAATTTGATGTTTGGAAGTTAGGGGAAATTTGGACAGGTTTTGGGGGTGTTTGGATAAGAAATGAGGGGTAAGCCCCCTTTTATTAAGTTCGAGAGTCTGCCTGGACCGACCTAAAAATTGCTCAGTGCGTTCGCTCTGAGTTGATCCTTGGTCCTCTGCGCGTTCGCGCCACCTCCAGGTGCATTCACACAGAGTTAATTTCTACCCTGGCAGTCCATCTTAAAGGGCTCATAACATTTGATTCCGATGTCGGATCGATGCGCGGTTTGTTGCGTTGGAAACTAGACTTCCCGAACTTTATTTTAGGCTTTTGTTTCACTCCAAAACTCCTAATATACTAAAAGATTTTCTTTCTCCAAGTTAGACCAAAATTATCGTACCAAATCTTACCCAACTTTTCTCCAGAGTTCCGAAAACTCAATCTCCTTGATTCACTTGTTCTCCAACCCTTCCATGACCTATTACATGAGCTTAAACCCTCATAATCATAAGATGAGCGCATATGATCTCATATCTCCTCGACAATAACTCCAGTGTCCACAATTGGACAGCTAACACCTAGCGAATCTCAACGTACAAAAACCACGAGGTGTAACAATAAAATTATATTCCGCACAGTCATGTTGGTTCGCTCGGTCCAGCAGCTCAGGCACAGGGTGTAGGTCCTCCTAGGCCCTGGTTCGGGGCGTGACAGCCAACCCCAACAACTGAAATACAATAAGTAAATAAGCGGAAGAAATAAGAGAAAAGCCGAATATTCAAATACTAAGTCTTTATAATAGAAAATGCGGAAAACATAATCCAAAATCCGAATCTACCCAACATAGGTGATAAGTAAAGAACCTCTAATAATAAAAGTACAACTCTGAAACTATGAATACAATGTCTGAATGCTAAAGAAAAATTAAAAGGAGAGGTGTTGCAGCATAGCGAGCAGCTCACCACGACTTTCGGAACAAGCTCAACACGAACTCACTCAACCCTGCGAAATCCACTGGCTGGGAGTCGAATTTGCACCACAAAAAGTGTCGTCTGATTACAGGAAACATGTTTACTCAGTATGTCTCATAGACCGATAACTAAAGAAGTAGTGACAAAGTAAAGTAGAAAATCCCCTTTTTACCTTACCAATTCTTGGTCTCATAACTGAATCATCACTAATACAGAGTATAAAAGTACCACTTAAGTCACTTACTCAAATAAACAAGTAATCAGGTAGTCAAAGAACTTGATATGAAGTCAATCACATAAACAAGTAAGGAAGGTAATGAAAATGCAAATGCAATGCAGTATGCTCCGTATACACATAGAGCTTCCGGGATTGTATGGAAGATGTGACCCATGGGGGACCGCTAAGTCCATATAGCACCCGGGATTATCAGATCTCCCAGATCACATCGGGTCCAGGCCTCCCAAGACCTAATTATGCTCCTGCGATAAGAGGCCAAATATCATGCAATATAAACACCCCGTTGCAGGCGTGCAACCTAATCCAATCATAAACATATGCATGATTCAATATATAAAAGAATGAATAACTCAACATTTGGACTTAATAGCCAATAATTCAAATAAGTTCATCAACCATCAGACTTATTAACCACCAATTCTAATATGTTTGCCAACACGTTTATCAAGAGTGTGCGAGTTTTTTAAGAGTACCAAAATAGTTAAATCAAGTATACACACATAGCACATAACAATTAGTGCCCATATGCTTTGGAATTCTCGGGTCACGGCTCGTATCTACAAAGTATATCACTACCCAACACATAACACCGATACTCATACCAATGCCCGGCACATCACTGGCAAGAGAACCCCCCACCCGTTAGGCCCTGTTGGCATAAAGCCATATGTGAAGTTTTGATGATTGATAAAGCAAAGACTTGGAACAAGAAAACCAGCTTACAAGGCATGGTGAAAATTGAGATAAAGCAGAGGTTTCAGACAATGTAAAAGGTCTGAAAAGGCAAGCAACACACGACAGTTAGAACAGGCCCATAGATATGTTCCATTGTAAAGAAGCTACAAGAAACAAGCATAATTCCATGTCTCATCAGAGTCAACAGATGCAGTGGAGGAATGAAGTCAGGTCATCAGGTGCAGTTGATGAATGACCTAGAGGATATCATGAGCCACTAGTTGATGAATGGTAAACGCAGAAGTGATAACAACCTCAAAATCTGGTCTGGACTAGTACAAGAGCCACTATTACGTAGATACAAGTCTGATAGAAAGTACAAACCTCAAATATCAATACCATCTCAGGAATACAAAGTCGACAGTTAAATATAAGGAAGAGTATCCGAGTTGCAGATCTAGTCTAAAAGCTCACCTTGGAATCTTTGTCTTGTAGACTCGGATCACCCTCGATGACTGGAAATGAAAGTAGTAATAAACTCTGCACTCAAAAGAAGAGTACATCAACAGTAGCATCTATACAAACAACACGTACTGAGTAAGCATCATAGGCCGACTAAGTTTAGTTCACGCATATAAGCATAAAAACAAAAAGACAAGCAGATAGACATATAATACTCAATCCAAGGTCACAAAATATCCATTAACTGAATCACAACCTAAGATGAAGCTGGTAAACCACAGGTCTGTCGAGTCTCCATAATCTCAATCGATAATCGCGAATCCAAGTCCTGAACCTGGGCACAGTCACTACTTTGCAATCTGACCCAGTCCATAATCCGATCCATGCCACCACAATGATACTAACAGACCATACCAAATAAGAAATAAGAGCTATATGATGATGCAAAATAAAATGTAATGATGTGCAATGCAATACACTGGCAGAATACCTCAAACCTGTACACATGCTAATGGTATTGTTTTCCTAATAGTCATGACCTATGGGGGACCCGTGAAGTGCATGTACCCCTTGCTCCAGAATAGACCTCGGATCACGAGTTCACAAATAGGCTACACCTCACCCCCCGTCAAATGCGCCTTATATACATATATCAGGATAGGCTACATCTTCACCCCTTGTCAGATGTGCCTTTGTACATATGTTTTATGCAAAATGAGTATTCAAAATTTGGTTTAAGTTTAGAACCCCAAGATGAAATATCAACTCAAAGTAAGCATGATCAATCAATGAAATCAAATGCCAATGAAAGTGCAAGTCACAATGCCATAACCATATCAGGACATAGAATAATCAGCTCAACCCTGGGATGAATTATACAAATCCTCTCGATCAATATAAGAGCCTATGACACCCTTTACTTCCAGATATAGCAAGTACACCTCACAACTAAGTCTGGCGTCCCCAAAGTGTTCCATTGTCTTTCATAGTTGCCATAAGTCTTTCATCAATCATTTCCGAACCATTTCTATCATGTATGAATGTATGAATGCAGGAATGATAAATCAAAGGCAATGAATGTAAATGAATATGCTATGCAGATCACAAACACCATAAGTAATATCAAATCTTGCATAATATTGTTACCATCTGTAAATCATAATCAAGATCTCATTCGTGCCTTATCACAAGGACACATCCAATTCAAGTCTAATAAAGATCACATCCTAGAAGGTGATTACCCATCCTTCCAGATGATTAAACAACAATATAATCAACAACCCGTCAATTATTCTAGGGTTTAACAATTCTAGGGGTCTAGTCTTTTCATTTAACATTAAAGAACCTTAACTAGTATAAGAACTTAAAGATGATAAGGGAATGAACAATGAAAAGGGTTAAGACTTACCTTCAAAAGAGAACTTCACCTTAGCCTTAGAAAATCGCCTCTCACTTTCTTGGGAACTGTTTTTGGTGTTATGTGGTGAATGACTCGGAATTCAGTAATACAAAAGTGGGTTGCTGTCTCCCATCGACCACTGCAACGGTCACTATATTCGCTATAGCGGTCTGACCCACTGCTACGGCGGACCTTATTAACTTCCTAACCCAGCGGCGCCGACCGTCGCTCCACTGTGGCGGACTCGCTGCAGCGGCCTCCCGCCCGCTTCGGCGGTCGCATCCGACCAGTAACCTCTGGTTTTTCACCCAAAATCCCAACATCAATCCGAGGCCCTATAGACATAAACCAAACATGCACACATAAGTAAAAATAAGCTACGGACTCACCTGTGATCTTGCAATTCCCAACGGAGGTCTAATTTACTAAGTCACCCCCAACGAAAATAAAACCAATTTTCAAATAATGCAGAACATACAATCAAATGCCTCAGTTTTTAGAATTCTAACTCTTTAAGTTTTCATTAGACTTACTCCTAGTCTTAGAAATGAATCGGCAAGGGTAAAATGGTCAAAACGGTCCTAACGACCTAGCGGGTAGTTATATCAGATACCAATTAAACAATTGTTCGTCCTCGAACGAAGAAGGGGAGTACAAAAGTAGACGGTAACGAAGGAACCTGTATTATAATTACTCGGAGGCCTCTATGGCAAGAAGCGCGCCAAAACATTGCCTGTTCACCTTATCAATCAAACTTCTTTAATTTAGCTCAAAGATCCAATTTCCCATATCTCCCATACTCGAATTTCTTTGACAACGGATCCCCGAATATAAGAAATATTTTTACTGGAGTTCTCAGATTCGATATAACCATACCTTTGAAAGCAACCACTGGGTCCCACAACATTTCTCAAAAATAACACGAACCTTTAGATATAGACACAATCATAATACTTCCTCAAATCATTACTAAGCCCCGACATAAACCATTAAAACTGTCCGAATAACTGACCCCTGGAAGTAAATGCACATCGTCCCGAATACCATTCATAGTCACTCGAACCGACCCAAACTTTTCTAAACCAATCACAGTCGTATCACCCATCTGGGGTGACTAATTCTAGTCCTTTAATATTCTAGAAATGCCTACTGGAGCTATCCGATTAGTAATACCCACAACGTAACACACTACCAAGAAAACGGTCTCATCCCCAAAATATAACTCTAGTCTTAATGTTGTAGGGATTTCCAGATTTTCTTTCCATTAAATCACACTAGCTCCTTCATGGAATAGTGCTACGAAATTACCTAACTGGGTGCCACAAAAGCCACTTCCCATAAGCCTTAACATGCCGGTTACTCAAAATTTTCTTCTCACTAGTCTGTAATTACGAAACCTCACGAAACTATGTCATATCACTTAGTCCATTTTTGTAGACTTCTTTCCTTACGTGTACTCAATAACCACAACCTACCTGAAATATGCAAGAAAACGACATCACAATCCATACTGACCCAAGTAATTTCGAAGATTTGCCTCATCCTTACCGATTCTCGATCAACTATACCTTTTCTTGACTTTTCCATTCCAGTTCCAATCAAATCACAATCATCGTCACCGTCTAACCATTCTCGAACCCACTCAATAGAATACCGCAAAATCATAAGTCTTGCCAACTAACCGAGTCAATCCTGGAGATAGTAGCATGTCACACACTCTACACCCTAGAGTTCCCTTAACGCATTTAACTCTAAAACAGACCATCCTAGTAATGTCCCCACGTACCTCTACCAAGTGCCTTTGCTCAAATTACCTTAGCTCAAATTCTGAAATGTTCTCTACAACTCGAATTAATTCAAACCTCATCATTAATTTACCACTTCGATGCCTTAATTGTAGAACCGGAATACCCTTAACCATTCCCACGATTATCCTTTTCATTTAATTAACTCAACCGAGTAGTAACACCAGTAGTAATAGGAACTAGCCGAAACTAACACAACAGGTACAAGCTCCTAACCCTAATCCAATATTAGATGCAACACTCGATAACTCCTTGAGTACTAGAACTTCACACTTGTCCAACACTAGAGTCATTCTTATTAATCAACAATCGGCTCCATTGGCCTACGACGTAACCGAACTTACCAAGTCAACACTGACCATTATGTATATTTTACCATGCATGATCGCAACATAACTCTCAAATCAACTAGCTATTGATTTCGCAATATCCTTACCATTCCTCTAAACATGAAGACCTGGTGAACATACCCTTTACTAAAGAACCAGAACCACAACTGCCCAACATCTTAAGTCTCTACTCGTCACAAGTAACCTTGCTTTTTGATCTAGAACCAATACCCACTTCCCTAAAAGAACCCACAAACCGCTACCATATAACCGCGTCGGAGTCCAACCGAACTTCTCACGACCAAATACGAAATCCACTCTCGTACCATTTGCAATTTTATCCTGACAAACACGTCAGATACCAATTTTTTCCTTCCTAATAGCGGAGATTAATCTATCCAAATCCTTTTCCTAACGCGTCCGTCCTATTAACACGAAAGGTACTTATACCAAAATACCCTAAGAAATCTCACTCGTTACGCATTTCCCATAAAAGTCATCCTTTATGTCCTTATTCTCAACTTCTCTTCTTTCTTACACATGGTCACTATACTTTTGCCCAATCCGATGATCCTTACCGAACTTATACTCGTTCCCGCATATCGACATCTAATACCATACCACTGAAGAATCGTTGACCTATCATTGGTACACCTGTGCCACACACACCATCATAATGCCTTGTCGAAGTTGAAACTTTTCCCAAAACCAATCATATCATCAAACAAATCACTCTTGTTAAGCCATAAATGCACTTTTGCCACTTTCGAGCAACCCAACGCTGAAAACATGAAGATCATTTGACCCTTTGTACCATCTTTCCCATTTCTCAAGAAACCCCCAGACTAAACGAGTCTAACCACGATCCCACACAATTGAAACCTCAAGCTATTGCTAAAAACTGAACTTGGTCTCTCAGGACGGCACATTTCATACCATACCACAACATGTCATAGACAAACCTTTCGCGTAAGAGTTTAGGGACGAGTTCCCACCATTTGTGGGAGAATAAGATAAGGAAATTCAGATACCAATTGGACTCGACTAGAAACCACTTTGAACAAAGTAGCACGAAAAAATGAAAGAATTGAAAGTTTCCTAAATGTCCTATAGCCTCTCACAGATAGGTACGGAGCTCATCGTACCGATCCGCAAGACTCTACTAGACATGCTCTTGTACTTATAGACCGGGTAACCCAGGCTCAATACCAACTTGTCGAGACCCAATTCGTGAATCGTGATGGCACCTACACTGTCCCCCCAGGTAGGCGAACCATTCCCAAATCATTTTAGTCATTTATAAGAATTATGCGAAAATAAATAATAATTAAGCTAACAAATTCAAATTATATGAATAAAAAATGCGGAAGGGATAGCAACCCCAAAATCTGGTCTGGACTAGTACAAGAGCCACTAATACATAGATACAAGTTTGATAGAAAGTACAAACCTCAAATATCAATACCGCCTCAGGAATACAAAATAGGCAGTTAAATACAAGAAAGTCTCTGGGTTGCGGATCTAGTCCAAAATCTCACTCTTGAATCTCTGTCACGTAGACTCAGATGACCCTCGATGATTGGAACTGGAACTAGTAATAAACTCTGCTCTCAAAAGTAGAGTACAACAAGAATAACATTAGTACAAACAACACATATTGAGTAAGCATCATAGGCCGACTAAGATTTGTTCACGTATACAAGCATAAAATCAATAAGATAAGCAGATAGGCACATAATATTCAATCCAAGGTCACAAAATATCCCATAACTGAATCACAACCTAAGATGAAGCTGTGAAACCACAGGTCTTTTGAGTCTCCATAATCTCAATCGATAATCGCGAATCCAAGTCTTGAACCTGGGCAGAGTCACTAATCCGCAATTCGACCCAGTCCATAATTCGATCCATGCCACCACAATGATACTAACAGACCATACCAAATAAGAAATAAGAGCTATATGATGATGCAAAATAGAATGTAATGATGTGCCATGCAATGCACTGGCCAAATACCTCAAACCTGTACACACATGCTAATGGTATTGTTTGCCCAATAGTCATGACCCATGGGGGACTCGCGAAGTGCAGGTACCCCTTGCTCCTGAACAGACCTCGGATCACGAGTTCACAAACAAGCCATATCCTCACCCCCTGTCAAATGCGCCTTATATACATATATCAGGATAGGCCACATCCTCACCCCCAGTCAGATATGCCTTTATACATATGTTGTATGCAAAATGAGTATTCAAAATTTGGTTCAACTCTAGAACCTCAAGATGAAACATCAACTCAAAGTATGATCCATCAATGAAATCAAATGCCAATGAAAGGGCCAGTCATAATGCCATAACCATATTAGGACATAGAATAATCAGCTCAACCCTGGGATGAATTATACAAATCCTCTCGATCAACATAAGAGCCTATGACACCCTTTACTTCCAGATATAGCAAGTACACCTCACAACTAAGTCTGGCGTCCCCAAAGTGTTCCAGTTTCTTTCATAGTTGCCATAAGTCTTTCATCAATCATTTCCGAACCATTTCCATCTTGTATGAATGTATGAATACAAGAATGATAAATCAGAGCAATGAATGTAAATGAATATGCTATGAAGATCACAAATACCATAAGTTGTATCAAATCTTGTATAATATTGTTACCATCAGTAAATCATAATCAAGATCTCATTCGTGCCTTATCACAAGGACACATCCAATTCAAGTCTAATCTCATTATCTGATCACAATATGAATCTCAACGTATTTCCAATTCAACAGTCCATATGGAACGTGATCAATCCATAATATTAAGGTCAATGAATATAAGGCACCATGCCACAAGTCCTAACTAGACTCAGATAAATCACTCAACAATAGCAAGGATATGCAACCATCTCAATCAACCAGAAGAGTATATATTGATTCCGTCTTTCTCATATCACAGCAAATAAACCTCAGGTTTCAGTACATAAAATAATGGCGACAATCCTAATTAGAAATCATACCAAAAATCCTAATCAGAAACCATACCAACCTAGATAATAATCTAACCAAATACCGTGTCCGAAGACCTAATCATGTTGTCTCCCATCAATTCTATATAATATATATGTTTCGCTAATCAAAGTCTAACTAAAGTAAGCCGTAACCTACCTCAAATGTAGAACAGGAGCCACGAACTACTCCACATGAGTGTTCTGTTTCTGAAGCTTCTCAGAACGGTCAAAGTCTAGAATTATAATACTAAGTAAGCAATTGACTTTTAATAAATATAGGGACAATATTGGGAAGAGGACCCAATTACTTCTACCCTTTTCGAATTGTGAAACCTTCATTAAATGGTAAATTTATCATAATCTTAATCCCAACAATCATAATCTTCCAATTTATGGGTTTCTAATCAATTTAATCCTTCCAAAACAGAATTTAGTCCAAAGTTTCCCTTTTTATTAGAACCCTAAGTCTCACTACACAATTCCCAACACAATTAACAAATTTTCCATCCTAGAAGGTGATTACCCTCCTTCCTAGATGATTAAACAATAATAAAATCAACAACCCGTCAATTATTCTAGGGTTTAACAATTCTAGGGTTCTAGTCTTTTCATTCACCATTAAAAAACCTTAACTAGCATAAGGACTTAAAGATGATAATAGAATGAGGAATGAAAAGGGTTAAGACTTACCTTCAAAGGAGAACTTTACCCTAACCTTAGAAAATCACCTCTCACTTTCTTGGGAACTTTTTTTGGTGTTATATCGTGAATGACTCGAAATTTAGTCATATAAAAGTGGGTTTCTGTCTCCCGTTGACCGCTGCAGCTGTCACTATGTTTGCTGCAGCGGTCTGACCCACTGCTGTGGCAAACCTCATTAACTCCCCAACCCCGCGGCGGCGACTGTCCCCCAGCTGTAGCGGACTCGCTGCAGCAGCCTCCCACCCACTGCGGCGATCGCATCCAACCAGTAACCTCGGGTTTTTCACCCAAAATCTAAACATCAATCCAAGGCCCTACAGACACAAACCAAACATGCACACATAAGTAAAAATGCGCTACGGACTCAACCGTGGCCTTGGAATTCCCAACGGAGGTCTAATTTACTAAGTCATCCCACAACGAAAATAAAACCAGTTTCCAAACAATGCACAACATACAATCAAATGCCTCAGTTTTTAGAATTCTAACTCTTTAAGTTTTCATTAGACTTACACCTAGTCTTAGAAATGAACCGGCAAGGGTAAAATGGTCAAAACGCTCCTAATGACCTAGCAGGTCGTTACACGTACCACCCATCCCTGCGGGTCAAAGTTACTTACGACGGAGCTAGGGAAAGGGTCAACAGGGGTAAAAGGGTTAAAAGCCTAAATGACCAAACAGGTCATTTCATCAGATACCAATTGAATAACCGTTCATCCTCAAATGGAGAAGAAATGAGATGAAGGAAAGTTACCTGACTCGATAAAGAGCTGGGGATATCTACTACGCATATCAACCTCAGTCTCCCACATAGCTTCCTCAACTAAACAGTGTTTCCATTGTACCCTCACCGAAGTTATCACCTTTCACTTCAACTTTCGGACCTCCCTATCCAAGATGGCTACCGGCTCCTCCTCAAAGGACAGATTCTGATCGAATAGGACCGAGTCCCAATGGATGATATAAGACCCGTCCGAATGGTATTTCTTCAGCATGGACACATAAAACACTAGGTGAACACCAGAAAAACTCGTAGGTAACGCTAACTCATAAGCTACCTCCTCAATACGCCGAAGGATCTCAAATGGGCTAATGAACATCGGGCTTAGCTTGCCCTTCTTCCCGAATCTCATCACACCTTTAATGGGTGAAACCTTCAATAGATCCTGGTCACCAACCATAAACTCCAAATCACGAACCTTTCGACCCGCATACACCTTTTGCCTACTCTGAGCTGCAAGGAGCTTTTCTTGAATCAACTTCACTTTATCTAACAACTCTCTCAATAGATCGGTACCTCAAGGTCTCACCTTAGAAGCATCGAACCAACCAATCAGAGATCAGCATTTCCTCTCATATAAGATCTCTAAAGGAGCCATGTCAATACTCGAGACCTCGATTCTAGCCCCAAGGCTTCCTACTTAAGATCTGAGAGTGAGCCACCTGCTAGCCTGCAACCCTGGATCTTATCTTTTATCATTGTCTATTTCTATCCTTAGACAATATTTCGTATGTTCATATATTTGTATTGATTGCTAGACTGGTTATGATTAGAGGCTCTTGTACTGTACTTCAAATCCTTGGGAAAAGATATAATAGACTTAGTATTCCGCACTTTAAGGACTTATGGTACTGTTTAAGACTTATAAAATGTTTGTTTGTGTTATTTATGTCTATTTCGTAAATTAATTAAGTGTTGATTAAGGGGATGGTTCGCCCACCAGGGTGGTTAGTGTGGGTGCCATCATGACCTTGATTTGGGTCGTGACAAGTTGATATAAGAGCATATCCTCTAAAACCTGAATCGTCCACTCACTACAGGCATTGACTCAAGTGATGGAGTGTCAAATTCATAAGCTATATGTGTAATAATGGAACTTATCTCATAATTGATAATCTTATAAGAATTGTATGTAAAGGCTATCCCTTCTTTTATTGGCATGAATCCATAATAAGAGAGAGTCAAACGTGTCATATAAGAGAAGCGTATATCGTAGAGTTCTTATATCTATAGGCGCTTCACTTTTCGTATGTTCTATCTCGTCTTGTTGAGAGAGTTCCTATGCACTCCATGCTTACTCCATGTTGTTAGTGAGATAGCGGATCATATATATACTATTGTACGTTTCTACGATATACAGAGTTACACACACACACACACACACACACACACATATATATATATATATTGATGCCTAGCTTATCGGCTAGTGAGAGATGTTATGCCCGGCCTATACGGTCAAATAGAGCATCTTTATGCCTGGCCTATGCAGTCTGAGAGAGTATCCTTATGCCCGGCCTATATGGTTAGAGAGAGTATACTTATGCCCAGCCTATACGGTCGGAGAGCGTATCCTTATGCCTGGCCTATATGGTCGGAGAGAGTATCCTTATGGCTGGCCTATACGGACGGAGAGATTATCCTTATGCCTGGCCTATACGGTCGAAGAGATTATCCTTATGCCTGACTTGTATGGTCGGAGAGTGTATCCTTATGCCTGACCTATACGATCGGAGAGTGTATCCTTATGCCCTACCTATACGGTCAGAGAGAGTCTTTATGCCCGGCCTACACAGTCGGGGAGAGTATCCTTATGCCCGGCCTATACGGTCGGAGATAATATCCTTATGCCTAACCTATACAGTCGGAGGGAGTATCCTTATACCCGACCTTACGGTTGGATAGATACACTGAGCCTTATATGGCTAGACAGAGATATACAGAAATATATCAAGCCCTTGTAGCGTGTCATATTTTTTCCTATTCGTATTTGTACTTGCCTCATTTAAAAAAGGAAAGTGTCCCGGGGAAGTACGGTTGTCAATTGTACCGGGAAAAAGAAAAAAATATACTTCTACCTAATGGTACTCTAATGGATTTATTTTAAGAGTCGCCACCTAATTTTTAGGAAATTAGAAAAAATCGAGTCAAAAAGGGTTCATTTAAAAAAATTATTCTATGATTATTTTAAAAGAAACCTAATCTACGCAGAGTCTAGGTAAGGGTTCTAGTGATTCCCGGAGAAGGTGTTAAACACCCCGGTATTAAGGATCCGCTCAATCGTGGTTTACCTACGGGTTCTAATAATATGTTTATATAGATATAAATTGGTTTGCGATAGAAAATAGTTTTTTCTTAATACTTCCACAAATAAATTTTAGTCATTTTTGCAAAAAATAGCGCCTTTCAAGAATCAAAAGTGGTAGATTTTTTCCCAAAATTGAGCGTTTGAGATGTCGGACTAAAACACTTAGGCTAATACCCGAAGGCTCTTAGCCTAAGTAGGACCCTACGTAAGTCCACCCAAAAATAGGTTTTGAAAAATGTTTTAAGTGTGGAAAATATTTTTTATACAAAAAATAGTTTTGTGTGTAATACATAATTATATCAAGTCATTTATATTAAATTATTTATATTGGGTTATCCAATTTTATCCTAACTTTTATCCCATTTTTTATCCGTTTTATAAAAGTTTTTATACAAGTCTAAGAATATCAAAATCAGTCCATCAATTCCAAAACGCTCCATGTGTTTCATAGATGATCAATTCGGTCCTTAATTTCAAAAAATCGGCAGTTTTGGTCCCTTGGATCAATTCAGTCCCAAATTTACATCAATGCCTCCGATTTAGTCTTAAATTTTGTAGCAAATTCATTTTTTGGCGACTTTTAAATACGTGATAATCCTATAAGGGCTCCAATTGATATAATAATTGCGCAGATAATAATTTAAGATACGTAATTAAAAAAGATAGAGAGTTTGGGCCGACCAAGCCCAAAAGGAAAGTATATGTGCAATTGGGTTCGCCTTAAATCCAACGTATGCTCCTTTTCGCTCCCAAAGAGTGGTTGACTCGATCTAGATACGTTAGCGGGCCCCAACCAACGGGTTTTGGGTGGACAAGAAAACAAGGGTATACATGGCATTAGAATACATCCACAAATTAAACTAAGTACAAAATCAAAAAGGCTAAAATAATCATTTTTTGCTTGAGTAGTAAAGTCTTGTGCTATGAATCCATAAGCAGGTAAAGAGTACAGTGTTGAGCTGCCAAAGAAGTAATAACCCCTAAAGAAGCTAGAGCAAGGCCTAATTGAAAATGAAGCGAATTGTTGATTGTGGCATAAAGACCCTTATGTCCACGCCCCAATCGTCCCCCCGGAGGAATATGTGCATTTAAAAGATCTTTCATACTGTGCCCAATCTCTTTATTGGGCCTTGTCCGTTAATAATGACTAACAACACTAACTAATCAATGTGGCCCAGACATGCAACAGGCCCAAAATAGATAATGACAATAGCTCAGGTATGAGTAGTGCAAGTAACAGGCCCAAACAACAAATAACAGGCCCAATTTCTTTTCTTTCTCAAAATCTTTCTAAGTGTCAAAGGGTGATATATATGGTATACTACTAGTATACCAACTGGTTTTCTTCGAATTTTTCTAAGTGTTAAAGCCATAGTATACATGATATAGTAGCTAGTATACTACTCAATTTTGGTCTTAAATTTTCTAAATGCCAAGGGTGTGATATACACAATATACTATTAGTATACCACTGAAAATGAAGAGCAAAACCTTCACAAGGGCATACCCTCCACATATACTCTATATACACTGCATATTCTATTAAAATTAGCTATAAAATACCACATACAAATCACATAAAAAGCTTCAAATTCGTAATCCCCACCATCTTATGGTTAAATACTCAGCTATCAGTAGAAGTTACACAAACAGGCAGTCAACTCCTTACAACATACAACCTTAATGTTAATTCTCAACATGTTTAGAGCAAGAATGACTCAGAAAAGTTCAGTGATCAAGAGGAAAGCAGATAAATAGTTTCAAGCAATGTAGAGGCTGCTAATGCAAGGTATAACAAATGTTTGAGACTCAAAAGATAGCAGTGGCACAGTTAGGAAGAGCATGACAGGTTAAACATGAATGTAGGATCAAACTAAATCTAACTAGGGTGTAATGGATTAGTCAAGACAAAATCAATAAGTCCTTAAGAGGGTGAAGCTAACATAGGTGCAAACATAGTTCAAATTGCAGTCATAGCAAATCACGAATGATAGGGGACTTATGTGAGAGCAATTACAGGTTCAAAGAGTCCTAAGCTGTGGCTATAATGGGTTCATGATACTGTCCTAGGCTCAAAATACCATACTAAACATGTCATGGTCACAAGCAAGCAGGCAGAGGTGGGAAATCATGTGTATGGGCCACAGAAATTCACAAGCCAGCTACAGAGACAGGTACAAGTAAGCAGGTACTATATCTGTTCTTGTAAAAGTAGTTTTGATTTTAGTTTTAGCATGGTATTGAGTGTCAAAGTTCAGAACCAAACATAGCATAATTAAAGAAGGCAAGGCACACTTTTTAGATGATAAAACGAGTAGGGTTGATAGTGGAAAAGCAAGGAAGTGAAGCAGTACAAGATTGAGGTAAAGGAAACAGAAACCAGGCCAAGGGCCATACTTATAGCCTTTGTTTTTTAAACTTCTAGGGGGATATTCAGCAATCAAAGAAGACAGAGTGATGAATTGACCAATCATGAGTTTATTTTTTAGCTAGCAAGAACTGAATCAATGCCAGGAACCATTCCTAAGCTAGTCTGCACTCATCCAAAGGTCATAGTAGCAAGTAATAGATCCAAAGCCATTTTCAGGCTAGTTTTAGTTTAAATAGGTCAAGGTATCAGGTAATGCAAGCCACAAGTTCATCAATACTCCCAGGCTTCCAAGTTTAGCCAAAGTCCAACATGATAACAGAGTGGTCTCAGCTAGTCACAAAAATCCTCTCAACACATAGTGAGTCTTATGGGGGGCACTAATAGAGTCTCAAAAGATGGTCTAACTTATCTCATTTCCAGAACTACACAAATAAGTTAGAAACACAGATGGAAATCCAAACAGGATCCAACAAGCCCTTACATGAGCAAAAGGGAGCATGATACTATCTTATGTCTTTCAACAATGTATCAGACATGGTTCAGTGTCAAACAAGCAAATAGGGAACAAGAATAAACATGAGGCAATCTCAAAATTTTCAAATGAACAGCAAAGGGAGGGATATCACAAAAACAAAGACCAACCCTAATCTTATTAAAACATCTTTTAGTCTTGTTATAATCTTCATACACTTAGTCCTTTAGGTGATCATGTTAAACAAAAAGAACCAAACAAACTGTAAGCCATACCAATGTAAAGAGTCACATAAGATAAGTCACTTGGACACTACAAATAAATAGCATAGGAAATATACCAGGTATTCAGAGGCAAAGCAAAACAATCACCTATTGATCAATCCCCAGCCCTCTTACTCCAATTTTAAGACAAGCAAACAGGTTCTATAACTTTCATATCTCATATCAATATTAACAGTTCTCAAAACAAGATCACTAAATGTATCCAGGACTCAAAGCACTAAAAATTCTTCATGAATTAGCAGGACAAGTTACAAGTTACTCAAATTCTCATTTTTTAACCAGTTATCCAACTTGGATGATCCTAGAAATCACTAAACAGGTTTAAAGAGAGCATTTTTTCTTTTCAAACACTTAGCAAGGTTCAGAGGTAGTAAGACAATACAAACCAGAACAAAGCAGTCATAGGACACCCAAGTTCTTCTTTTATACCTTTTTAAAATCATTTAGGAAATGAGAAATTTAGGTCCATTTTAGGGGCTCTCAGGGTTAGCAAGGTTCCCTATTTTCATAGCAACATCCAAAGTCAAAATAATCAGTCTTTAGGAAAATCTTCAACAGACCAGTTTTAGAAGAGTTTGAAAGTCAGTTTTGCAAGTCTCTTCGACAGATCTCAAGGGCAATGGCCTAAGTAAGGCTAATAGGGGACATGGTCTTGTCTAGAAAGGATTTTTCAAGTCAAATTTCTCACATTACAAGTCACACAATCAAAGGCGATCACAAACAAAATATTCGGTAGTTCAAAGGGAACTAGAAGAAACTCATAGAGGATACATGACACCTATTCTGGAATTATCAAAAGCAAATGGTGGTCAACACAATCCAGGCAATAGACAAAAAGGCTAAATGGACAATGCACATATTGAAGCTCATTCTAAAACAAGGAGGGGAGGTAAACTGAACTAACAAAGGAAGAATCATGATTTCTAAATCATTTCTCATCTCAAATCCTAATTTTTCGTAATATTCAACTTTATAGTACTAAATGTTTAAAATTGTGATCTAACTAATTAGACTTAAAAGAATACACATTATGAAATAATTAAGTTTAACACATTTAAGACATATAAAGAAGGAAAAGGAAACTTCTTCAAATTCCAGAATCACATTCAACTTTAACACTGATTTGAACTCTCTTATACTTATTTCTGGAAAGAACACAATTCAATTTTCCAACTTTTTATAATTTAAATGACCTCAAACAAAACAAATATTGAAACAAAGGGTATTTCTGGACTAGTTTATTACTTAAGTTTTCAAAATCTTCAAACCAGAACACATATGAGACTGCATAAACTTATAGGACTATAGTGTCAATTTCAGGATCTCAAAAATTCCATAACCCACATAAGATAAACTTATACTCCTATTAAACTTCTCAGACACTGTTAAGAATCATCAAAGGTATCTAATCTTTCATTTTGGATTCTAACCTATACTTATACAGTTTTTGAAATCTTAAAATCTATAAACTACATTCCAAAATAACCTGTGCCTTTTAAAATCATTTTTTTGACAGAACAGGAAGCTTTACAAATCACAATCAGGCTTAAGGTCTTATAACTTCACTAAGTATCAAATTTTAATAGTTTTAGTGGTAAAAAATGAATCACAAGTTCTGTTTTTCAAATTCAACTTTCATAAGACGCTCAACTTTCAAGAATTTGATTTAATGACTTAAAACAAGGTTTCATAATCTATTTTAAGAACTGACTTACTCATTCAAAACAATTCCAATATTTCAGACAATCACATATTTTAGAAATGGACCAAACTTACTTAAGCAAGTTAACATCTACTCAGTAATGAAGGAAAAGGTTGCCTTTTGTACTTAAGACTAAAACAGGTTCAAATAAGGTATATTACTAATCCTAGAAGCATTTTCGATTAAATCATATTTACCTTCCCAAACTATTCGAACAGTTTTCCTAATATAACTCATAATTTCAAACCATCAAACAGTGTTTAAGAAGGCATAAGAGCCATAACTAAGACAAATTTTCAAACAAACTAATATTAATTAACAAGAAATCATCAGAACTAACTCACTTAGACCAAAATATCAATCCTACTTAACCCAGTGTTAAGAAACCTAATCTAAACTATCTTTCTTAATCTTTTATTAACTTAACCAATTCAAAATTACTTAACACTACCCAAGTTTAAGCTTCCTAATCTTATTTTCAACTTCAAATCACAAAAAGACACAGAATGTTCACTTAATCATAAAAATAGAATCAAACTAATATGTAATCATGTTTAACATCACAAATAATAGATAACCATAACTTGGAATGAAAGACAAGGATTGAAATGAAAGTTTACCTTTTGTTGGGGCAACCTAAAGATCAAAGGGGGGATTGGAATCCAAAGCCTCAACAACAACCAAGACCTTAAACCTTTTTTTTTAATTTTCCAGAAAAAATCCTTTGTTTTTTTTAGTAGTGTAGGCTATATATTGAAGTATATCAATATATTATGGTATATCTGGGGTGTATTGTATTGATATATAGGCTAATATACTTAGTACTTCTTCTAGGGTACAAAAAAGGTCCCTCTATAATGAACGAAACTTTCTATTTATAGGCTAATTCCCTTAGCCCCCAGGGTAAAAATGGTAGGAAAAATATCTTAAAACAGAATTTCTCCCCCATATTCCAATATTTCAAAATTTTGGGGTATAGGATTAGGGATTTTTGCAAAATTGTACAGTTAGTACTATTATCCACTCAAACAATGCACACATCATGCAAACAAACAAAAATCCAGCCTATTCGTACTATACACAGATTCAAAAATCCCTAAAATTCAGGGGAATAACCGAATAGGACACTTAGTCATTACATAGGACAAGCAAAAATCAAAACACTGTACTAAAACGGATAGAAACCCTGAAATAGTACCCAAATTCCAACGGGTTTTTACCCTAGGCCCCTGCTTTTGGGGTCTTTGGTGCACAAGATGGCTAAAGGTTTTAAACCTCGCCCATGGCAACCAAAGGACCATAAGGACCCGAGCAAAAACCCATTAACTGTACTTAATTTGAATGAAATTGAACCTGGAATGGTGATAAAATGAGATGAAGGCTTAAAACCGTCAAAAATCTGGCCAAAAATGGCCGTGAAACAACCATGGAGGCGGAACCCTAGAGCCGCCGCAAATCGCATGAACAAGAGGAAAAGAGTCGGGTGTCAACGAAAATGAAAAATGGGGGGGGGGGGGGGGGGGGGGGAGTTTATTAAGTTAAAACTCCCCCTCCCCCCCCCTTTAATTTAATAGATTTCCTCTCCCCCCCCCCCCCCCCCCTCTCAAGTTTTAAAAAATAAAATCAAAACCGCCCCCCCTCCTTTTAATGTAAACCATATAATAACTAAGTGATATTAAAATAAAAATAGTTGTTTTTAGGTTAATTTAAAATTTAAAATACACAAATTTAGAAAATTAGCTTCAAATGAGCCTAATGTTGATATAGTCCAGGAATTTTTTTAAGGATGTGCAAAATGCGGTTGAAATGAGCCATAATTCATACGTCATCTTAATTAATAATTTTCTCGAGTTAGACGGAGCAGGATACACATTTCTTTTTTGACTTACATTTATGAAAATAAATAACTCATAATTTCTTGTAATTGTCAATTTTCACAGAATAATAATTAAATGTCAATTTTTGCAATTTTCTAGGGATTTTTAAATTTTTGAGATTTTTTTTTAAAGCATCCTTACTCCCTCTTGGACTGGGGAAAATTAAAAAATTAGAATATGCGTTTTATGAGGTGAAAATTAGGTGTCAACAGCCCTATATGTGGCCGACAAACTATACTAGTATACTATATATGAGTTAGGTCAAAGCATGTAAGTATACCTTCAGAGTGTCCTTGATTCTCAGTTGTTTCTTTCTTTCAGTATTATTTACACAGTGTGAGTCAGAAACAAGTGAGTACAGTTAAAGATCCTTGCCTACGGGCTATACATTTATTACATTGATATTGTATGTAGTATTTCGTTTGGCCTAGTCTGGCATACATGTTTTACAGAAAGTAAATAAAGAATCTAATGAACAATGATCCCAAGTGTTACAGTAAACGATCCCAGAATGTCGCTCCACATAGAAACTTAAAGATATCATTAGAAAGATCCTAAAGAAAGTTCAGAAAGACAGAAGTACATTAAGTCTTAGTATGAGTTTCGGTAAGATGTTTCAGAGCTTTCAGATATTTTTGATTGATTTCTTTTAGTTGATTCTCTTATGAGCTTCAGTTACTGTATATGACTCATGTTCGCCTTATGTACTCAGTACAATCTTTCTGTACTGACGTCCCTTGGCCAGGGGCGCTGCATTTTTTATGTTTCACATTGCAGGTTCAGGTATACCGAGTGGTAGGCGTGTATTCTAGATGGTACAGATGTTCAGCGAGATGGTGTAAGCTCCACTTCTTCCTGGAGTTGAGTCAGGTCTTGTACTTTTATTTATAGAGATTATGGGTAGGTCGGGGCCCTGTCCCGACTAGGTTATGTCAGTTAGATATCCTTAGAGGCTTCATAGATGTCTGTGGTCGAGTTCAGTCATGTACATGTTTGGTAATCTGATCTTATGGACAGAGCATCTTATAGTTCATGTTAACATATTTACAGGTTTACTACGTCATGTAGATGATTACAGTTTCACAGTAGATGCCTATAGCATGTATGTAGAATGTAGTCCGTCCAGTGGAGACTGGGGCGTGATAGAGTGGTATTAGAGCAGTTCAGTCCTTGGGAGTCTTTGAAGCCGTGTCCAGTAGAGTCATACTTATGGGTGTGTTGAGTGCCACACTTATAATTGGAAGGCTATAGGGCATTTAGGAAGTTTTCCTTTTTTCATATCTCAGATCATGCAGTAGAGTGAGATTTCAGGAAGTCATTTTTCTTATGTGATCATCACTAAGGCGATACGTAATCGTACAAGTTCTACATGAGTAAGGTGAAGTCCTATGTGATCAGATATATTTCGGCTATTTGAGTATTGTGTTAGAGTCTCAAATTCCAGTCAAACATTCGAGGACGAATGTTCCTTAGGGGACAAGGATATAACACCTCGTACCTTGGTGTTAGGATGCGTGGTAGTAAATCAATGTGAGCTTGAAGGGATTAAGGTCATTGATGAGGTTATAGAGGGTTTATGATAGTGTTATTGTAACACCCCATGAGTTTGACAACATTTGATATCGTTAGATATTATTTTGATATGGTATATATATATTTTCTTTTAAGTAAAATCTTTTAGTAAAGATTTGATAAGTATGATTTCGGGTAGCTACTAGTACTACTACCTCGGATATGCTTTAAACTCTACACATGATATGAGGAAGTTTATAATGAGATTTTCTTTATTATAAAGATAGAAATTATTTTCTCATAAGAAAAGAAAGTTATCTTTTTACCAGTTTGAGAATTGATAGTACACAAATTTGTACTTTTGATATTAGGTTGGAAAAACTAGAATTTGATAAAATATATAGCCTTTTGTAAATAGTTAATAAAATATTAGAGCATGTATTAATTTTATAAGATACCAATAATTTATCAATATTTTAATAGTAGTACTTGAGATAAGTCTTGAATTGTGCCATGTATATTCACGTGTCAATGGCTCCTTAATGGAGGTATACATGCAATATGATAATAAATTAATAGATAGGTACAAAAAGTACTCCACCACCTATGTTCATTATTACAAATAGCAGCATGTATATTATTTTTCCTTTTTTTTTTCAAAACATTAACAGAGGATTAGCAACAATTTTATCCCCTTTCAAAATTCTAACACAATATGCAACTGAACTAGGACCAGAATTATTCTTTGCAGCTCCATCAGTATTCAGCTTGAACCATCACAGGTGGAAACTCCCATCTGACAATAGCACAAGTGATGCAAGGTTGAAAACTTTCCACATATTCAATAATATCAGGCCATTTGTGAGGCATATCCTGTCATGCAGGAAATTTAACTCTGCAGAACCTATGAATATTTTCCTGAGTTTCCTGCAATACTCTATATACTGATATTGTCCCTCCATGAATTGTAGTATTTCTCCACTTCCATATTTGCCACAAAATCATAGCAGGGACAACTCTATAGACCACTTTCAGTTTGTAATGACAATCAGCTTCCCACCAGATCTGAATAGCATGTTTGACATTGTGACATATTATAGATATCCCTGCTGCATCAGAAAAGAATTTTCAAACTGCTCTTGCTAACTCTCCATTAAGAAACAAGTGGTCAATTGTTTCTTGTTGAAATGCAGCACAACAGTAGCACCTAGAAACCACAGGAATACCAATGCTATGCAATACCTCATGTACTGGAATCTTGAACCTTTTTTTTTTTGGTTTAGTTTTATCAGAAGGTAGGCCTTCTAATGTTTTATTAATAATCAAAACAGTCTACAACAATAAAAGAAAATATAACTTGATAATCATCTTGAATTTTAGACTCACAAGATAATTTTACATTATGGCAAAGACAAATAACTCCTATAATTGGCCTATCTTCAATCCTGGTGAATTTTCCTTGTTTTGGTCCTCATTGATGGAATTTGAGCTTTGTCCAGATTGAGTATCTTCCTTCCTGTAGATTGCAAGCTCTGAAAACTATAATACTCCAGCTTCTGTTCAGTTTAGAATCTTGAACTTCCACATCCTCCATAAAAGAAAATTAATCTTGAAAGGTACCCCTTTCACCCATATCTGCTTCTAAATCTGTGAAAAACTTGCTCTTTGTCTTAACAATTTCCATGCACTAGAAATTGTGAGTTTGCAAGAACTTGTCATCATCCACCAGGGTTTGTCCCATTGATCTTCATCATAGTACACCTCATCTCATTCAGAACATGATTAGCTATCTCTTCAGGTAAATATTGATGCTGTAGTTCCTCATTCCATCCATTTTCAGTAATAAGCTGACACACATCCTCCACACTGTCATCAATGATAAAATCAGTAGGAAAAACATAGTGTAATGCCCCCAGTTTAGTCCAGTTATCCTACCAAATATTAGCAGTACCACTATGTGTTTCCCACCATATCTCTTGTTCAATGCTGTCTCTAGCTTCTAACACCATTTTCCAAACTTGAGATCCACTTTTCCATGTAACATATTGAGGATACTGCTTTTTACAGTATTTGTTCCATAGAAAATTTGCCCATAGAGAATTGAAAGTTCTGAACCTCCACCATAATTTAGCATTCAAAGCCTTGGATACATCAAAAAGAGACCTGAATCCCAATCCTCCTTCTTCAATTGGCAAGCAAATCTTTGACCAAGCAGCCCAATGTCTAGCCTTCACATCTTCTTTACTGGACCAAAAAAACTTTGCAAAAATCTGATGGATTTCTTTGATCACACACTTTGGAGGCCTTATAGCTAACAGTATATGGATAGGAATACTCTGAAGTACTTTCTTGATCAATACTGCCTTACCTCCTGATGAAAGTAATTTACCTTTCCAAGCTTGCAATTTATCTCTGATCTTCTCAATTAGGTCATTATAATTAGATTTCCTCTTCCTTGCATGAGTTACTGGGTAGCCTAAGTACAAAAAAGGAAAATTCCCTCTTGTAAAACTAGTGATTTGCTCAACTTGTTGCACCAATACATTAGATACATTAGCATGCATGTAGAATGAACTCTTTCTCTTATTAATCAACTGACCAGAGCTATTTTCATATGCCTTCAATGTAAGCATGATTAGCTCCAAAGATTTTTTATCAGCTGATGAAAAACTATGGTGTCATCTGCATAAGCCAAATGTTTAAGATTGGTACTCCATTTAGGCATCCCATACCCTTTGAAATCTTGATCATCAAACAATGCATTAAGGCCCTTGACAACACTTCTCTCACAGACAGTACGAATAATGTAGGTGATAGAGGATCACCTTGTTTTACTTCTCTAGTTGAGTGAAAGAAACCATGAGCCTGACCATTTATCAACACAGAATACTAGTTATTAGCTAGTAGTCTCCAAATTATATCAACACACTGCTTTGTAAATCCCATTATCCTCAGAACCTTCAACAGAAAGAACCAAGAGACTATCATAAGCCTTAGTCATATCCAGTTTGAGGACTTCATTTGCTGGCTTACCCCTTTACCTTATATTAGAAACAATCTCTTGAGTTAACAAAACATTCTCAATAATATTCTTGCCCTTTACAAAACCAGATTGATTGGAAGATATCAATCTAGGTAAGACCTTTTCCAACTTGTTATGCACCACTTTAGAGATGACTTTGTTAATGAAATTACTAAGGCTAATAGGTCTCGTGTCAGAAAAATTTTCCACCTCATTCTTCTTTAGCAATAAAACCAGATTGGTATGAGCAATAGATTTGGTCAAAGTATGACCCTCAAAGAACACCTTTACCATATTAAACACATCCACACCAATAGTTTCCCAACAACATTGATAAAATATGCCAGTAAGTCCATCTGGACCACTAGCACTATCCTCTGATAACTCAAAAATAGCCTGTTTTACCTCTTCCTTAGTTGGGCTAGTAACAATATCTGCATTCCTCCTGTGATAACATCCTAGGAATGTGATCCAATATATCTATCTCAGACTGAATCTGCAGTAAATTGCTTCTGATAAAAAGCAATAGTCTTATTAGCTATCTCATCAACATTTTCAATCTAGTTCCTATCAGAATTCTGAATTCTTCTAATCTGAGTTCTTTTCCTTCTACCATTGACAATATTGTGGAAAAATCTAGTGCTCCTATCCCCTTCAGCAAAGCAATCATAACTAGATTTTTGTCTCCAATACTCTTCTTCATAGTGCAAGTAATTCTTAAGCTCAGCTTGAGCTCTTTGTAACACCATTCTGTTAACTTCAGTAGCGGCTTCTTCAAACAACTATTCTTTAATTCTAACAATATCCTCTCTAATGGTCAATTGCTTTAAATTATCCCAAAAAACCTGCCTGCTGCATGCTGATAAAACAGTTTTAATCTTCTTCACTTTCTGTTTAAAAGATATGAATACATCCCTTTCTTCTTCTGCATGCCAGTTCTGATTAACTACTGATTGGAAAGATTCATGATCAACCCACTTATCTAGGACTGGTAATCCACCAATCTTCTCTTCCTCATTCAATAACATATTAAAATCACCCCTATCAACCATGGTGCCACCATACCATCAGCCTGAACATAAATGCTATCCTATAATGCTAATCTTTCCATTGCATCACACTTTGCATAGACCATGGTGACAAACATGATCTTATCAAAAGTAAGCTTACAAGAAATTTGTTGAGAGTCATTCCACACAATATCCACATCAATATCTGCATTTATAAAAAACTAGATCTTCCCAGAGGCATTATAAAGGCATGAGCCATTCCTAACTTCCTCTTACATTGTTGAACATGTCTAAATTGTTGAAAGGGTTCCATCAGTGCTATAAGGCAAAACTAATGATGCTTATGAAACATCTGCACTCTATGGAAAGCTTTCTGAGTCTTCACTGATCTAATATTCCAAAATAAAGTTTTCATCATAACTTATGATTACCCTTTGCTGCTCTTTGAGGAAGAACTCTAAGAGGTTTCCCTTCAGAGTTACCATATTTCTTCTTTGACACCTTAGAGTGAGATTTTGGAGATAAACCTGCTGCCACCACTACATTATCTAAAGCTTCATCCAAAGCCTCCGATGCATCAACATCACTTGTGTTTGCAACCTTTCCACCTGTACAATGACTAACTTTTGATTCTATGATGCTATGGGATACATCATAAAGGTCCTTCATAGGAGAAATGATCTTCACATTTTCCACAAGTTGAGGTAAAGGAACTTGAACAATAGCTTGTGAAATACTATTATTCAATTCCTTTATAGGATTAACCAAATTTTCCATTATAACCACATGTGTGTGAACCTGATCATCTTCCTTGTTCTCTATAGCATCTTCACTATTGACCCTCATCTCTTCCATTAACTTACCAGAATGTTCAGCATACATTCTTTTCTCGCTTTCCTCATCTGCTGTTAGTGAAATAGTATCCTCTATCTCTTAAGCATGTGTATTACCTTGCAAGCATGGTTCAACAGGATTTTGTTTTGATCCCTTTGCATCACTGATCTTTTCTTTAGCATAAAAGATTAATCAATCCACACCTTGGTAGTCATTCTATCAGCTTCTAAGGGCACATTAGGCAATTTCTCTATGTTGTTCTTGGCATAGCAGTCTTCTCACCTGAAGTGATAACATTTGGCTTGACAATACTACTCTTCCCATTCTCCGCTGTATTATCAATTGTCATGGGAGCGCACTCCCCATTTATGTTATCTTGATCCATAACTTCCTCTTCATTTATCTTATCTACCACTTCCGTACCATCAGCCTTTGAATTGACAAGAACTTCTACAACACCTAAAGTTGATCCATCATTATCTGTCTCCTGCTGCTCATTTTGAACAACATTAAATTTCTTTTAACTAACATCAATATTCGCATTCTCCTTGACTTGAATCTGTTTGTTAGTCTCTTTTCCATCCTTAATCACATTCCAATTTCCTGGATCCCCAAGAATCCTTCCACTGGCTAGGATTCTAGCTCTTCCTCTTCTAAACTTCTGATAATTCCATCTATATGGTTGCTTCACCACTTGAGTATCTGCTTTCTCAGTTGTTTCTTTTCTATTCTCCACTGCATCAGCTTGTTTCTCATTATGAACAACTATTTCTTTCCCTTTCTCAGTATTAACAACCACCTGCTCATCTGTATTGCAATCCTCCTCCTGATATAATTCAGGGTGCAAATTCAAACACCCATCTTCACTGTGCCCTTACAATTTACATGTATGACAATACTTTGGAAGATTGTCATACATGATTTTCACTTTCTCAATCCTGATCTCATGAGTTACTTCATCCTCTATCTCCATGTTAACAAAATCAGGAAGATCATCCAACAAATCAATCAACACCTTAACCCTAATACAACTAGGTCGAGTACGATTTTCAGTAGCTTTATCAACACGCAAAGGAGTCCCAACAGTTGATGCAATTAAGAACACAACCTCCTTTACAAAGGTTGGCATTAAATTAGGAAAGGATATCTGTGAGATTGCCTTAGATGTTTCCTCATCTATTTTAAACTTTGTATCATAAATAAGTGGCCTCATCAAATATGAATATCCATCTTTAGAATTCAAATAATATGCAGTTTTAGAACATAGATTAACAAGATCATCCATAAGAGATAGATGAATGAATACATGCCTATGTCTAAACAATCCAATCACACAATTTCCTTTGACTCCACATTGATCAGGCATAATCTTACGTAGTTCATCCATTTCTAGCTAGCCATATGAAAATTTGCCAATAACAGCGTATTGTAGTTTTTGTAATTTCTCAATTTGCTTCACTTGGTTCTGTGTCCATCTTACCACTGGGATTCCATTCTTGATCACCACTTTCTACATTGAAATACTATTAGAATCCGTCGTTATTGAATTACTTTCAGTAGGGTTTTGCATGAGATTTAACGTAGATGGTGAAAAGTGGTCTGTGAACTTTGTTTTGGGAGATTGCGGGTGTGTTATGGAATTAGCTTTGGTTGTAGTAGGGTTAGAGGATGACTGGCCAACCACCAAAGGCGGCTAGTGGCTATGTTGCCAGCGGCAAGGTGACTTTAGGCTAGGGTTTGAATCTACACACTTATGTTGTTTTTGTGAGATTTTAAAGAAAAGGTTGGTTCTATTTTGTACATGTCTAAGTATCTTTTATGATCTTGAGTCCTCTTTGGTACTGTTTTAGTCAATGGTTTACTATTTGAGTATCGTCAGGTGTTGATTTTTTGTATTTGAGTTCCTAGAAGTAAAGTATTGTGAGTTTCTCGTATGTATTCACAAGTTCTTCTGTGTGACATCAGTTGCCTGGCGATAGGTCTTAGTAGTTGTTATTTCTCTATATGAGCTCCAGAGTGCCAAGTGTTACAAGTCCTCTATTTGCGTCCAGTTGCCCCTATTCACATGTCAATTATATAGTACCGAGTCCTCATACAGTTATACAGAACTCCCTTGTCTAGTCAGAATGTCAGATCCCATTACTTGACTAATTCATAAGCTATATGTGTAATAAGATTACTTATCTCATAATTGATAATCTTATAAGAATAGTATATAAAGGCTATCCCTTCTTTCATTGGCATGAATCCATAATAAGAGAGAGTCAGACAAATCATATAAGAGAAGTGTATATCGTAGAATTCTTATATCAATGGGTGCTTCACTTTTCGTATGTTCTATCTCGTCTTGTTGAGAGAGTTCCTATCTACTCCATGATTACTCCATGTTGATAGTGAGATAGCGGTTCATATATATACTAATGTACGTTTCTACTATATACAGGATATACAGAGTTACACACATATATATAAATTGATGCCTAGCCTATCGGCTAGTGAGAGATGTTATGCCGGGCCTATATGGTCAGAAGGAGTATCCTTATGCTCGACCTATACGGTCAGAGAGAGCATACTTATGCCCGGTCTATGCGGTCGGAGATTGTATCCTTATGCCTTGCCTATACAGTTGGAGAGAGTATCCTTATGCCTAGCCTACACGGTCGGATAGCTTATCTTTATGCTGGCCTATACAGTTGGAAAGAGTATCCTTATGCCCGACCTATATGGTCAGAGAGATTATCCTTATCCCTGGCCTATACGGTTGGAGAGCGTATCCTTATACCCAGCCTATACGATTGGAGAGAGTAACCTTATGCTCGGCTTATACAGTCGGAGAGAGTATCCTTATGCCCAGCCTATACGGTCGCTGAGAGTATCCTTATGCCCAGCCTATACGGTCGCTGAGAGTATCCTTATGCCTGGCCTATACGGTCGGAGAGAGTATCTTTATGCTTGGCCTATACGGTCACAGAACGTATCCTTATACCCGGCCTATACGGTCGAAGAGAGTATCCTTATGCCCAGCCTAAACGGTCGGTGACAGTATCCTTATGCCTGGCCTATACGGTCAGAGAGCATATACTTATGCCTGGCTTATACTATCAAATAGAGTATCCTTATGCCCGACCTATACGGTCGGAGAGAGTATCCTTATAGCTGGCCTATACGGTCGAAGAGAGCCTCCTTATGCCCGTCCTATACAGTCGGAGAGAGTATCCTTATAGCATGGCTTATACTATCGAATAGAGTATTCTTATGCCCGACCTATATGGTCTGAGAGAGTATCCTTATAGCCGGCCTATACAGTCGAAGATAGCTTCCTTATGCCCGTCCTATATAGTCGGAGAGAGTATCCTTATACTCGGCCTTATGGCTAGAAAGATACACCAAGCCTTATATGGCTGGACAAAGGATATACAGAAATATATTGAGCCCTATATGTGGCCGACAAGCTATACTAGTATACTATATATGAGTTGGGTTAGAGCATGTAAGTATACTTTCAGAGTATCCTTGATTCTTATTTGTTTCCTTATTTTAGTACTTCCTTCGTCCCAAAAAGATTATCTTAATTTGACCTGGCACAAAGTTTAAGAAATAAAGGAAGACTTTTGAAATGTGTGGTCCAAAACAAGCCTTAAATATTTGTGTGGCTGTAAATCATCTCATAAAGTTAAATTGTTTATAATTATGGAAAGGGGCTAATCTTTTTGGGACAGACTAAAAAGGAAAGAAGACAATATTTTTGGGACGGAGGGAGTATTATTTTACATAATATGATTCAGAAACAGGTAAGTACAGTTACAGATCCTTGCCTACGGGCTATATATTGTATGTAGTATTCCCTTTGGCCTAGTCTGGCATATACATTCTATAGAAAGTAAATAAAGAATCTAATGAACAATGATCCCAAGTATTACAGTAAACTATCCCAGACGTCGCTTTACATAGCAACTTAAAGATATCATTAGAAAGATCCTAAAGAAAGTGCAGAAAGACATAAGTACAGTAAGTCTCAGTATGAGTTCTGGTAAGATGTTTCCGAGCTTTCAGATATTTTTGATTGATTTCTTTTAGTTGATTATCTTATGAGCTTCAGTTATTGTATAGGTACAATCTTTCTATAGTGATGTCCCTTGGTCAAGTAATCGCATTTGTTATGTTTCACATTTCAGGTTCAGGTATACCAAGTGGTAGACGTGCATTCTAGATGGTACAGATGTTCAGCGTGATGGTGTAAGCTCCACTTCTTTTTGAAGTTGAGTCACATCTTGTACTTATATGTGTAGAGATTATGGGTAGGTCGGGGCCCTGTCCCGACTAGGTTATGTCAGTCAGATGTTCTTAGAGGCTTCATAGATGTCTGTGGTCGGGTTCAGTCATGTATAGGTTTGGTATTCTGATCATATGGACAGATCATGTTATAGTTCATGCTAACAGATCTACAGGTTTACTACATCATATAACTATTACAGTTTCACAGTAAATGCCTATAGTATGTATGTAGAATGTAGTCCGTCCCAGTCGAGACTGGATCGTGACTCACAGTCCAAAAGGAGAGAGAATGAGGTGACCTTGCCACAAAATTATTCAGTGTATAACATGAATGAATCCATGAATAGAACAACTGAACAAAGCAAAGATCAAAGAAAGATAAGATGACTCAGTGACAGAAGCAGTTCAATAAAGAAACGAACAAGTATGCAGATGTGTTCTATATCAAGGAGTCATGAAATGCAGAGGAGGAATGATCACAGGTCATCAGGTGCAGTGGACGAATGACCAGTTGCAGACTTACAAATATACGAAACAGGTCTGACAACATGTTCCAGCCAATATCTTAGATGTAAATATGCAAAAACAGACGACCTAGGTGGATGAAACAGGTTCGTGAACATGTTCCAAACAAATTCTGCAGTAACAAGGATTTGGAGAAGAATTATGGTAAACACTTGGCGGTCAAGTATGAAAGATTCCTTGCCATATTTGTCAAGATTATCAAGTCTTCTACAAGAAAAAGAAGCCGACTCAACAGGGCAAGAATCTAAGTACAACACAAAACCTTATTGCGTGTTACGGTCCAACAAGGAGAAGGTTTTGTCACCGACCTGCGGAGCTAAAATTGTTATAAATACCCAGGTCTTACCAAGAAGAAGTTTGCGCACCCATAAAGAGAGAATCAGAATGTTGAGCGAGGAAAAGACATATCCAGAATATTCAAGAATCCGGGGTTGCGTCCCTAGTACAAGAAGAAGAATTGAAGGAACTGTTTTACTGTATAATGTTCTCCAGTTCACAAGTCTAGATATCTCGTATTAGGTTGTTCTATCGAGTTGTATCTTTATTCACTTTCATAGAAGGATAAAAGTAGATACAAGCAATTGTAACTTCAAGTAGGAGTTTTCTACTTGAAGATAGTTTGCTAGTCAGAGTTTGGGCAGCAAGGCTGAGGTTAGGTTACGAAGCTTGTAACTTAATTTGCAGTTGGCTCACAGTTGTAGTGGAGTTTGTGGTAAATCCTGCAGGTCTGTTAGGTCATGTTTTTTATCGCCCTTATGAGCCAGGTGATTTTCACGTAAAAATACTGTGTCCTTTACCTTCCTATCTGTTTTTATTCCGCAAATACGTTCGCAGAATAGGTTAGGTAACGTGTTCTGTCCATAGGCAAGAAGTTGGTGTATATTGGGACAGACACCTAGGTCGTGCAAAGCTAACAAGTGGTATCAAAGCAGGTTCTTTTCAAAGGGTTAACACCTTGGAGAAGTTCATTATGAATGCTCCAGCTCCTACAGGAAACTCAGAGGGTCAGTCCACCAGAAGGCCCCATTATTTAATGGACAATACTACTAATAGTGGAAGGCGCGAATGGAGATCATCTGCAAGCAGAAGATTATTAGTTATGGGACAGGGTGATCGAAGGACCTAAATATCCCATGAAGAAGGCTGAGGATGGGATTGAAGTAAGAAAAGAAAAGGCTGAGTACATAGAAAGTGATTAGAAGATTCTAGAAAAGCATGCAAAGGCCAAGAATGCGTTAATCTGTGGTCTTAGACCTGATGAGTACAGTAGAATCTCAGGGTGTACTATAGCCAAACAGATCTGGGATGCCTTGAAGTCAGCGCATGAAGGAACCGGTAAAGTAAGGAAGTTCAGAAAAGCAATGCTCTCCACGACTATGAAACCTTCAGAATAAAACCAGGAGAGACAATTGCTGAGATGTTTAACAGGTACACCTCTATTGTCAATGAACTGACCTCACTTGGAAAAGTTATCTCCACGGAGGATTCAGTAGACAAGATATTGCGAACCCTGCCAAAAGAATTTAAGATGAAAGTCACAACAATCAGTGAAGCAAAAGACATAGAGGAGATTATAGACGAGTTAGTAGGAAACCTAAAGACCTATGAGATGGATATGAAAATTGCCAGAGTAGGAGAGGCAAGCTCTAGAAGGTCTTTAGCACTAAAAGCCTCAAATGAAGAAGATGAAGATGACATAGACCTAATTACAATAAATTTTAGAAAATTCCCCATAAGGGAAAATCAGTTGGGGAAAAACTCTAAAAAAGGAAGGAATTTTGATAGAGAATAGGCTGATAGATGCTTTAAGTGTGATAAAATGGATCACATGATCAAGGATTGCCCACTGCGGGAAATAAAATGGAAGAAAAAAAGGGCAGAGAAGGAGAAAGAAGAAGCAAGAAAGAACAAGGAGGCAGCCAGGACTATGGTAGTAACCTAGGGCTCTGATGTTGACTCAGAAGACGAGGCTGACCACATTGCACTCATGGCTGATGGTGGACCACTCAGAATCAGACATGGAAAAAGACATCAAGGTAAGCACATATAGGCTCAAGGACAAATTAGATGTGCTTTCAAAAGAAAAAATAATATCCTTGATGGAAAACCTGATTAATGAATGTGATGAGATGAGTACAAGAAAAAATGAATCACTCATTGAAGTTACAAGCCTAGAGGACTAACTACTGAAGAGTGAAGAATGCAGAGTCAAAACGGAGAAGGAAAATCAGCTACTGAAAGAACAGGTTTCTCAACTTGGTTCATCTACTTGGATCTTCAATCTGAAGTTCTAAAGCTGACACTCAGATCAGGGAAGCACGTGGCAAATGATAAGCAACTAGAGGCGGTTACTGAATTGAAAAGAGTAAGAAGAGAGATGTACTTAGGAAGAAAAAAATCTAAAGATATCAGCTCCAAACTGCTTAAAGTAGCATGAACTTGAAAGAGCAAATTGATGGACATAGGCCTCTCAACTACTGGAAAATCTCACAAGTCAAAAGCACAGCAAAACTATAGGATTGGGATTTGACAGGACGGCTGAACATAAAGTGTCAGAAGAGGTATTGTGCACTTTATATGAAAAGACGGGGCACTGCAGAATTGAATGCCCAGTGATCATGCGCTATAATATGAAGAACCAAAAGATTGCAAAGAAAAAACACCAAGTCAGTTAAGAAGAAAGATACAGGTGTTGGAAATAGGTTCATATGGACACAGCCTGAATGGACAAGGAAGGAATTGATCCATCCCATGATTGAAGGAAAGGGATCCAAGCTTGCATTGGTGACCAAAACCAACCATTGACTTTTTGCAAGAAAAAGGAGAAGAATAGCCAGCTATAATGATATACGAATAGTGCTTGCTCATGATATGAAGAGAGAAAGCAGTGATAATTCTGCTCACTCTCAAAATAAAAGAAAGAAGATATAGCAAAAAGAAAGTTATCCAAAGAAGAAGGCAATTAGACGGGGGGAACTAGCATGAAACAGGTTCAGAAACCTGTTCCTCATATTAAAAGCAGATGGTCAAACAGGAACAAGTGTTGTACACTCCAAAGATGAAGTGCTAAAATTTAAGAAGTAAAATGGGAGGACACGTTCATGGCAAAAGAAAAACATGTGGTCAAGTGCATATGTGATACATTAAAAAAGGGTGTCCACCGGGCTTATAAAAGGAAGATTATGCTTTTCTTAAAAAGGGACCTTTCAGATACCCACTATATAAACCGATATAGACTCGTCCTCATCTAAAAAATTTCATCTCATCTCTCTCTCACACATCGGAGTCATATGAAAAAAAAATTGCCTGATTCAGGCATAAACTTCGATTAGTCTCCCAACTCTTCATACTCTCTTAATCCCTCAAAATCAGAGAATATACTTCACCTCACCCTCACAAACACACCTTTCCCTGATGCCCAAATGATCATAAGCAGGGGGAATATGTGAAAAATCACAAAACAGGGGATATAATGAAGGAAACCAGTGCTACAACAACTTTTCAAGAAAATAAGCTGGTTGATACCCTTAGCTCATCTAAAAAGGATTCATCTGAGCTATTTCAAAATGGGAGCTATGGAGATATATGAGTTCATGGAGAAGTATGGAAGGTTGAATCAGAGAAAGAACCCCCCACCATCAAGAAAAGAACTACATTCTGGGTCTTGGTCCTCATGGGAAAACTCGGTGGGAAAAGGATGGTGGGTCCTCTTAAGGGAAAAAGGTGGATGTAGAGGAAGATCTATCCAAGGGAAGGAAAAATAGACGATGAAGAGATATCATCTCAACTGAAGCCACCCTCTTAGTTAGAACTCCATAGGATTAGGACCTCCATATTGGTCGCACTCACCTTGAAGTGATTAGTCTCTCCCTAAAACCTGTCCTTGTACAAATCTTAGAAGTCCAGTTCCACTGATCTGTTGTATATGGTTGTAACCAAGGGACTAGAATTTTTCTTATTGACATTAATGAAAAAGAACTATTGCATATCTTACTAATTTGTGCCTAAAATTGTATGACATGAATGCTTTCTTGGCTTGAACAAGTAAATGTTCTTATCTGTATATATGCGATAGCCCCAATGGCCATGAATTGAATATTGAATAAATATTACTAACCATAATCTGGGGATTAACTTTTTAATGATGCCAAATGAGGGAAGATTGAACTGTGCTAACCAGCTTTATGACTTATATGCTAATATGATTAAATTTAAGTTTAAGTCGAAGCTATGAATGTTTGGAACTTGTTGAAGAAACAGGTTGATACATGGTATAATGAACACAGAAAGACAGAGAGTTTGTCATCATAAAAAAGAGAGAATTTGTTGGCATTAGCTAGAATAATGTGTACGTGAGCTTTGATGATTGAAAAAGGTTCATGATAAACAAAAGGATAACAATGATTGATACCATGAAGAAGAATAACCAGGTCTAGATACATGAGAGAGTGCACAAGAATGAATTGAACGAAGCTAGATACCTGGTTGAATGTAGCAGAAGTTCCAAACAGAGACTAATGTCTGAATGAGAAAGAATGCAATGCATATGGAACTAGTCCAATGACATGATCTATTGCAAAGAGACAGTTGCAAGCAATGCACATGAATCAGGTTTACAAACAAGTTTCATCAGATACAGACAAGCACAGTCTAACAGGAGAGAGAATGAGGTGACCTGGCCACAAAATTATTCAGTGTATAGCATGAATGAATCTATGAATAGAACAACTGAACAAATCAGTATCAAAAAAAGATAAGATGATTTAGTGAAAGAAGCAGTTCATTGAAGAAATGAACAAGTATGTAGACATGTTCTATATCAAGGAGTCATCAGATGCAGAAGAGGAATGATCACATGTCATCAGGTGCAGTGGATGAATGACCAGTTGCAGACATACAGATATATGAAATAGATTTGATAACATGTTCCAGCCAATATCTTAGATGCAGATATTCAGAGACAGACGAACCAGGTGGAAGAAACAGGTTCGTGAACATATTCCAGACAAATCATGCAGCAATAAGGATTTGGAGAAGAATTATGGTAAAGACTTGGCGATCAAGTGTGAAAGATTCCTTGACATATTTGTTGAGATTAGGAAGTCTTTTACAAGAAAAAGAAGCTGAATCAACAAGGCAACAATCCAAGTACAACACAAAACCTTATTGTGTGTTATGGTCCAACAAGGAGAAGGTTTTATCACTGACCTACGGAGCTACAATTGTTTTCAATACCTAGGTCTTACCAAGAAGAAGTTTGGGCACCCATAAATAGAGTTCATAATATTTAGCGAGAAACAGACATATCTAGAATATTCAAGAATCTAGGGTTGTGTCTCTAGTGTATGAAGATGGATTGAATGGACTGTTTTACTATATAATGTTCTCTAGTTCACAAGTCTAGATATCTTGTATTAGGTTGTTCTATCGAGTTGTATCTTTATCCACTTTCATAGAAGCATAAAAGTAGATACAAGCAATTGTAACTTCAAGTAGGCGTATACTACTTGAAGATAGTTTGCTCATCAGAGTTTGGGTAGCAAGGTTGAGGTTTGCAGAGCTTGTAATTTAATCTGTAGTTGGCTCAAGTTGTAGTGGAGTTTGGGGTAAATCCTGCAGGTTTGTAGGTCGCAATTTTTATTGACCTTGTGAGCCAAGTGATTTTCACGTAAAAATATTGTGTCCTTTACCTTCCTGTTTGTTTTTATTCCACAAACACATTCGTAGAACAGGTTAGGTACTGTGTTCTGTTCATAGGCAAGAAGTAGGTATACATTGGGACAAACACCTAGGTCATGCAAAGCTAACAAGCTCATTATGCGGCATCCTTGATCCCTACTGAGGCAGAGAGAGTGAGGTGATTTGTGAAGGGTTTGACCCTTTTGCTTCGATTGGCGACATTGCAGGTAGTAGCTTCTGGGGATATGTTCCAGGTAGTAGTGAATCATGCTAAGGAAGTTGAGTCTGTGAGAGGTCAGTTCTTTGATAATAGTGATGACAAGAGGTCATGGTGGCACACAGTTTGAGGGTGGACGTGCCCATTTCTATGCTTTTCTTGGTAGACTAGAGGCCGAGGCTTCCGATGCGGTTATTACATGTATCATTTCAATTTGTCATCGGTCTGCTTCAGTCTTATTTGATCCTGGCTCTACTTTCTTCTATGTGTCTACTTATTTCCCTACGGGTCTGGATATGCTATGTGACTTACTTGATATACCTATTCGTGTCTCTACTCCTGCTGGGGATTCTGTAGTATTGCATATAGTCTATCGATATCGCGTGGTTATGTTCATGAGATACAACACTTAGCTGGATTTAGTTATCCTCGATATGGTAGATTTTAATATCATCTTGGGTATGGGCTGGTTATCTCCTTATCATACGAGTCTAGACTGTCATACTAAGGCAGTCACGTTGGCTATGCCAGGCATTCCGAGGTTAGAGTGGAAGGGTACTCCTAGCCCTCCTCCCAAAAGAATTATATCATTTTTTCGGGAAAAGAAGTTGGTGGATAAGGGATGTTTAGCTTATTTGGCTCATATCCGGGATACTAGCATGGATACTCCCTCACTTGAGTTAGTACCGGTAGTGAGAGAGTTTTCAGAGGTTTTCCCCACTGATTATCCTGGTATGCTGCCTGATCGAGATATTAACTTTTACATTGATTTAGAGCCAGACACTTGACCTATTTCTATTTCGCCGTATCGGATAGCCCCGATCGAGTTGAGAGAGTTGAAGGAGCAGTTGCAAGATTTGCCGAGTAAGGGTTCATTAGAACTAGTGTTTCCCCTTCGGGTGCTCCCGTGCTTTTCATGAAGAAGAATGATGGTACCATGCGGATGTGTATCGACTATCATTAGTTGAACAAGGTTACAATTAGGAACAATTATCTGATACCCCACACTTATAATTTATTTGATTAGCTTCAGGCTGCGTCAGTCTTTTCCAAGATCGCTTTATGGTCGGGTTATCACCAGTTGAAGATTAGAGCAGAGGATATTCTAAAGACAGTTTTTAGGACCCACTATGGTCTCTATGAGTTCTTGATCATGTTATTTGGGCTTACCAATGCCCCACAACCTTTATGGATTTGATAAATGGGGTTTTCAAGGTCTATTTAGATTCCTTCATCATTGTCTTTATCTATGACATTTTGGTTTATTCTCGTAGTAAGGATGATCTTGAGAAGCGTTTGATGAGGATTGTTGAAAGAGAAGAAATTTTTTGCTAAATTTTTAAAGTGTGAATTTTGGCTTTGTTTGGTAGCATTTTTGGGGGCATGCGGTGTCTAAGGACGACATCATAGTGAATCCTAAGAAGATTGAGGCAGTTAGAGATTGGGCCGGGCCTACTTCGGTGACTGAGGTTCAGAGCTTTGTAGGTTTTGCAAGTTATTTTCTAAGTTTCATAAAGGGGTTCTCATCTATTGCTTCCCATTTGACTCATTTGACTCAGAAGAATGTGGCCTTTCAGTGGTCTGATGAGTGTGAAGAGAGCTTTCAAAATCTGAAGACTTTATTGATTTTGGCCCTGATTTCAGCTCTACCGTTGGAAAGAAAGGACTTTACTGTCTATTTTGATACTTCTCGGATTGGGTTGGGTTGTGTGTTGATGCAAGAAGACAAGGTGATAGCGTATGCTTTGAGGTAGTTGAAGGTGCATGAGAAGATTTACCCCATTCATGACTTAGAGTTGGTAGCGGTAGTATTTGCCTTGAAGAATTGGAGGCATTATCTTTATGGAGTCCATTGCGAGGTATTCACTCACACCCAAAACCGGAGGGGCGCGACTGGTACCCAGGCCTTATTTGCCGAGCACCACATACTTCTTGATATCTACGCCATGACCATGTAGGACTCAGAGGGAAATAAAGCATGTATTTAATGAGAGAAATAACCTGCACGCAGAAGAGTCCCAACATATCACAAGTATGCAACACATATATACATATACATAAGCCGACGAGGCTAACATGAGAAGCTATACATCAACACAAAAGCCGACGAGGCTATCATAAGAGTACGAATGTCATAACAAGACCGACAATGCCACATACCACCAATATATACAAGACATGTCTATGAGCCTCTAAGATCATACGTACACAACAAAACGGTCGGGACAGGGCCCCCGCCATACCTAAAATATGCATAAGTATCTCTCTAGTAGCATACCAACACGACTAGGCAAGTCCGGAGGAAATGGAGCTCGCCAATCAACCGCTGGATAGGTGCAACCTACTGAGAAGGTCCTCTAAGCTGTCTATCAGGGCCTACAGCATGAAATGCAGCATCCTAAGCAAGAGGACATCAGTACGAATAAATGTACTGAGTATGTAAGGCATGGATATATAAGTAAAAACAATAAAGTAAACAGGAGTGGGGAAGAAAGCAACCTGAAAATCTGAATGCTACTGAGAATCCTGTGACATACATGTATCAGTTTGACAACATGTATATATAAGCCACACTATGGGACTACATCATCGTCAAGCCACTCTTTAGGGCTAACATCATCATAATGCACCCAACTGCAGTGGTGTGCACAATAGGTGTTATACCCGAACCAGTATAGTGCGGCTGGACATTATACAATAAATACATATAGATGAAATACTATAGATCATATGTATCATGGAGCAAGTAACACATTAAAAAAGGAAAAATATGAATCTTACATCTATTAGAATATAGTTCTTTTTTATGAGGGACATTCGTTGCGTTAGTTTCGTTAGATTTGTGCCAAAAGAAAGAAAGGGAAAACCTTACATACCTTCGTCGACTAATTAACACACAACATCAAATCAGACTGTATATCACTCCAATCTACAACAAGCATTAAGGAGACTATTGTTAAGCTAAGAAAACTCGAATCGACATAAAGAGCAACAAACTCGTCTATAACAATTTGGACAGCATCTCCCCTATTTCTTTCACTTTTCTCAATTTCGAAATATTACAATCAACATGTTAAGCACACAACCATCATATATATACATCATAATCAAACCTTATTTCCACCACAAGATATCACAAAACAGCCCAACAATTCAATAAGAACAGCATAAGAACCTTTCATATATCTTATGGCTTCTTCTTCTCCAATTTACTCAAATACATTTAGATACCCTTAATTACAAGTAAAGAAAGATTAAACTTACCTAGAACAAAAATAACAATCCTTTCCTAAAGTCTCCTTTCACTTGAGGTAACCCTCAACTTCAATACAACATCATACAAGCATCTCTATGAGGTTTACTACACTTTAAGGTTGATTTGGGGTTGATTTACTTAAGATAAGCTTTTGGATCTTTGAGAGGGGTTTGGGAACTCCTTAGAGGGTGTAAGAACTGAGTTGGGTAAAAAATGACCCGTAAAAACTGACCCAAAAATTAAATGTTGAACGAGTTTATAACATCCAAAATCTGCCACCGCCTCGAAAATGCGTCGGGATATGCAACGCATTTCACAAGATGCGGCAGCATTCCCTTTCGCATTTCCAGGTAGAAAGCTTGGCAATGGTTTTCCTCTATCTAGGTCCCTTTCTGGGAGGCAGAATGAGTTTTGCGACACAGAACACCTCTCCAACACTCTCGGACTTCGACGAAACTCCTTTCCTTCAATTCGATTAACCGCTAACCTTTGCAACCCACACTTAACACTTGTTCAAGACCTCCCTTAACCTTATAGGATTTTCATGACCTCTCCGAGCTTACATTAGTTTACTTATGATACAACGATGCTAAAGGTATAAGGTGTAACATCCTCCCCCCTTAGAAACATTTGCCCTTGAATTTAAAGACGTATAGGGGTAAAACTACTCTTAGGGATCCTTGGGGAAATTTCGGTCGAGTGTCCCCTATAATTATTACTATCCAAGCCTTGTCACCAAGCAGAAAAAGTATCAATCTCACCTTACAAGGCCATATAATGTAATATGTCAATTCATTTCATCATATACGAATGTCGAACATTAAGTACACTACTAAGAAGCTCACCTCGCGTGTAGGAAGTTCCTTTCCTGGTTATACCACATTCTTTTCTTGATTATCTTCTAAGTATGAAACTAAAATTTAGTACCATTTCGTAATATATTAAAATAAAGACATAATCTAATTGTAATCATATAGAACCTTCGGGCTGGAATAGATGCAGATATTTAGCTTTCATTGCTTTCTCTGCCTCCCATGTGACCTTTTCCACATTTTTGTTGCACCACAGAACTTTCATGGAGGCCACTTCCTTCGTTCTTAACTTATAGACTTGCCTGTCTAATATAGCTATTGGGATCTCCTTATACAATAAGTCTTCCATCACCTGAACATTATCGATTGGTACTATCCGAGAAGGATCTCCATTATACTTCCTCAACATAGAAACATGAAAGACCGGGTGAACAAGTTCTAACTCTAGGGTAATTTTAGCTCATAAGCTACTTGGTCTATTCTTCGAATAAATTGATATGGTAAGATGTACCTCGATCTACGTTTTCCTTTCTTCCCGAATCTCATTACGCCCTTTATATGTGAAATATTCAGAAATACCCAATCACAAACCTGGAACTCGAGGTCTCGCCGACAAACATCTGAATAGAATTTCTGACGGCTCTGAGCTATTCGCAGCCGTTCTGGGATATGCTTTACCTTTTCTACAGCCTGGTGAACTAGATCAAGTCCAACTAGACTCGACTCTCCCATTTCAAACCACCCGATAGGAGACCTGCACTTTCTACCATACAAAGCTTCATAAGGTGCCATTTTGATGCTGGCGAGGTAGCTGTTATTATATGCGAACTCTACAAGAGGCAAATGTTTATCCTAGCTTCGTTTGAAATCCAAAACACAGGCCTACAATATGTCTTTGAGGGTCTGCATTGTCTGCTCTGCTTATCCGTCTATTTGCAGATGGAATGTTGTACTGAGGCTCACCTGAGTCCCAGACCCTTCTAAAAGGACCTCCAGAAATTTGCTGTAAACTGAGCTCCTCTGTCCGATATAATAGATAAAGAAATACCATGTAGGCGTACTATTTCTTTAACATACATTTTCTCAGAGTCCTCTGCTGTGTAAGTAGTCTTGACTGGCAGGAAATGGGCTGATTTAGTTAGCCTATCAATGACTACCCAAATAGAATCAAACTTACAATACGAACGAGGCAATCCTGTAATAAAATCGATATTGGTCACTTCCCATTTATAATCATGTATTTCTATATTCTGCAATAACCCACTAGGCTTCTACTGTTCAGCCTTTACCAGTTGACAGTTGGGGCACTGAGCAATAAAATCTGCAATAGTTTTCTTCATGTCATTCCACTAATAGAAGCCCTTAATATCGTGATACATTTTCATGGATTTGGGATGAATGGAATACCGAGAATAGTGGCATCATGATTCTGTATCGCAGTCTCACTGTATCAGGAACACATAAGCAGTTTCGATATCTCAAAATTCCATCTTTCCCAAGTTCAAATACTGCAGTCTTACCTTGCTGAACACCCTATTTGATCTTCACAAGGACTAGATCTACTGTTGAGCTTTTACTTTGGCCACGACGGCCGAGTCAGCTATATTCTGAAGCATAATATTACCATCGTCTGAGTCCATAAGCCTAACTCCAAAACTAGCTAGTTGATGTAGTTCTTTAGTTAGCTCTTTCTTCTCAGCATCTACGTGTAACAGGCTTCCCATGGATTTGCGGCTAAGGGCATCGGCCACAACAATAGTCTTTCCTGGGTGGTATAGGATGTTAACATTATAATCTTTCACTAATTCGAGCTATCTTCGTTGCCTCGGGTTCAACTCTTTCTGCTTGAATATATAATGGAGGCTTTTGTGATCCGTATAGATACCCCATGAACCCCGTACAAATAATGCCTCCATAGTTTAGTACATATACTACGACTGCTACTTCCAACTTGTGCTTCGGGTAGTTCTGTTTGTGCTTTCTAAGTTTCCTTCAAGTATAGGCGATTAATTACCTTATTGTGTTGAATCAACAACATCCCAAACCTATACGGGAGGGATCACAATAAATAGTGTAGCCTTCTGTACCCTCTGGAAGGGTAAGAATCGGGGGGCGATGTCAACTTATCATTCAACTTCTGGAAACTTTGCTCACATGCGTCGGACCACTGAAATTTAGTTGCTTTCTGTATTAACTTCGACACTGCTGCAGCTATAGAAGAGAATCCTTTCACAAGCCTCCGATAATAACCTGTAAGACCCAAGAAACTATGAACTTCTGATGGTGTTGTGGGCCGCGACTCGTTCTTCACCCGAAAATTGGAACTTGATAATCTTAGTCCAGAATTCAACGGTAGTGTAGCGAGACACCAATCAATCCATGACCATAATAGTATCAAAGTCCACCAGATATGCAAAAGTGTTGCAATTACACACTGTCACCGTACAGTTCCTATAAACTCGTCTTGCGATAATAGGCTCCCTTACTGGGGTAGAAACTGTGAATGGTTTGCGTAGTGATTCCGGCTACATATCCAGTCGGCTGTGCTACGCCACCCCTGCCTCGTGATGGACAGTCTCTCATCACATGACCGACCTGACCGCAAGTATAACATACACGTAAGCTCTAATGGCACTGACCGAAGTGAGCCTTACCACACTGATCGCATCGAGTCACGGAAGGTCTTGCCTGACTAGAATCCCCTCTATGCTGCGAGTTTGATGCCCGTGAACTCTGACCAGGTCCAGAGTAAGTAAATCGATCATAATGCGGCCCCTGAAACTGTGGAGGTGCACTGGCTACTGAAAAGGCTAAGAATACTAGGAAACTGCAGCCTAAACCCACTCTGAGAACCCCAAAAATAACCTGCAGACCTTGCCCCTCTTATGCTGATCCTTATCACGATCTCGGTCTGCTCGTTGTTGTCGTTCATGATCCTCCAAGCTTAGAGCATATGCCTGAATGCAAGATATATCCATACTATCCTGTAACGAGGCTGTCATACAATTATTTATCAAATGCGGCCCAATAAAAACTACGAATCGATGCACCCGATCACTTGTCTCAGCTACTATAGAAGGGACATATCTCAGCAGAAAATCAAACCGAAGACTATACTCCTGCCTACTCATACCTCCCTGGCGGAGGGACAAGAACTCATCAACCCTAGCTTGCCGGATCTCTACATGTAGATAATGATTTAGAAAATCTCTTGTGAAGTCTAACCATATCGCCGGTGGTGCATTCGGTGCTTTGGACCATTCCCAAGTCTCATATGGATGCTATTTCTACTGACTCAATATCGATAGCATGCATTACCTGCAGAGTTCTGTTGATCTAATCTATAAAATTTTAGGGGTCCTCCTTCAGATCAGATCTTGTGAATGCGAAGGGATCCAGATTGATAAAGTCACAGGCCCTGGAGCTTACAGACCTATCTCGGAGTCCAGCCTGTCGCTGGGTCTGAGCGGCTACAAGTCTGGTCAATAGCTGTACCGCATTCCGCATGTCCTGGTCTAAGGTGGCAGGTGGTGGGACCGGAGGTTACGAGTCCTCTTGAGCTCCTGTGGAGCTGGCAGAGTTGGGGAGCTCTACGATGGTGTCACATTATGGGCCTCGCTCTGCCCCACACTAGCGGATGGCACTTGACTAGTGCCTTCTCCCGCTGCTATATCCAGCCTTTTGCTGGTCGTTTGCTTTCTTGTTAACAGCATCGCTGAAAATATAAATAAGACAAGGATTAGGAAGTGGCATTCTTATGACTCAACTGTATCGCACGATCTAGATCATGAAAGAAGGGTGACATCCTAAATGTCCTGTAGCCTCCTGACTACAAATATGGTGCACAACATACCGATAATCAGGACTCTACTAGACACGGTTCATATACATCCCTAGGCCATACAAGTTCTAATACCAAGTTTGTCACACCCAAACCGAAGGGGCTCGACCGACACCCGGGCCTTACCTACCAAGCACCACATTTCTTACTAACATCTACGCCATGAACATCTAGGACTCGGAGAGAAATAAAGCATGTATTTAACGAGAGAAATAACCTGCACGCAGAAGAGTCCCAACATATCACAAGTATGCAACACATATGTACATATACATAAGAACATGAGGTTAACACGAGATGTTGTACATCAACACAAAAGCCGACGAGGCCATCACAAGAGTACGACTGTTAAACTAAAGTCGACAAGGCCACATACCACCAATATATACAAGACACATGTCTATGAGCCTCTAAGATCATACGTACACAACATAACGGCTAGAACAGGGCCCCCGTCATACACAAAATATGCATAAGTGTCTCTATATTAACATACCAACATGACTAGGCAAGTTCGGAGGAAATGGAGCTCGCCAATCAACAGCTAGATAGGTGAACCTACTGAGAAGGTCCTCTGGTACATGCATTGGGACCTGCGTACAAAATGTAGCATCCCAAGCAATAGGACGATAGTACGGATAAATGTACCGAGTATGTAAGGCATGAATATGTAAGTAAAACAATAAAGTAAAGAGGAGACCTAAAAATCTGAACGCCACTGAGAATCCTGTGACATGCAATATATATATATATATATATATATAAAAGCCATAATATGGGGCTACATCATCATTGAGCCGCTTTTTGGGGCTAACATCATCATAACGTACCCAACTGCAGTGGTGTGCACAATAGGTGTCGTACCCGACCGAGTATAGCACGGCTCGGTGTTATAAAATAAATATATATAGATGAAACACTATAGATCATACGTACCATGGATCAAGTAACTCATTAAAGAAGGAAAAACATGAATCTTACATCTATTAGAATAGAGTTCTTTTTTATGAGGGACGTTCGTTACGTTAGTTTAGTTGGATTCGTGCCAAAAGAAAGAAAAGGAAAACCTTACATACCTTCATCGACTAATTAACACACAACATCAACTCAGATCATATATCACTCCAATCTATAGCACGCAATAAGGAGACTATTGTTAAGTTATGAAAACTCGAATCGACATAAAGAGCGACAAGCTCGTCTATAACAATTTGGACAACATCTCCCGTATTTCTTTCACTTTTCTCAATTCCAAACTATTATAATTAAAATGTTCAGGACATTGCCATCATATATATACATCATAATCCAACCTTATATCCATCACAAAATATCACAAAATAGCCCAACAATTCAATAACAACAACATAAGAACCTTTCATGTATCTTATGGCTTCTTCTTCCCCAATTCACTCAAATACACTTAGATACCCTAAAGCACAAGTAAGGGAAGATTAAAATTACCTATAACTGAAAGAACAATCCTTTCCCAAAGTCTCCTTTCACTTGAAGTAACCTTCAACTTCAATACAACATCATACAAGCATCTCCCTAAGGTTTACTACACTTCAAGGTTGATTTGGGGTTTATTTACTTGAGATAAGGTTTTGGATGAGAGGGCTTTGGGAATTCCTTAGAGGGTGTAAGAACTGAGTTGGATTGAAAATGACCCAAAAATTAAATGTTCGACGAGTTTATAAAATCCAAAGTCGACCACCGCCTTGGACCTGCGTCGGGATATGCGATGTATTTCACAAGATGCGGGCCCCATTCCCTTTTGTATTTCCAGGAAATTTTTTTGGTAATGGTTTGCCTCCATCTAAGTCCCATTCTGTGAGGTAGAATGAGTTCTATGATGCATATCACCCCTCTATCACTCTCGAACTTCGACAAAACTCATTTCCTACAATTCGATTAACCGCTAACCTTTACGACCCACACTTAACACTTGTTCAAGACCTCTCTTAACCTTATAGGGGTTTCATGACCTCTCCGGGCTTACGCTCCCTTAAATTTATAGGGGTTTCAGGGCCTCTCCGGGCTTACATCAGTTTACTTATGACACAACAACGCGAAAAGGTATGAGGTGTAACAACGAACCATCGTTGTTACACCTCACATTTTTGTACGTCGAGTTTCGCCAAGTACTAGTTGTTTTAGTATTTGGAAGCAGGACAAAGTTTTTGAGGTCGTGAGGTTAGAAATGTCCATCTTGAGTATATAAGAGAGTAAAACCATGTTTAGTAAGCTTCGGGAAGGTCTAAGACTTGTCGGATCATCGGAGTTAAGCTTCAACGAAAGTTCGACAAAGTGTCACATTATGGCGCAATATATGGCTCTCAGAGCACACTCTGCAAGACGCAGAGCATGTTTTGAGAGACGCAGATGGTGAAGCATATTGTGACAGAAAATTTTGATGATTTTGCAAGGTCTGCGACACAACATGTGGCTCTTAGACAGTGTCTACTATGCCGCAAACCTTGCCGCATGTTGTGTCAGTCCAGAATTTTCTGGACTACTATAAATAGACCCACTTCGACCCTAAATCATTATTTCATCATTTTTGGACCTAGAAACTTCCAAAACTCTTTCAGCAAGTCTTCTTATGATCTAAGACCCAAATCAAGGGCAAACCAAGTGATTCTAACATAAAGAAGTCCATGATCATTATTAGATTGTTCTTCCTCTTGTGGTGTTGAATTTGGAGACTTCTTGGAGGTGAAGGAAATTCGAATTTAGAGTGATCCTTATGATTGAAGGTAAGATTATCACTCCACCTTTATGTTTATAGTATTATTGGGCATTTATACAACTTATGGGAAGGAGAAAATGCGAAAGCAAGGATTAAGTTGTGCTAGAACTTGTTCTTAGCTATGTTTGAGTTATGAATTGTTCTAGACTTGGTATGGTTGTGATGTTGTTGGGCTGGTTTGTGAAAATAAAGTTATAATATGAAGTTTTTGGATTGTTAAGTGAGTTGTGAAGATGAAAAGGAACTAGTGAAGGATTGGTGGTACCGAAATACGTATAGGATTGAGTAAAACAAGTTACATGAAACTTATGCACATAAGATGTTCAACAAAATGTCTAAATGAGTTCCCTTATAAGTTATGAACCCATCGTTGATACGGATACTTCGTTTACTGTAGATAATCATTCGTAGAGCGTACGAGGACTCGTGGGATCCGTATAACTAGGGAGACAAGGTATGTTAAGGCTAACCCTTTCTTTCTTAAGGCATGATTCCTTTGTTGTGAACCTACACATGATATCCCTGAAGTCCCTATTCTAAAAATAATGCTAGAAGCTCATGATTCTCAAAGTTCCTATGATATTGTCAATAAGTGTTCTCTATGATGATGATGATAATAATGATGAAAATCATGATTCCATTTCTAGAGATATCAAAGCTTAAAGTTCTTGATGTTCTCATGATATTATTGAGTTTGTTCTATGATTATTGATTTTATTCATTGTTGTTAATCTCACCTTATGGTAGTTGTTCTTTCAAGGTGGGATATAGCGATGATGATGATTCCATAACAGAAATCGGAGGTTTATCGACCTTACGTCACTCCGATAGAATTGTAACTTTTTATTTGGGATCTCATACTTGCTTCATATATATGTATGTATTTTCTCACACCGCGCCGCGCTATAGTGAGCCGGGCAGGCACGTAGATGTGCACACCACTGCAGTGGGCAGATTATGATGTTACCCCGGACGCCGGATGCCCCGAACGCGGGGTGATATAATATATGGATCGGACTGCACGTTCCGCCGCAATATATATATATATATATATATATATATATATATATATATATATATATATATATATATATATATATATATATATATGAAATATGTTTTTTTTTTTAAAAGCTAAGCATGCATGACATCCGCCTTAAGAGGTATCCAGATGTGCAGGTTAACTCTCTTATCTCATGTTACTTTCCACATCTTTATTATGTTGTTATTCATGCCTTATATACTCAGTACATTATTCGTACTGACGTCCTTTTCTTGTGGATGTTGCGTTCATGCTAGCAGGTAGGTAGGGAGAAGGATCGGATCCTTAGGTGCTTCATCAGCGACTTTTTAGGAGCGCTCCACTTGCTTCAGAGTTGCAGTCTAGTGGTATTATTATTTTGTGTATACATATCTAGGCACAGCGGGGTCCTGTCTTGTCTTTATGATGTTCTGCACTCCTTGTAGAGGCACGTAGACAGATGTATATAGTTTGATGTTCTGTAACCTCACCGATTCATATCTTGTACATCATTTTTGTAGCCTTGTTGGCTTGTGTGTATATATATATATATATATATATATATATATATATATATATATATATATATATGGGCATAGTTGATGATGATCATATATGAGCTATCATTTTTGTGGATTCATGCCCTTAGATATTATAATATTCATGAGTTAACTTTCATGGCCCATCTAGTTATGACTATAAGAAGTATGTTAAGAGGTGCTCATTAGATTAGCTGCAGGTACCCATCATGGCCCTCCGGTTGGGTCGTGACAATTGTAGTCTTCAACATGTGTTTAATCAGAGGGATCTAAATTCGAGGCAGCATAGATGGATGGAGTTTCTCAAAGATTATGACATTGCCATTCTTTTTTAATCCGGACAACGCTAATATGGTAGCGGATGCGTTGAGCTTAAAGGCGGTGAGTATGGGTAGCTGGTCGTGGTTGATCCAGGAAGAGCACCCTTTGGCTATAGAGGTTCAGTCCTTGGCTAATAGTATGGTGAGACTTGATATATTGGAATTGGGCAAGGTATTGGCTTGCGTAGAGGTGAGGTCATTGCTTTTAAAGCAAATTGAGGTTCAACAATTTGAGGATGCGAAGTTGTGCAAGATTTGAGATAAGGTGCTACGAGAAGAAGCCATGGAAATGATTCTTGATGCGAAAGGGTTTTGAGGATAAAGGGGTGTGTTTGTGTTCCTCGTGTTAATGGATTAACTAGGTTGATCATGGAGGAGGCTCACAGTTCTAGGTATTTCATCCATCTTGGTGCTACAAAGATGTACCGTGACTTGAAGCAGCACTATTGGTGGTGTAGGATGAAGAGAGACAATGTGGAGTTTGTATCTCAGTGTTCGAATTGTCCGCAGGTTAAGTATGAACATCAGGAAACGGGCGGTCTGACTCAGAAAATACCCATACCAGAGTGGAAATAGCAGAGGATAGCTATGGACTTCATGGTAGGGCTACCGAAGACTTTGGGCAAGTTTGATGCAATTAGGATTATCATGGAAAGGTTGACTAAGTTCCCACACTTCATTCCGGTTCAGACTACCTACAATTTGGAAAAGTTTGCAAAAATCTATATTAGGGAGATTGTTCGGTTGCATGGAGTGCCCATTTCTATCATTTAAATCGAGGCACTCAGTTTACCTCTCATTTTTGGAGGACATTACAGAAGGAATAGGGGACTTAGTTGGATTTGAGCATGACTTTTCACTCATAGACGGATGGTCAGTTTGAGGGGACTATTCAGGTATTTGAGGATATGTTACAGGCTTGTGTGATTGGCTTTGGTGCTCATCGAGATCAGTTTTTTCCTTTGGCGGGGTTTTCTTACTATAATAGTTATCATTCGAGCATTGAGTTGGGGCCATTTAAGACTTTGTATGGTAGGAGGTGTCGCTCTTTGGTTGGCTGGTTTGACGCGATCGAGGTGAGACCGTGGGGTACATACTTGTTGAGAGATTCCTTACGTATGGTGAAGTTGATTCAGGAGAAGCTTGTTGTGGCTCAAAGCAGGCAAAAAGGTTATGTGGATCGGAAGATTCTCAATGTGGAGTTTATGGTTGGTGATTAGGTTCTGTTGAAGGTTCGCCCATGAAGGGTGTAATGAGATTTGGGAGGAAGGTCAAGAAAGCCCTAGGTTTATTTGTCCCTTTTGGATTCTTCAGTGTGTTAATGAGGTAGCCTATGAGTTGGCACTGACACCAGGTTTGGCGGGTGTTCACCCTGTATTTGATGTTTCCATGTTGAAGAAGTACCATTCAGACGGATCGTATATAATTCAATGGGACTCCGTGCTTTTTGATCAAAATCTGTCCTTTAAGAAAGAGTCGATGGCAGTCTTGGATAGGCAGATTAGAAAGTTTAGATCTAAGGAGATAGCTGTAGTAAAGGTGCAATAGAAGCGTCGTCTAATTGAGGAGGCTACATGGGAGACTGAGCCCAATATGCGGAGTAGATACCCTCAGTTGTTCATCAATTTAGGTACCTTACCCTCGTTTTCTTTTCCGTTCGAGGATGAATGTTTGTTTAATTAGTATATGATGTAACAACCCAATTAGTTCGTTTTAGTCATTTGACCTCTTTTTCCCTTAAATTACCCTTCCCGTAGTTTCATTTCAGTGTTTATGACTTGCAGGGATGGGTGGCACATTTCCTGAGGCAATTGGGTGGGTTTTGGATTATTTTAGCGGTTTCAGAGGTTTCTAAATTAAAGAAATGAAGCTGTTTGACCAAAGTCAACATCGAGGGTAATCGCGTCATTTTCAAAGTTTTGCCCATTCTATTAGGTTCGGAATATCATTTATGACTTAGTTGAGTCATTGGTTGGGGTTTTGTCACGACCCAAATCACTGATCGTGCGGGCACCTACCCTTTTCCTACCTGATAGGAGAACCCGTCCCTTAAAGATTCATCCAACAACATAAATAAATAATAAGAGCAATATAAGTCTAAAATCATAAATAGATAGTAATGCAGAATACATCAACTACCCAAGGAATCTGGTCTGAATAGTACAAGAGCTACTAATACAAGTCTGAAATATACAAGTCTGTCTCAAGATATGAAATAAAGACAGTAGGATAGAAGAGTCTCCGGGCAGCGGATCGGAACATGGCTCACCCTGGAAACTCCAACTGACTGCCTCGGGAACTCACCCACGAGGGCCTGAAGTGGAATCTGTAACAAACTCTGCACTCAGAAAAGAATGCAGCAAGGTAGCATCAGTACAATAACACGTACTGGTAGGCATCATAGGCCGACAAAAAATAGCTAACATATATAAAAGAAAGAAACCGAAAGATAGGCGTATAAGCAGTCAAATATACAGTCACTAAGCACAACTACGTAAGACTTGCAATAATGTGAACCACACTAGATCTCAGTAGTCTACAGTCATTGCCTAGGCGGAAATCTCTAGTCCTCAAATCCATCAAGTGTCTAGGTAAGTGATTGACAAGCACACAATATCTCAAATGAATCAACAACCAAGGAATCAAGGCTGAACGCACCATGCAATACAACAAATACAACAACCAGAATCAGAGATATGAATGGATGTAATATGAATGCATGTGCGATGCAATGCAATGCACTGGCCAACTGTCTCATATCGTACACACATGCTACGGACGGAAACCTCTACATCTTGATAGTCATGACCCATGGGGGACAAACGAAGTCCATGTAGTACTCTCACGATCCAGGCAAAGACCTCGGGGATCGAATACTCATCTCTGTTTTACGCACTCCGGCAAGACCTTAGAGGCTACACTCTCTCACTTATCATCATTCCAATCACAGTTCATAAAAAATCATCATATGAAATAAGAATGTATGTCATGCATGATATCAATATCAATGGTAAATCATATCAAGGACCCCATCCTTACCTGTCATAAAGTACAATTCACAATTTTAAGCAATTTTCATTATCCTTCCATTTCTGATGATAAATGAGATATCAAGAGAGAGATGAATGCAAATACAAGTCACAAGCATAGCAAATACGGAGATAGGCCCACATAATACCTTATAGAACCAACCTAATTGGATTTCACCTCCACACTACTAGCCCTTCCGTACACAGCCCAGAGATGGCTACTATATCAAGTATGTCCAAAGAATCATGGATGTTTCCTTCTCACTTATCATTATCAGCACCAATCACAGGTAATATCAATATATCATGGAAATGAGGATGAATGCAATGCAAAATAACAATATCAAGTGAATCATATCAATCCAGTCGTGCCACACATGGACACATATCACAATATCAATGTCAAGTCAAGTCCTTTCCTCTATCCATGATAATGTCAAGATAAGTGAGAGACAACCATATCATAATCACAATATGACAACTAAGTACAAGTCCAACATCACACACATGGCAACAACCCAATAAATCAAAAAGAGACAACAAGCCCACAAATAAGTCAACAATACCAACCTAAGAATATCCATCCCAACTTCATACCCGAAGGCTTAACATGCTTTCTCCGACAATAACTAATTTCTACATATGCTTCGCTAACTGAAGTCTAATCGAAAGGTAAGCCGTAACCTACCTCGCTGCTGAGCTGGAGCCACGAACAATCAAATCTTAACCTTGCCCTTTCGAAGAGCCTCCAAGTACTCAAAGTCTAGCCATTATCGAATTCTAAGTTAGAAATAAGGAACAACGATACCCATATTGCTATACTATCTTTTGAATAAAAAAAAACTAAGAAAAAGGGAAAAACAGGCCTACGATGGTAAAATGAGTCTTTCGAAGATGGAATAGGTAACCCAACATTCTAGAAGTTTGATTCTACTACCCAATTGCTAAATTAGCTTAAGAATTGGTCAATTTCATCATTCAAGTCAAAACCCCCAATTTGGGTATAAACCCTACCTTTCAATCTTTCAATCCATCAACTATAATGGAAGATTCAAGCCTATTGGTCACTAATTCATCAAATTCCATGATTAGATTAGTCAAATCTATGAACAAATATCATATTGGAAGACTAAATATCATATAATGAAGTAAAAGTCAAACCCATCTTCTTCTTAAGTTCTATAGGTTTTCTACCATGGATTCATGCTTAAGAATGGTGAATAAAGAAAATCAAAGTTAGAGAACTTACCCCCAGGAAGAATTTGCTTAGAACCTCTTCAATTCGCCTTAGAGAGACTTAGGAGTAATAAATATAGGAATAGGAAATGAAGGGTTTTACTTAGCATTAAATAGGATTATGATCTGCATTTCCCGCCGCAGGGTAGGGGGACCACTATAGCGGGACCGCTCCCGCGACTCCCCAATCGCTACAGCGTGTTCGCTCCAGCTGACACGAATTCACTTACCATACGTCGGCTGACCAGGCCTCGCTGAGGCAGGTCCACTGTGGGGAATAACGTCTCGCCCCGGGGGGACATCAAACACTAACAATTTTGTTGGTTTTTCACTAACTTCTTCCCAAAACCCGACAATCATCCGAGACCTTCGAAATGCAAACCAGACATGTAAACATACATAAAAACACACTACAGACTCACTCGTGGTCTCGGAATTCCCAATGGAGGTCTATTTGACATGTCAACACTTAATAACAAAAGATCAACTTTCCAACCAATAACCGAAAATGCTCCCGAGTGCCTCAAAAATTGAACTGAACATCCAACCAAGTCATAATCGACCCTCCGGCCCTCTCAAAATTGACAAATTTCCAAAAAAGGTCCATTTACCCAAAAGTCAACTATTTTTCACTTTAAGGCTCTATTTCTCATAAGTCATCATAAATCTCACCCGATTACCTTGCGAACAGTGCCACCCATCCCCACAGGTCAAAATGGTACTGATAGGTCTCAGGGAAGGGTCAACAGGGGTAAATAGGTCAAAGGAACTATAACGACCAAACGGGTCGTTACAAGTTTCGAGGAGTCGGGGTGAGTTTTGGGTAGCCATTCCAAATTCAGAGGACACTAGTATTTTTTGGTGTCCAGTTCTAGTTTCCTTCTTCATGTTCGCATAGGCGATATCGTGTTTGCTGGCCTAGGTGTAAATTCTGGCATTCGTGAAGAGCAATTTTATTGGTATGGGTCTTGTGTCATCGCGATCGTGATGGGTGTTTGAAATCGCTATGAAGGATTTTTCACTGATCAGATTTTATTGTGAGAAATAATGGGAAACCCACAATTTCAAATATTTGGAGTTGTAGAGATCGGTTTGGGTTGATTTCAAGTTTTATTTCCAAAATTCTTCACCTTCATCTAGGCTTTATTTCATAATTTCATCCATTAGTTTTCAATTCCTTTCATGATTTAAGATTGGGGAATAAGGGTTTTTCATACAATGGGTCTAGTAGAAATTAATGAAATTGAAGGCCTAATAGTGATTAGATTTCCATGATTATGAGGATTGGGACTTTTTAGATAATGGGTAAATTATTTCCACACTAAACACTTGGGGCTCAGATATGATTATTTCGCATTAATTTTTTCAGTAAAAGTATGATGATATGGGTATCCATAGAATCGCATTCTAACGTAGAGTTCATATTTGTTAGACTTTGATCGATCAGAAGCACTTTGGAAAGGAAAGGCTCTAGCGTGAGGGTTCGTGGCTCATGTTCGGCTTCGAGGTAGGTTACGGTTTATTCTTTAGACTCCGATTGGAGGGCGTATCTAGTATATAAATATTGAAAGGGTATTAGGTGTTAAAGGGGGGTACTAACTTAGTGACTATGATGAGCGCTTGGGTGGGTACCAGTGTTAATTGTTTGGGTGGTTAATGTTAAGTAGTGTATGCATGTTGAGGCCTACGGGCATGGTTGTGGTGATAAATCTACTAGGTTGGTAAGGTTGTTGTATATATGGGCTATGACAGCCATGTTTGATGAATACTTGTAAAAATTTAACATCATTTACCTCATCACCCCATGACTTGTATAAATTGTGAGAGAATGATCCATGTTGATACTCGAGTTGAACTTATATGATTCCATGTTATGCTTATCTATTCCATACTTTCATGATATATGGCACATGATGTTCTGCATACATGCATTCATTCATACATACTTGATGGATAAATTGTGAAAAGGAGATATGAGGTAGTCTTAAGGCCGGAAAAGGTAAGATTGAGGTTACATATCTGCGATGATTTATGGGATCGGGTTGCACGCCACAACATGGGATCAGGTTGCACACTGCAACGGGTATATGGACCTCGCGAGTCCCCCATGTGTCATGACTAGACGAAATGACCGCTAGCATGTGTGTACTGGTATTATTATTGGCCAGTGCATTGCATTCATACATCCATTCATTTATTTATTTACTGTTTATCTTATGTGATACTTTCTTACCTGGATTATCTGTGAAATAAGAATTCTTGGTTAGAACTGGCAGGATCTAAGTTGAGTTAGTCTAAAAAGTGTGTAGATTCGGTCTTTATATGCTTTATACGTGTTTTCCTTCATTGTCAGCCTATGGTACCTACAGAGCACTAGTGGTTGTACTCATACTACACTTGCTGCACTTTCCCTGCAGATATCGACCCTTGTTCCAGTTCCAGGCCTCGTGGCTGATCCTGATGTGATGCATTTTAAGGTTTCAAGGTGAGCCATGAGACACTCCAGCAATCCTGGATCTCCTCCTATTTTATGTAATTGCCTATTTATATTTTGAGACAGTTTTCTATTCTGTATTTGAGACTTGTAATGTATTTAGAAGCTCTTATATGAGTTAGACCAGGTTTTGGGGATTGTAAAGATTAAGTTAAAATTTTGCACTTATTTATATTATAAAGACTGTTAAGTAGTATTATGTACTTAATTTCTGCATATTCTTTCTTATAAATGATTGATGACTTGGGGATGGTTCGCCTATCGGGGTTGGGGCATAGTGCAAGTGCCATCATGATTTGTGAAATGGGTCGTGACAATTTTTTAGTTTCACTATGCATTTTTCGTGCCAATTTGGCCCACACTCATGATACTAAAGTAATAAATTTAATTTCAAAAATATAACTCAGGTCATATTTTTCTATTGCATAATTAATTTAATCTAGTGACAGTTTAATAATGTCTTGTTGGTAGGTCTTCATAATTAGTAAAGTTTCTTAGTCACATAATTAATTTTTAAAGAACAAATTATTTATGAGGAAGGAAGTTTGAAAGGAGAATTAGCAAATACAAAAGGGCACAGGATTCGATATTCACTAAAGAAGCAAAACTATGGAGGTTTAAAAAAAAAAAGGGTGTGTTCGATATAGAGAAAAATATTTTCAGAAAATGATTTCAATTTCTCATGTCTAGTAAAAAATTTCAAAAACCATTTTCTCTAGGAAAATAAGGAAAATGACTTCCTTAATAGAAGTAGGAAAATCAAGTTCCACAAGTGGCATTCCACATTCATTGTACCCTTGTCGCCCTCCAATACACCTCATCTTCACTCCCAACCCCGTAGCCCTCATCCCCACCACCCACCACCACCGCACCCCATACCACCTACCATAGTACTTGTCTAACTTATATACAAAAGATTTTTAGAATAACATTTTTTGCTTATGTATCGAACACAAGAAAATAAGTAAGAAACACTCTTTTTTCTTAAAAATATTTTTAAAATAATATTTCCATAATGCTTTGGTTGGAAATGGTACTGTGACTCCAAAGTTACAACGATTTTACAAAAATAAATATTAATAAATAATGTGCTCGCTCCTTTTCATTTGTTGGTTTGACATTCCCCTTAAGAATCTATTTATTAGGAATTTATTTTATTGAATTAGCCTTACTAATTATGCTTCAAAAATATAAGTATAATTACTATTACTTTATAGTTACCTAATGATAATGGCAATATTGAAAGAAACCAATAAATCTCTCTTAAATTTACTAAAATAGACAAGTGAAAAATGTTTTAGAGGATATGAGACAAGTAAAATGAAACGAAGGGGGTAAAAGGTACTCCCTCTATTCCTTTTAATTTGTCTTTTATTGACACGACACTTTCCTTAAGATATTGTTTTTTAGGAATAAACATACTCGGTACCCCTATTAATTATCCTTTGGAAAATTAAGTTTGAGTTTTAATACTTTATGTAGTTACTTAATGATAAGGGTAATATAGAAAGAAATTAAAAAGTATCTAGATAAATAATGAATTTAAATCTATTTTTAGTATAAGGAAAGTAATGACCCGTTAGGTCGTTTTGGTAATTTTACCAATTTTGCCCTAAATGGCCCTTCCCTTAACTTTACTTTGATGTATTTGACTTACGGGGATGGGTAGCACGGTTATCGAGGCAATCAGATTAGTATCAGAGTGAGAAACCTAAGTTTTGAATTCTTAAGTTTGATTTTGAGTAAAGCTTTAACCAATAGTTGACTTTTAGGTAAACGTGTTCGGAATCAAATTATGATAGTCCCATTAGGTCCGAAATGTAATTTTTGACTTGGTAGGATAGTTGGTTCGGGTCCCGAGGGTTTCAGGTGTGTTTTGAGTCGTTGATTGGGTTTATGAGAATTTATGGTTTTGGAGTTGACCTTGGTCAACCTCAGGTCAAGATGACCTCTTTTGGGAATTCCGAGTGCGCGAGTAGGTTCGTAGCCTGTCTATGATAGAAATGCATATTTGGTTTGTGTCTGGGAGGTCTTAGGTGAGTTTCAGATGTTGGAGCGAAGTTTGGGACTTGATTTGGCTTTCTGGTGTCCGATGTCTCGCACTTGCGAGGCATGGGTGAATTGGGCTACGCCAGCACCTACGAGGAAATAACCGCAGGACCAGCCCCTCCCCTGCGAGACTTGGTCCACATCTGCGGACCCGGGCCATTTAAGTGGGCTTCGCAAGTGCGGTATTTGGACTGCTGAAGCGCGCCCGTTGATGTGATATTTTGGCTGCAGAAGCGAAAATTGCTAGACAGAAAGTATTTAATTCCCCAATTTGAGTTTAAAATCCTCATTAACATATTTGGAGCTTGAGACCTCAGTTTAAGGAGATTTTTAGGGATTTTACAAGATTCTTCTAGTGGGTAAGTTTCTGATCCTCCTTTTACCTTTATATAATCGATTATTAAGGAATTCCATGTTAGAAATCATGATTTAGGATGGAAAAATTGGGGGTTTTAGCCCTCAGTTGAAATTGAGGATTTTGACAAATTGGAGACCAATTCATGGTTAGTTTTATATGATTTCCTGATTTTAGACTAACTAGACTGGGTAAACTATTTCTAAACTAAAATTTCAGTTTTGTCCCCTGGGTGTGGGTTTCGATATTTTGGGTTCACTTTGGGATTCCGGATTAAAGTATTGCAATATGGGCGTTGTTAGACTCGTGTGGCCTACTAGAATACTATTTTGACCTTGTTGAACTCGAATTATTAATAAATTACCATTTTGACCTTCGGGGTTTGGGAGGGGGTTTTGGATTGACTTTTGAACCCAAATTTCTTTTGTGGCAATATGGGTATTCTTAGAATCATGTTTTAATGTAGAATTCATATCTTGATATACTTTTCTCAATCGAAGGCACTACGGAAAAGGAAGGCTCAAGTTTGAAGTGCTCGTGGCACCCGTTCGGCCTTGAGGTAGGTTACGGTTTACTCTTCTAGACTCTGATTGGAGGACGTATTTAGTCTATAAATGTTGAAGGGGTATTGGGCGTGAGAAGGGGTCCCACCTTAGTGGTTGTGATGAACACTTGGGTGGGTATCGGTGTATCTGTTTGGAAAACTGTTGCATGATTAAAATGTTGTGACGAGGTAAGCATATTAGGCCTACGGGCACTGGTTGTGGTGTTAAATCCACTTAGGTTGGCATGGTTGTTGCTTATTTGGGCTATGATGGCCATGTTTGGCTGTTATGTGCATGAATTGGTTTATATACATTCATCTCACCATATTTTGCATATATCATGAAAGTGGCAACAATCTTGACCTTGAGATGATATTATATGATCCGTGGTGTATATGAATTCACCCCTACTTCATGAATTTATTGACACTTGTTACCATGCATTTAGTACTTATCCATGCATGCATACATACATATATTCATTGTGATGAGACATTTGATGAGATATGAGAGGGACTGTTGAGATCGGGAAAAAGGTAAGATTGATGTGTCTAAGCCTGTAGGGAAATATTTCCGGGAATGGTGATATGAGTTACGTGGATAAGATATTATATGATATGATTGATTTGGTTCTCGTCCAGTCCGAGGGCACATACTGGGTGGCGTTTAGAGGTATATAGACCTCGCGAGTCCCCTATGGGTCATGACTATACGACAAGGCCTATAGCATGTGTGTAGCAGGTAAGAGATTTGGCCAGTGCATTGCATTCATAAATTCACTCATTTGATTCATGCATTCTCACATGACTATATGATTACCGTCATATTAGGTGAAACGTGACTAAGGATTTAGTGATGTATGTAAATGTTGGCTGCATGGTTCCACATGTGTTTATTTCAGTCTTTATATGCTTTATGCATTATTCCTTCGTCGTCGGCCTATGATACCTACTGACTACTAGTGGTTTTGTACTTATCTACACTTGCTGCACTATTTTCATGTGCAGATACAGACCCATGCTCCAGTTCCATATCCCGTGGCTAATCTCGAATCTATCATTTCCATATTCTAGGGTGAGCTACCGCTGGACCTACAACCTTGGATTCTTCTATTTATGCTATCCTGTCCCTTCCTTTTCGAGACAAATTTCTATTTCTATATTGTCTAAGACTTGTATTCTATTTAGAAGCTCTTGTATGAGTTATTCCAGGTTTTGGGCTGTATCTGACTAAGTTACTTTCTTGACTTATATATATTATGTTGAGACTGTTGGATTCAACACTTTACTTTATTTATTTTGAATGAATCGCAACTTCAGGGATGGTTTTCCTACCTGGTGGGGAAGTGTACGTGCCATCATGACTCTCCAATTTGGGTTGTGACAAATTGGTATCAGATCTTTAGGTTGACCGGTCTCATGAGTACAAGAGCAATGTCTAGCAGAGTTTTGCGGATCAGTACGTAGATGTCTGTGCCTATCATCGAGAGGTTATAGGACATTTAGGAAACTTCCATTCTTTCATTCCTTTCGTGCTAACTTGTTCAAGTTAAATATCCAACTTCATATTCTATTTTCTCATAGATGGTAAGGACACGCGCAGATGTGGCTAGGAATGAGGCACCGACACTTGCTGCCAGAGTTATGGCGCATGGCAGGGGTCGAGGTAGAGGTCGTGGTAGAGGTCGCAGTAGAGGTAGTCCCCGTGGAGCAGCACCGATATGAGGTCGAGCACCAGCAGCTGGTCAGACTCGTGCTACATCAGTATTGCTCGAGCCGGAGATTAAGCATGAGATTGAGCATAGGGATGCACCTATTAAGGGAGAGGAGCCGGTGTGAGCCCATGCACCACCGAAAATCATTGCTACACCATTACTATAGGATGCTATGGTGCGTATTTTCAGCCTACTTGAGCGATTGACCCAGGCAACCACATTCCAGGCTACACGAGATGGGTAATAGACCAGAGTTAGAAGTCAGACTCGTGATCAGTTTCATACTCCGGGGACACAGCCTACTTTCGCTGTGGTAGCTCATATTGACGAGATTCCACCACCTGTTTTCGCTCATCGCACAGTCACTGGACCAGTTATGACCCGTGATAAGTAGAAGATGTTTGATTAGTTCACCAGGATGAGTCCTCCCTGGTTCTATGGTACTTCCCGGAAGATGCTTATAAGTTCATCGTCAGTTTTCTTGAGAGGCTTCACCGGTTGGGTGTAGTGGAGTCGCATGAGGTAGACTATGTTTGTTTTCAGCTGATTGTGGACACCAAACAGTGGTGGAGGTCTTAGATTGAGTGTCGACCAGCTAGGTCGCCTCCTTTGACTTGGAATTAGTTCTATTAGGTATTTCTAGAGAAGTATGTTCCCTGTAGCTTGAGACACAGAAGGAGGGACGAGTTCACTAACTTAGAGTAGAGAGGGTTATTTGTGGCAGAGTATGACTCTCGGTTTACACCTTTAGCCCGTTATGCCGTGTTGTTACTTCCCACTGAGGCCGAGCGAGTTAGGTGGTTTGTGAAGGGGTTGACCCTTCCGCTTCAATTGGCGACTTTACGGGTCGTAGCTTCTGGGGATTCATTTCAGGAAGTGGTGGATGACGCCAAGGAGGTGAGTCAGTGAGGTAGCATACATATGATAGGGGTGCTAACAAGAGGATTCGTAGAGTTAGAGGTTTCAGTAGTTCTTCTTCTATGAGCAGGGGACTCTATGGTAGAGGTCATCATTACTATTCCAGTCGTCCTATTCAGTCATCACTTCATACATCAGTAGGTGGTTCGTCAGGACATAGTGAGTACTGTTCAGGGAAGATTTCTCGGGGTTCTTATTCGCGACACTCAGGTCGTGAGGGATATTTTAGGTCTTCAGTATCAGTTCATCAGCCCACGATAGTCAGGAGCTACTATGAGTGTGGAGACCCAGAACACTTCGTGAGAGAGTACCCTAAACTTAGACAGGGTAGGTCCCAACAGAGTTCTCGGGTACAGGAACCTAGGCCTCTAGCACAGCCAACTAGAGGAGATGGATATTTTGGTAGAGGGGATTCACCGCCCAACAAAGGCAGTCATCAGCCTAGTAGAGGTGGTTCTCAGTTAGTTAGGGGTAGAGCTCAGTTAGGCCGCGGTGGTACACAGTCTGAGGACGGACGAGGTCTTTTTTGTGCTTTCTCTGGTAGGACAGAGGCTGAGCCTTCTGACACGATTATCATAGGTACTATTTTGGTCCATCGTCAGTCAGCTGTGACCTTATTTGATCCAGGCTCAACTTACTCTTATGTGTCTGCTTACTTTGCTTCGAGTCTGGATATGTTATGTAAGTCGCTTAGTTTTCCTATTATTGTTTCTACTCTTATTAAGGATTCTGCAGTGGTGGATCGAGTGTATCGATCTTGCGTTGTTACCAAGATAGTGTCACAACCCAACCAGAGGGCCATGACGGGTACCCAGAGCTAAGCTACCGAGCACCTCAAGACATACATACGTGACATAATCATACCTGAGTGGGCCATAATGCTAGCTAGCCGATATCATGAACTGTAAGGGACACAAGCCCAAGAGATAAATGCATATATTTACGTCATCAAACTGTGCCCATGTACACAAGTCGATAAGGCTATAAAAATAATGTAACAAATTATGGACCGAGAAGGTCATAGGACATCTAACTGTGCATATCTATCTTCGAGCCTCTACGTAGAGTGCATAACATAATAAGGATGGGACAGGACCCCGCTATGCCCAAATGTACACAAAAGAATCATACCAATCTGAACTGCAACTCCAGAACAAGTGGAGTGCTCCTGTATAATCGCTGAGAAAGCAGCCTAAGGGTCTGAACCGTCTCCCTATCTACCTGCGGGAATGAATGCAGCGTCCACACACAAGTACGAATAGTGTACTGAGTATGTAAGGCATGAATAATAACATATAAATATATGAAAGTAATATGAGATAAGAGAGAATAACCTGTACATCTGAATGCCTCTTAAGGCGGATGTCATGCATGATTTCCTTTTTAAAAAAACATTTTTATACACACACACACACACACACACATATATATATATCATAATACCATACCCGGCCATATAGGCTCGGTGTTACTCGTACCCGCCAATAATAGGCTCGATGTTATCCATACCCAACTGCAGTGGTGTGCACAATAGGTACCGTACCCGGCCGACTATAGCGCGGCTCGATGTGAGGAAATAGCTACATATATATAAAGCATGCATGAGAGCTCAAAGAAACATTATGATTCTATCGGAGTGACGTAAGGTCGGTAAACCTCCGACTACCATTATGGAATCATCATCATCATCAACATATCTCACCTTGAAGGAACAATAACCATAAGATGAGATCAACATCAATAAATAAGATCAATAACCATAGGGTAAAGATCAATACATGAGACAAATATCAACACTATCATAAGAACATCAAGAACCATAAGCTTCTAGTATTTCTAGGAATGGGGACATTATGGATATCATTTGCATGGGTTTGTATCAATAAGATCATGCCATAAGAAAGAAAGGGACAGCCTTAACTCTCCAATGATTTCCAAAACAAACCTACAACAACCTTCTTAAAACGAAACCTTAACGTATGCGAAAGACAAGGTGTAACATTCTTCCCCTCTTAAGAACATTCGTCCTCGAATGTTAAACTCTAAGGGGTCTTATAAAATTTTTGGCAGAGTTACCCCTGCAACTGTACCACTACCAACCTGTCACACAACAACCTAAAATATACAATACCACACAGGGCCACAACAACTAATAATAATAATGGCCTGACGCGACCAGTAGTTATAAGAAATGAAACATTTCGCACTTGACGGCAATGGTGTCTCTATCTGGACCTCTTACGGGGTGGAAACAAATGCAGATACCAAGATCTCATATCTTCATTTGCTTCCCTAGTCATCTCCTCGATATTCCTATTCCTCCAAAGGATCTTCACCGAAGTCACATCTTTAGTTCTCAATCTTCAAACCTGCCTATGTAGTATAGAATTGGGAACTTCTTCATATTATAACTGCTCAGTAACCTGAATATCATCAATTGGTACGACTCTAGAAGGATCTCCGATACATTTATGAAGCATCGATATATGAAAGACCAGATGGACTGACTCTAAATCTGATGGTAGATCTAATTCATAAGCCACTTTGCCCACTCTACATACAATCTTGTAAGGTCTAATGTACCGAGGACTAAGCTTACACTTCTTACCAAATCTCATAACGCCTTTCATAGGCGATACTTTCAAGAACACCCAGTCATCAACCTGGAATTCCAAGTCCCGTCAGCGATTATCTGTATAAGACTTCTGACGACTTTGGGATGCTAATAATCGATCCTGAATAAGCTTGACCTTCTCCACTGCTTGTTGAGTCAAATCTGTCCCTATTAACTTAGATTGCCCTACTTCAAACAATCCAATAGGCAACCTACACGTCCGTCCATATAAAGCTTCATACGGGGCCACCTGGATACTGGAATGATAGCTATTATTATACGTGAACTCAATAAGCAGCAAATGATTATCCCAGTTACCTCTGAAGTCTAGGACACATGCCCATAGCATATCTTCGAGGGTCTGAATAGTACGCTCAGCCTGCCTATTTATTTGGGGGTGAAATGATATGCTAAAACTCATCTGAGTCCCAAACCCTTCTGAAAAGACTTCTAGAAGTTAGTTGTAAACTGCGTACCTCTATTAGAGATAATGGATATTGGAACACCATGAAGTCGGACTGTCTCCTTAATGTAAATCTTCGCATAATCCTCGGCTGAGTAAGTAGTCTTGACAGGCAGAAAATGGGCTAATTTTGTAAGTCTATCAATAATCACCCATAGGGAATCAAACTTACGCTCAGAACGGGGCAAGCTTGTAATGAAATCCATATTGATTACTTCCCATTTCCACGTCGGACTGTCAATAGCTTGCAATAATCCACCAGGCTTCTGATGCTCAATCTTCACTTGTTGGCAATTAGGACACTGGGCTACAAACTCTGCTATGTCTTTCTTCATTCCATCCCACCAATAAACTTCTTTAATATCATGATACATCTTCGTCGTCCCAAGATGAATAGAGTAATGGGTGTAATGAGCCTCTCCCATAATCTGACGACGTAGCTCTGCAACATCAGGAACACATAGTCTGCCTCGATACCTGAGAACTCTATCTGCAGAAATCTCAAAGGGTGACTTCTTCTTCTGAGGGGCTGTGTCTCTATAATTAACTAGCATGAGATCCTCATACTGGCGCTCCGTAACCTCGGCCACTACAAATCAAACTGCTAAATCCTGGATAGTAACCCCTGTATTGCCTGAGTTCAATAACTGAACTCTTAGGCTAGCTAACTGCTGAAGCTCACGAACGAACTCCCCTTTCTCTGGCTGAACATAGGATAAGCTACCCATGGATTTGCGGTTAAGGGCATCGGCTACTACGTTCGCCTTCCTAGGATGATACAAGATACTAACACTATAATCTTTTAATAGCTCCAACCATCGCCTTTGACGCAAATTCAACTCCTTACCTTAAAGATATACTGAAGACTTTTATGGTCTATATAAATATCAACATGAACACCATAAAAGTAATGCCTCCACATCATCAATGCATGAATCACCGCGGTTAACTCTAGATCATATATTGGATAATTCTTCTTGTGCTTCTGCAATTGCCTTGAAGCATAAGCTATAACCTTGCCGTGCTGTATCAACACACAACCTAGCCCCACGCCTGAAGCATCACAATAAATAACATAGCCTTCCGATCCTTCTAGAAGCGTCAGAACTGGAGCCGAAGTCAATCTATTCTTCAACTCCTGAAAACTGCGCTTGCAAGCATCGGTCCACTAGAACTTAGCTGATTTCTAAGTCAGCTTTGTTAGTGGTGCAGAAATGGAAGAAAAACCCTCTACAAACCTCCTGTAATAACACCCAAGCCCAGAAAACTACGAACCTCCGTCAGAGTTGTGGGCCTCGGCTAAGTCTTCACAACTTCAATCTTCTGCATATCCACCCGGATACCGTCAACTGAAATAATATGCCCCAGAAAGGTCACGGAGTTCAACCAGAACTCATATTTAGAAAACTTTGCATGTAGCTTTCGATCTTGGAGGAAATTTAGGATAGCACGTAAATGATCTGCATGTTCTGTCTCTAATCGAGAGTATACCAAAATATCATCAATAGACACAATCATGAACAGAACTAAGAAAGGCCTAAATACACTGTTCATTAAATCCATAAATATCACTGGTGCATTAGTCAACCGAAACGACATTATGCGGAACTCATAGTGACCATATCTGGTTCTGAAAGCTATCTTCGGATTATTTTTCTCTCTAACTCTCACCTGGTGATACCCTGATCTTAAATCTATCTTCGAGAACCGTTTAGCCCCCTGCAACTGATCAAATAGATCATCAATCCTCGGAAGTGGATACTTGCTCTTTATTGTCACCTTATTCAGCTGCTTATATTCAATGCACATCCGCAAGGAGCCCTCTTTCTTTCTTACAAATAACATTGGCGCTCCCCACGGTGACGTACTAGGCCTGATAAAGCCTTTCTCAAGAAAGTCCTTCAACTGCTCCTTCAATTCTCTTAGCTAGGCAGGTGCCATTCTATAAGGAGGAATAGATATTGGCTTAGTATCTGGTAGTACGTTGATGGCAAAGTCAATCTCCCGCTCTGGTGGAAGACTTTGAAGCTTATTTAGGAATACATCCGAAAATTCATTAACCAGTGGAATAGACTGAAGAATCGATGGCTTTGTTTCTTTATAGCCCGGACTAAATGATAAATGCAACCCTTGGTAAGCATCTTTCTTGCCTTGAGATAGGAAATAAACCTACCGTTCGGTGATACTGCATTACTCTTCCACTCTAGAACTGGCTCTCCTAGAAACTGGAATCGAACCATCTTCGTTCTATAATCAACATTAGCATAACAAGAAGCCAACCAATCCATACCCATAGTGACATCAAAGTCTATCATATCTAACTCAACCAAATCTGCCATAGTATGACGATTACCTCAAAACGGGTATCATTTCTATATACCCGTTTAGCTATTACTGGATCATCAACGGGTGTAGATACCTTAATAGGTTTGATTAGCTTGGGTTTCACCCCAAACTGACCAGCAATAAAAGGAGTAACATACGATAATGTGGAACCCGAATCAATCAATGCATATACATCATGGGAAGATACTGATAATATACCTGTAACAACATCAGGCGAAGACTCGAGATCTTGTTGACCCGCCAGTGCATAAATGCAGTTCTGAGGACCGCTCGAGCTAGACTCTCCCTCTCTGCCTCTACCATGGCCTGCCGATGTCTGAGAGCATTGCCCAAGGGCTTACAGATGATGACGAACCAGCTGCCGATCCTGTAGGCTGAACCACCCTTGTAGCAACCCCCTAGGAAGGGTGCCACTTAACAAAACTAATCAGACTTACTAAGTTAAATATATTTATCCCGAAACTATCTTTATAAAAAATGGACAACACATATTTTGAGTTAAATCAACACTTTAGAGTTCATCAAACACGTAGTGGAGAAATATTTTTCATGCTACAACATCCAAGGCTCATACTAAACATGAAATTCAACTCCCAATCTCAAATACAAACTAGTTAAGTTTCCCAAGTTCAACACAAGTACTAATTTTAAAATATTACAAAACTCGGGCATGGACATTCCCAAAATAGTCAAGTCATTAATCAAAATCAAGTTACAAAATATTAGCCTCAAGACCCAAATTTCATTCAAAAGTGCATATTTAAGTGTATCACATGTATCACGTACAAGTCCCCAAAAGTATACAAAATGAACATGCTCATGCAAGTGTGATCTTCATCTAAGCTTCCAAATAGTCTACTTCAAATGGACATCCTTAAGTCTCCCTCGAAACATCACCTACGATAGTAACAAACTATCGCTAAGCATAAAGCTTAGTGGCACATAAACTTAACTAACATTTCATATCAAAAAGTATGCTATGTAATGGGTACAAAAATAAATTTTTGAAATGAGCATGTCAAATTCACCATCAAGTACTTAATGAAGGTACAACTGTTCCAAGAGAATCAACTATCAAATAACAAAATAGTTTAATATATCAATATTCAAAATCTCAAATATCAAGAAGCTTTCCAAAGCTAATGCAAAAAGGTCCACCGATTAGTTAATTGAATAGTGAGCTATGTATCAAATATGAGTACAAGAATTAAATTCAAGACATAAGCTTATCCGATTTATCATCAAGCACATAATCACTGTTCGACATTTCAAGAGAACCACCAAACCATAAGATAGCTCAAGACACTAATATTTCAAATACCAAGTGTCAAGAAAGCTTCCGAAGCTAATTCATGAAATGTCATTCAATTAGTTAACTTAATAGTGAGCTACGTATCAAAAAATGAGTACAAGAACTAAATTCAAGGAATAGACTTATCAAAGTAAGCTATGTACGATATTCAAGAGAATCAAATATCAACCTAAGAAGTAGTTCCAAATAACAATATTCATATCTCTAGTGTCAAAGAAAGCTTCCCAAACTAATTCGAGAAAGTCATTCAGTTAGTTAATTTTGCCCAACACATACGTCATGCCATCACATCAAGCATAGTCAAATAACAAGAAGGACCGAAGCCCAAATCAAGAAGGTCGTCACCCAATAATCAAGAGAATCATGAGCCATGCTGAAAGTGGCTTTCCACTCATACTCGTGAATGGACAAAAGTCCATCATCAAGACGAAATGTAAATCCAAAGTCAAGATGGGCAAGATCTGAAATCGAGAAGGGTCGTCACCCAATAATGCCATGTTAAAAGTGGCTTTCCACTCATACTCGAAAATGGACAAAAGTCCATCGTCAAGATGAAATGTAAATCCAAAGTCAAGATGGGCAAGATCCGAACAATACCATGATGTATGTCATTATAAGTGACAAGGTCATTATCGCAAGGACAATCTCCCGACAAGAATGCAATAATGCTCAAGCAATCCATATATGTGGGCGAATTAACGTCTTACTAAAATACTTCACATAACACCAATATGATTTTAACATACTCATAACTCAATTACAAAATTATGCCCTCAATGATAATATTATCATATTGAATTGTCTCAAGATATTCTTTCTCAACTAATAAAGCAAGTGGACTATTAAAGTAGCAACAAAATCAATATGACAACACTTTAAAGTAGATACTATTTCATCAAAATTCAAGCTTCTGACAATATCTCAAACAAAATAAATTGAAGAAAAGTTCATGTTTAGGTGCAAACCTTAGAGCTTTAGTGCTTCTAAAGCTCCAACAAATATCAAGAAGTTATAAATCTCCAAAGCCACGATCAAATAAATATGTCGACTTCCTTAGCTAATTTCCCTTAGCCTGTACACGCGTATATATATACCTTAAATACACAATCAAATATTTAATTAAGTTCAATGGTTTTAGCATGTCGAAACTAAATATAATATCAGTGAAAATCACCCTAAACTATCAAAACAGAAATTCTGGATAGTACTACTATCTTGTATTGTGGCACAGTTTCAAAGAGGTAAACGGCAAAAAAACACTTTGTGGTCTTAATGAAAGTTGTAGATATATGTCTTGGGGTTTCATAGAAATTTGAATCACCCAATTATCAATTTCGTACAAAAATATATGCTGAAAATACTAATAGTAGTACATGGAGGGTTTGTAAAACAGAATTTGGGCAGCACCTGCCCTGTACTTCATCACCCCTTTTCGAGTAAATACAAGCAAAATTAGGTTTTTGAGTCTAAACAAAAGTTGTAGAGATATGAAATAGCTTTCCAGATCATCTTGGCTCACTTAAACCTAAATTTTATACAAGGAGATAAGCTCAAAATACTAACAGCTAATTAGTTCAAAAACGGGATTAGTAACTTACCATAAGTATGAAGAGACTCCAATAGATGTTTAGAAGGAGTAAGAGAGATATTTTGGGAGGAAAGGGCTGCTATACGTATTCCTTAGGATGGAAGGACTTTTCAACATATATAATATCCAATCTTATCTATAAAGTGTAGAGGATAACTATAAGATTGTTAAATAATATACTAACCTCCATACAAGATATTTTGTTAGTCATTATCATTTTTGCCCTTACTAAACTCTCTCTATCTCACTAAGGTTAGAATAATTTTCCACAAGTTACTAAACTAAGAAAATTTCCAAAGTCTAAAGGGCCAACTACAAATATACTTGTGAATTAAACAAGGGAACATTAATACTTCAAACAAAACATCTTTTAAATAACATAAGAACATAGTAGAAAGAAAAGGGTAAGAATGTTTAACAACACATACTTTACATAATGTTTAACAACATATACTTTACATAATTAGTCAAATAATGTATATAGTGTTTCATAAAAAATTTAGGGTGTTACAACACCTCTACCACCTCTCGATGGACACTCACGCATAATATGACCTGGCTGACCAAAAACATAACAAACATCTAAACCCAAGTGACACTGTCCAGTATGTAACTTACCACACTGGGTACATCGTGGTAAAGGTGGCCTCATTTGACCTGAATCGCCTTTATACTGAGAACATGAAGCTCTGGAACTCTGACCTGGTCCTGAATAAATAGGTTGATCAAATCTCTGACTTGCAAATTGCGGAGGTGCACTAGCCGCCGAATGGCACAATGTCTAGAAAACTGCTGTCTCTGACCACCTCTGGACTCACTAACAAAACCAGAAGATCTGGCCCTCTTACTCTGACCTCTATCATGCTCACGCTCGACCCTCCGCTGCTGCTGACACTCTTCAAGGTTCTGAGCGTGTGCCTGTATACGGGAAACATGCATACCTGACTGAAGTGAAGCCATCATGCAATCATCAATCAAATGTGGTCCTAAACCACTCAAAAATCGGTAGACCTGATCATCCATTTCAGCTACCATAGCTGGGGCATATCTAGCCAAAGAATTAAAATGAATATTGTACTTCCGAACACTCATGCTCCTCTGTCTAAGGTTCAAGAACTTATTAGCTCGGGCCCGTCGAATCTTTGGTGGCAAATAATGCCAAGGAAGGCATCTGTGAACTCCTGCCACATAGGTGGGGGTGCATTAACTCTTCTGGACGACACCCAAATCTCATACCAAAGAATAGCAACATCCCATAACCTATAGGAAGCCAACTCTACTATAGGAAGCCTACTCTACTAACTCCCTATCTAAAGCATGCATCACCTGCAATGTCCTCAATATCCCATCTATAAAATTATGTGGGTCCTCATCAGGCTTCAACTTAAAGAATTCTGGAGAGTCTAGATTAATAAAATCTCGAACCCTGGCACTAACTGCCCTGCCACCATAACTCGTAGCCTGACGCTGGGCCTGAGAGGCTACTAACTGAGTCAAAAACCGAATAGCCTCTCGCATCTCCTGGCCTGAGGCATTCGGTGGAGGAACTGAGGGTGCTGGAGTTGGAGGGCGGGGCTAGAGCTCCTCTGAAGCGGGCGGAGTATGAGAGGTCTGAGATGGAACCTCATTTTGGGACTCGTCCTCCTCAACATCTACAAGCGTTACCCGTCTAGTTTTCCTACCTGCCACTGACTTTCCCTTCTAGGCCACTGATGCTTTCCTCGTCATAGGCATTACTGAAATCATAACACAAGGTTAGGAAAAGAGATTCCTCATAACATGGCTCTATCGCACGATCTAAGACGAGAAAGAAAGGTCAATCATCCTAAATGTCCTGTAGCCTCCTGTTTATAAGTGTGGTGCACTGCACACCATAAACAGGACTCTACTAGACACGGCTCGTAGACAACTCTAGGACGAACTGCTCTGATACCACTTTTGTCACGACCCAACCAGAGGGCCATGACGGGCACCCGGAGCTAAGCTATGGAGCACCTCAAGACATACATGAGTCACATAATCATACCTCAGTGGGCCATAATGCTAGCTAGTAGATATCATGAACTGTAAGGGACACAAGCCCAAGAGATAAATACATATATATATATATATATATATATCATCAAACTGTGCCCATGTACACAAGCCGACAAGGATATCAAAATAATGTAACAAAATATGGACCAAGAACGTCATGGGACATCTAACTGTGCATATCTACCTACGAGCCTCTACATGGAGTGCATAACATAATAAGGATGAGACAGGACCCTGCTATGCCCAAATGTACATAAAAGGATCATACCAATCTAAATTGCAACTCCAGAACAAGTGGAGTGCTCATGTATAATCACTGAGAAAGCAGTCTAAGGGTTTGAACTGTCTCCCTATCTACTGCGCGGGAATGAATGCAGCGTCCACACACAAAAGGACATCAGGACGAATAGTGTACTGAGTATGTAGGAATGAATAATAACACATAAAGATATGAAAGTAATATGAGATAACAGAGAATAACCTGTACATCTGAATGCCTCTTAAGGCGGATGTCATGCATGATTTCCTTTTTAAAAAAACATTTTCATACATCTATATATATATATATATCATAATACCATACCCGGTCATATAGGCTCGGTGTTATCCGTACCCGGCCGTAACAGGCTCGGTGTTATTCGTACCCAACTGTAGTGGTGTGCATAATAGGTGTCATACCCGGCCGACTATAGCGCAGCTCGGTGTGAGAAAATAGCTACATATACATAAAGCATGTATGAGAGCTCAATGAAACGTCATGACTCTATCGGAGTGACGTACTGTAGGTAAACCTCCGATTATCATTATGGAATCATCATCAACATATCTCAGCTTGAAGGAACAATAGCCATAAGATGAGATCAACGTCAATAAATAAGATCAATAATCATGAGAAAAATATTAATATTATCATAAGAACATCTAGAACCATAAGCTTCTAGTATTTCTAGGAATGGGGACATTCTGGATATCATTTGCATGGGTTTGTATCAATAAGATCGCGCCATAAGAAAGAAAGGGACAGCCTTAACATATCTAGTCATCTACTTAACCACCTAACGTTTATCCTCCAGAGCTCGCAATTCTACATTCAAGAGGTTTCACACTAAGGTTAAGTCGTTGAAATGCTTATAAGGTCAAACTAAACTAATAAATGAGCTGACAAAATTTAGGCAGTATTTCCCCTATATCATCTACTTCCTCCAAATTCCAAAACAACTCCCAAACATCATCAACAACATCAACAATAACATACCTAAGAGATTACATTCAATATAGACTCAAATCAATCCAAAACTTTCTTTTAAATTCCATCCATAGCCAACAACTACAACACAATACTTTATGACTTTTCAACCATGATTCTCTTCACCTTTAAGACCTACTACACCTCTAAATTAACTCAAAATAAGTAATAAGATGAGGAACATACCTTATACTTGAAGAACTTTAGCCACACACAACTTGTCTCAAGACCAAATTTACCACAACTCCAAGTAGAAGCAAGAGTAACTACTTTCTATGAACTAGTTCGGGGTTTTATGGCTTAATCTTCCCTTAATATGTCTTGGGATGTTTATGGGTGTTTGAGAGAGCTTAGAGAGTCTAGAAGAATATGTTTTGATGAAAATTATAAACCCCAAGTCGAGCCAACTAATTTATAAAATAGGGAAAATTTTCCACCGCCTCAATTTCACGGCCCGTGAAATTGATCCAGTGGCTCCATCCTACTGCCACTAATTCATGATGGTTCTGCCTCCTTTTCACGGTCTGTGGAATATTCCACGGGCCGTGACACCCATCGCGGAACCACTCTCTTTCGATTTTCTGACGAAATATATTCTTTCTGATTCATTTAACGTCCAACCTTCATACTCTCTTCTAAACATGTGAAAGAACTTATACCTCTCCGAGATATGCCCCTAGACCTTATACATAACTCTCCAATGATTTTCAAAATGAACGTACAACAACCGTCTTAAAATAAAACCTTAACATATGCGAAAGACGAGGTGTAACAGATGGGATATGACACTTGGGCGGATTTAAAGATTCTAGACATGGTAGATTTTGACATTATCTTAGGCATGTATTGGTTGTCTCCTTATCATGCGATCTTGGACTGTTATTCTAAGATGGTTACGTTAGCCATGCTGGGAATCCCTAGGTTGGTGTGGAAGGGAGCTATTAGCCATGGGTTTAAGAAGGTTATATCCTACCTTAGCGCCAGACGGATGGTTGAGAAGGGGTGTTTTTCTTATTTGGCCTATGTTCGGGACACTAATGCAAACACTCCTCCACTTAAGTCAGTGTAGTGGTGAGGGATTTTCTCATGGTTTTTTGACAGACTTATCAGGTGTTCCACCCAAATATGATATTGATTTTTGCATTGATTTGGAGCCGGGAACCAAGCCCATTTCTATTTTGCCAAATCGGATGGCACCCGCAGAGTTGAGGGAATCAAAGGAGCTATTGCAAGATATGTTAAGTAAAGGATTCATAATGCCTAGTGTTTCACCTTGGGGTGCTCCGATGCTATTTGTGAAGAAGAAGATGGGAGCATGCATATGTGTATCGACTACCAGTAGTTGAACAAGGTTACCATCAAGAACAAGTACCCCATTCCTCACATTGATGACTTATTTGATTAGCTTCAGGGTGCTTCGGTCTTTTTTAAGATTTATTTGAGATCCGGTTATCACCAGTTGAAGATCAGGGCGGAGGATATTCCTAAGACAGCTTCCAGGACCCGCTATGGTCTATGAGTTTGTGGTTATGTCTTTTGGGCTAACAAATGCCCCGACAACTTTTATGGACTTGAAGAATGGTGTTTTCAGGCCATACTTGGATTCCTTTGTGATATTCTTCATTGATGATATTCTGATTTAATCTCAGAGCAAAAAGGAGCATGAGCAGCATTTGAGGATTGTACTTGGGATTTTGAAGGAGAAGAAACTCTACGCTAAATTTTTGAAGTGTGAGTTTTGGCTTAGATCTGTGGCATTTTTGGGACATGTGGTTCCCAAGGATGGTATCATGGTGGATCCTATGAAGATCGAGGTGGTTCGTGATTGGGTTAGACTTATTTCGGTCACAAAAATTCAGAGTTTCATTGGCCTCGCGAGTTATTATCGTCGTTTTATGGGGGGGCTTATCATCTATTGTATCTTCTTTGACTAGGTTGACACACAAGAATTCGGCGTTCCAATGGTTGGATAAGTGTGAGGCGAGCTTTCAAAAGCTCAAGACTTGGTTGCCTTCAACCCCGATTTTGACTTTACTAGTAGAGGGTGAGGGCTTTACCATATATTGTGATGCTTCATGGATAGCATTTGGGTGTGTTTTCATGTAGAAAGGTAAGGTCATAGACTACACTTCAAGGCAGTTGAAGGTGCACGAAAAGAATTATCCCACAAATGACTTGGAGTTGGAGACGGTGGTATTTGCTTTGACGATTTGGAGGCATTATCTCTATGGTGTGCATTGTGAGGTGTTTACCGATCATCGCAGTCTTCAACATATATTCAATCAGAAGGATCTCAATTTGAGGCAACAGAGATGGTTGAAGTTGCTTAGGGACTATGATATGACCATTCTTTATCATTCGGGCAAGGTTGGTATAGTGGCAGATGCCTTGAGTAGGAAGTCAGTGAGTATGGATAGCCTAGCTTGGTTACAGGTTGGAGAGCGTCTGTAGGCTATGGATGTTCAGTCTTTGGCAAATAGCATGGTGAGACTTTATATTTCAGAACCTGGCAAGATTCTGGCTTATGTGGAGGCACGAGCATCCTTATTGGATCAGACTAGGGCTCGACAGTTTGAGGATGCAAAGTTGTGTAAGATTCGGGACAAAGTGTTGCAAGGAAAGGCCAAGAAGATGATGCTAGATGATATAGGTGTTTTGAGGATCAAGGGTCGCGTATGTGTTCCCCAAGTGGGGGATTTAACTTGATTAATCACGGACGAGGCTCATGGTTTGAGGTACTCTATTCATCCAGGGCTACAAAGATGTATCGAGACTTGAGACAGCATTACTGGTAGTGTAGTATGAAGAGAGACATAGCATGGTTTGTGTCTCGGTGTTTGAATTACCAACAAGTGAAATACGAGCACCAAAAGCCTGGTGGGGTTACTCAGAGGATGCCCATTCTCGAGTGGAAGCAGATAGCTATGGACTTTGTGGTAGGGTTACCACGGACTTTGGGGAAGTTTGATGCTATTTGGGTCATTGTGGACCGTTTGACCAAGTCTACTTACTTCATACCGCTTCAGACTACTTACAGTCCATAAAAGTTGGCCAAGATCTACATCAGAGAGGTAGCTCGTTTACATGGGGCGCTCATTTCTATCATTTCTGATCGAGGGACACAGTTTACAACTCATTTTTGGTATTCTATGCATAAGGATTTGGGTACCCGGGTTGAACTGAGCATAATATTTCACCCTCAGATCGATGGTCAGTCTGAGCAGACTATTCAGGTCCTTGAGTATATGTTACGGGCCTGTGTGATTAACTTTGGTGGTCATTGGAATCAGTTCTTTCCTTTGGTGGAGTTTGCCTATAACAACAGTTACCATTCGAGCATTGAGATGGCCCCGTTTGATGCATTGTATGGTAGAAGGTGGTGTTGGCCTGTTTGTTGGTTTGATGCGTTCGAGGTTAGGCCTTGGGGTACGGATTAGCTACGAGATTCCTTGGACAATGTCAAATTGATTCAGGAGAGGCTTTTCACAGCTTAGAGTGGGCAAAACAGTTGTACGGATTGAAAGGTTCGTGATTTGGAGTTCTGTTGAAAGTTTCACCCATGAAGGGTGTGATAAGGTTTGGAGAAAAAGGCATGTTGAGTCCGAGATACATTGGCCCGTTTGAGATTTTTTAGCATATTAGTTAGTAGCCTGTCAGTTGGCTTTGCCACCCCGTCTATCAGGTGTTCATCTCGTATTTCATGTTTTAATGCTCTGGAAGTACCATTTGGATGCTTCTCATGTGATTTAGTGGGATTCGATGTTACCTGATCCGAATTTGACTTTTTAGGAAGAGCCGGTTTGTATTCTAGACAGGTACATTCGGAAGTTTAGATCCAAAGAGATAGCTTTGGTGAAAGTTCAATGGAAGCATCGTCCGGTCAATGAGGATACTTTGGACACCGAATTGGACATGCGCAGTAGATATCCCCAACTCTTTGTGGGTTCAGGTACCTTCTTTCTCCTTTCGTTCGAGGACGAACGTGTGTTTAAGTGGTGGATGATGTAATGACTCGTTAGGTTGTTTTGGTAATTTTACCTCTTTTGCCCTAAATAGCCCTTCGCTTAGCTTTACTTTAATGTATTTAACTTGCGGGGATGGGTAGAGCGATTATCGAGGCAATCAGATTAGTACCCGAGTGAGAAACCTAAGTTTTGAATTCTTAAGTTTGATTTTGCTTAAAGCTTTGACCAATAGTTGACTTTTGGGTAAATGTGTCCCGAATTAATTCTGATAGTCCCGTGAGGTCCGGAACGTGATTTTTGACTTTTTAGGATAGTTGGTTAGGGTCTCGAGGTGTTCGGGTTTGCTTTGTGTGGTTGGTTGGGTTAATGAGAATTTATGGTTTTGGAGTTGACCTTGGTCAATCCCGGGCAAAGCTAACCTCCTTTGGCAATTTTGAGTGCGCGAACGGGTTCGTAGAATGTTCTATGATAGAAATGCATATTTGGTTTGTGTCTGGGAGGTCTCAGGTGAGGGTGTTTGATTGAAGTTTGGGACTTGATTTGGTTTTCTGGTGTTTGTTGTCTCATGCCTGCGCAGCCGCACCTACGCATGGTGGGCCGCAGGTCCGGGAAGGGGGGTTGAATTGGGATAGGCCCGCACTTGCAAGGAAATAGCCGCAGGAGTGGCCCCACCCCTACGAGACTTGGTCTGCATCTGCGGACTTGGGAAATTTAAGTGGGCCTCGCAAGTGCGATATTTAGACAGCTGAAGCGGGCTCGCTGATGTGATATTTTGGCTGCAGAAGTGGAAATCGCTAGACAGAAAGTATTTAATTTCCTAATTCGAGTTTAGACTACTCATTCACATATTTGGAGCTTGAGACCTCAGCTTGAAGAGATTTGTAGGGATTTAGCTAGATTCTTCTAGTTGGTAAGTTTCTAATCCTCCTTTTACCTTTATATCATCAATTATTAAGGAATTCCATGTTAGAAATCTTGATTTAGGATTGAAAAATTGAGGGTTTTAGCCCTAGGTTGAAAATGGGGATTTTGACAAATTGGAGACGAATCCATGGTTAGTTTTGCATGATTCTAGACTATAGGCAAACTATTTCTAATTTAAAATTCCAGTTTTGCCCTTGGGTGCCAGTTTGGATATTTTGGGTTCATTTTGAGATTCCAGATTAAAGTATAGCAATATGGGTGTTGTTAGATTTGTGTGGCCTCGTAGAATACTATTTTGACCTTGTTGAACTCGAATTATTGATAAATTATCATTTTGACCTTCGAGGTTTGGGATGGGGTTTTGGATTGACTTTTGAAGCTGGATTTCTTTTAAGGTAATATGGGTATCCTTAGAATCGTTTTTTAATGTATAATTTATGTATTGATAGACTTTGCTCACTCGGAGGCGCTACGAAAAGGGAAGGCTCAAGTTTGAAGTGTTTGTGGCACCCGTTCGGCCTTGAGGTAGGTTACAGTTTACTCTTCTAGACTCTAATTGGAGGACCTATATAGTCTATAAATGTTGAAGTGGTGTTGGGCGGGTTCCACCTTAGTGGTTGAGATGAACTTTTGGGTAGGTACCGGTGTATCTATTTGGCAAACTCTTGCATGATTAAAATGTGGCAGGGAATGCATGTTAGGCCTACGGGCACTGGCGTGGTGATAAATCCACTTAGGTTGAAATGGTTGTTGCTTATTTGGTATAAGATGGCCATGTTTGACTATTATGTGTGTGAATTAGTTTATATGCATTCATCACTCCAAATTTCTATTATATCATGACTGTTGCATAAATCTTGACCTTGACACGATATCATGTGGTCCGCGGTTATATGCATTAACCCCCTACTTCATGAATTTATTGACACTTGTTATCGTGCATTAGTACTTATCCATGCATGCATAGATACATATATAATCATTGTGATGAGACACTTGATGAGATATGAGAGGATCCGTTGAGATCGAGAAAAAGGTAAGATTGATGTGTCCAAGGCCGAAGGGACATAGTTCCGGGAATGATGACGTGAGTTGCGCGGATATGATAGATATGGTTCTCACCCAATCTGAGGGTACATACCAGATGGGCAGAAAGGTATATGGACCTCGCAAGTCCCCTATGGGTCTTGACTATACGGCATGTCCTATAGCATGTGTTTACTAGGTATGAGATTTGGCCAATGCATTGCATTCATACATTCATTTATTTGATCCATTCCATTCTCACATGATTATCTGATTACCGTCGTATTAGGTGAAACATGACTAAGGATTAGAGATATATGTAAATGTTAGCTGTGTGGTTCTATTTGGTGTGTTTATTTCAATCTTTATATACTTTATGCATTATTCCTTCATTGTCTGCCTATGATTCCTACCGAGTACTAGTGGTTTTGTACTCATCTACACTTGTTGCACTATTTTCTGGTGCAGATACTGACCCGTGCTCTGGTTCCGTACGTCGTGGCTGATCCCGAGGCTATCATTTAAAGATTCTATGGTGAGCTACAGCTGGACCTACATCCCTGGATTCTTCTATTTATGTTAACCCGTCCCTTCCGTTTCGAGACAACTTTCTATTTCTTTATTGTCTAAGACTTGTATTCTATTTAGAAGCTCTTGTATGAGTTAGACTAGGTTTTGGGATATATCTGACTAAGTTAACACTTATATATATTATGTTAAGACTGTTGGATAATGTTGCGAATGTAGTTAACTCTTTACTTTATTTATTTTGAATGAATCGCAACTTCGAGGATGGTTCGCCTACTTGGTAGGGAAGTGTAGGTGCCATCATGACCCTCGAATTTGGGTCATGACAACTTGGTATCAGAGCTTTAGGTTCACCGGTCTTATGAGTACAAGAGCAATGTCTAGTAGAGTCATGTGGATCGGTACGTAGACATCCATACTCATCCTCGAGAGGCTATAGGAAATTTGGGAAACTTTTATTCTTTCATTCCTTTCGTGCTAACTTGTTCAAGTTAAATATCTAACTTCATATTCTATTCTCTCACAGATGGTGTGGACACGCACAAATGTGGCTAGGGATGAGGTACAGACACTTGCTGCCAGAGCTGTGGCGCATGGCAGGGGTTGGGGTAGAGGTCGGGGTAGAGGTAGATCCGGTGGAGCAAAGACCGATAGGAGGTCAGAAACTAGTGGCAGGTCTGACTCGTGCTAGATCAGTGTTTCCCGAGCCGGATATTGAGCATAGGGATGAGCCTATAGAAGAAAAGCCAGGACAAGCCCAGGCACCACCTAAGATTATTGCTACACTAGTACTACAGGATACTATCATGCGCATTTTGAGCCTACTTGAGGGCTTGACCCAGGCTGGCGCATTCCAAGCTACACCGGATGGGTCACAGACCAGAGTTGGAGGTCAGACTCCTGATCAGTTTCAGAATCCGCGGCACAGTTTGCTACCACTGTGGCATCCGCATTGACGAGTGTCCAACACCTGGGTTTGCTCCTCGCACGGTCACTAGACCAGTTATGACTTGTGATGAGCTACAGATGTTTGATTATTTCACCAAGATGAGTCCTCCCTGGTTCTATGGTACTCCCGAGGGGGATGCTTATGAGTTCATTGTCGGCTGTCATGAGATGGTTCACAAGTTGGGTGTAGTGAAGTCTCATGGGATAGACTATGTTTCTTTTCAATTGACTGGGGATGCCAAACAGTGGTGGAGTTCTTGCATTATGTTCCGACTAGCTTGGTCGCCTCCCTTGACTTGGAATCTTACCCCCAACAAGAAATTTGAAGAACCCCTTTCAAATCTCCCAAAACCGAAGTGTAAAACTCAAAATATTTGAATGGGGAAATAAACCTCGAAATGGGGAATTTATGGACTGAAATCAACAATCCTTGTAGGTGCGAGGCATTTTTCGCACCTATAAGGTCGCATCTGCGCACAAAAACTCACAGGTGCAAACCTCACTTAAACCCGCCTTCTCGCAGGTGCGGCTTCGCGCGTGCGCACCTACGATCACAGGTGCAACACAAGCCCACCTGACTAATCTTGCACCTGTGAACTAACTCACATAGGGGCGAGCTCACAGGTGCGGCTTATGGCTCGCAAGTTCGGTGCACCAGAAACCAGAAAATGGACAAAAAAGCAAAGCTTCCGATCCAACACCCGAAACTCATTCGGAAAACCATGAACACAAACCAAACATGCATTCCTATCATAAAACACGCTATGAACTCACTGGCACACTTGGATTTCCCAAAAGAGGTCGCCTTGACCCAGGGTTGACCCAAGTCAACTCCAAAACATCTAACACTTATAGTTTAAACCAAGGACTCAAATCACACCCGATCGCCTCGTGACCCGAACCAATGACTCTACTAAGTCATAAATGACGTTCCAGACCTAACAAAACTATCATAATTTGATTCTAGATGCAATTACTCAAAAGTCAACTATTGGTCAATATTTTTCACTTTTTCAACTTAGAAATCTCTAAAATCCTGAAAACAAACCAAAACCAACCCGATTGCCTCGAAAACAGCGTCACCCATCCTCACAAGTCAAAAAATCCAAAATGAAACTACGGGAAGGGTAATTGGGGAAAAGGGATAAAAATTGTAAAATGACCAAGCAGGTCGTTACAATTTATTATGACCAAAGTTAAGAAGTCTAGCATGTCCATTACTTGGGAAATAGAAATATATGTCAATACTGATCCGCAGCTTAGCTCAAAGTGGCTGACAAAATTGAAGAAGTCTCCAAAATAGATTACAAAAGAAAGAATTATGTTGATGTTGGGATTAAAGAGAACAACGCCATAGGTTCCTTAAAATTTTGCTAAGAGGGTTGTCTCAGACTGTGTGGTTCTTCAAGTAACCAAAATATTTTACTCAGTCTTGTACATTTGGTTGTATGTCCTATACCATGATAGGTTCATGATCTTTTTAAAGTCTAACAACTATAACTGTCACAGAAGCAGGCCCAAAATCAAGGATTGCATATGGTTATCAAGTGCTCCACGTATGTATTCTTTTCCTTACAGTCAATTATATGCTCAGATCATGGAACAACTTGGCCAACCTGTTCTCCCTATTCGAGTCTAGTCTAGTCGTCATTAATAGTGCATTGAGAAGAGAAAAAGTGAGTCATGATGATAATCTTGAAAAAGCCACCACTATCAAGTCACGCTCTTCCCAAAAGAACTCTTCAGTTACCCCTTTCATCACTACATAAACCGGCTACAACTCATCCAAGTCCCTCACCACAGAACCAAATTGAAAACAAAATGTTCGATTTCTCTTTAGGTTCCGATCAACACACCATCTTGATTCCTCAAAATCAGATTATATTCTTCACGTTGCCCTTATTAACTCACCTTTCCTTGTTATACGGATACAAATACCAACTGGAAATGCAAAAGGAGAAAGAAATTGGGTTGGAGTTCATAGAAATGGGGAATACATGAAAAACCCCAAAACAGGGAAAAATATAGAAAGAATCAGTGATACATCAACTCCTCGAGAAAAGGGATTGTTTAACACCGCTAGCTCATCTCAAAATAATACAATCGGGCTATTACGAAAAAGGAGCTATGGAGTCATAAGGGTTCATGAAGAAGTATGGAAGATTGAAACAGAGAAGAACCCTCGACCATCGAGGAAAAAAGAGCAGTCTGAATGTTGGTCCTCATGTACAAAGCCAGTGGAAAAAAATGGTGGGTCTTCTTGGGGGAAAGGGTGGACAAAGATAGAGATCTATCCAAGAGAAGGGACTAATTCAAATGAAGATTACGGGGATCTAGACGAATAGAAATCCTCCCCTTCCAACCAAAGTCATTCTGCAACTCCCAACTAGAATCCCCTAAAACTTGGATTGTAACCTCCGCATTGGTCGCATTCGCTTTCCAAATGACTAGGTTCTCTCTAATTTTATCCATGTATAAACCTTAGAATCTAATTCAAATGATCAGTTTGTGTATGATTGTACTCAAGGGACTTGAATTGTACTTGTTGAGGTTATGAAACCAAAAACTATTGCATATCTTACAAATCAGTGCTTTATTTATGTGACATGAATGTTTTTTTGACTAAAATAAGTAAATGTTCTTCTCTTGTGTGTATGTGCTAGCCCAGTGGCCATGAGTTCAATATGTGAATAAAGTTTACTGGCCAAAATCTGAGTTAATTTTCAATGATGCCAAAAGGGAGAAGATGATCACTGTACTAAAATGCTTTATAACTCATACGCTGACATGGTTAAATCTTAACTTAAAATTTGAGATGAGATGTTTGGAACAGGCTGTACACGGGCATATAGAGCACAGGGTTTGTCATCATCAAAAAGGGGGAATTTGTTGGAATAATCCATGTGTGAAGTTTTGATGATTGACAAAGTGAGCCCATAATGCAAAGAAATCAGGTCTAGACAAAGTATTTAAACAAAGCTACACAGATGGTTGAGGTTCATAAGATGTTCCAAACACAGTGCAATACTGAAAGCACAGGGTGAATGGAACTGGTCAAAATACATGTTCCATCGCCTTCAGACGTGAATTCTAGTACCCTTTCAATGACATGAAAATGACTCAGTTCCAGAGCAGTTTAGTAAAAGAATAGAACAAGCATGAAAACATGTTCTATCACAAAGAGTTATCAGGTGCAGTTGATGAATGGACTCGAAGAGACCATGAAGCAGAAAAGGTGAAGATAACTCAGATAAAGTATTTTGTTCAAAGTAAGGAGAGTTGCAGACAAAACACATATACCAGGTCTGGATACATGTTCCAACACCGAGCAAGAACATGGTTAGAGAATGACCGATAAAATAAATCACATTTATTGAAGCTGAATAAATTTGAATGTATAAGAAATCTGCACAAGACCAAAGATATGATCAATGAAACAGGTTAGTGAACATGTTCCATCATCTATCACAATAGTAGGCTCAAGACAGAGTTGCAGGAATGAACGAGAAGGGGATGATTAAACATGTTTGTGAGCGTGCTCCATCTCAGACAGTGCAGAGATTCAGAGACAGACGAACTAGGTGGATGAAACAGGTTCGTGGACTTGTTCCAGTGCAAGTCCTACGATAACTAGTATTTGCAGATTTATGGTAAAGACTTGGCATTCGAGTATGCAGATTTCCTTGCCAGATTTGGTGGGATTAGTAAGACTTCTACACGGACAAGAAACAGACTCAAACTCCTTAATGGATCCTTCTTTTTTCAACTAGGATGTAGCCTTTTCTTAAGGTTTTGTACTACTACTCAAGTGATACGTGGACCTTTCTTTGCTTTTTTTGATTCCATGGGAGTCCTCGGTAAGAGATTGCAGGTGTCTTGAGATGCATTCGACAAAGAAATGGTGTCGCTCAAGGAAGGCGCTTTTTTTTTCACATTTTAGGCACTATTGGCAGCTGATCCCTCTTTCCATGTTTTTCCCTTTTTGTTGATAAGAACAAGGAAAGAATCCAAATACAACACAAACCCTAACTTCTAGTTGTGTTTCCTTAAAAGGGTTTTGTGTTTGCCGATTTCATTCGTGCACTCAATGTTATGAGTATCCAAGACTTACTAAGAAAAAGGTTTATGCACCCACTGTTAGGTTGCATGACCTACTTCCTATCCTATGCATAACCAATTTTTGCCTAAGTATGGAACACGTTACTGTACCTGTTCTATGTTAGCGCCTTTGTGAAATATAAACTGTAGGTAAGTAAAGGACACACGATATTTACGTGGAAACCACCTGGCTCAAAGGTGATAAAAACCATGACCTATAGACCTGTAGAATTTCCCTAATAACTTCACTACAACAAGAGCCAATTACGACTTACAAATTACAACCTCTGTAATCTAACCCTTAAACCCCAGCCTTGCTACCCAACCTCTGACTAGCAAGCTATCTCTTAATAAGCAGATAAAGATACAACTTTATAAACCAACCTAATAAACAAGTCTAGACTTCAGAACTGGGAAACATGATTCAAGAAATAGCTCCATCGATCCTTCTCTGTGTAATAGGGACGTAAACCCAGATTCTTGAATATGATAGATCTATCTTTTGATAGCACAATATTCTAAACTCTCTCATTGTGGGTACGAAAACCTCTTCTTGGAAAGACCTGGGAATTTATAACATTATGCTCCGCAGGTCGGTTAACACAAAACCTTTTCCTAGTAGGTCAATGACATGCACATAGGGTTTGTGTAGTATTTGGATTCTTTCCTTGTTGAGTCCGCTTCTTGTACCTGTAGGATTCTTACTAATCCCTACAAATATGGCAAGGAATCTTTCATACTTGACTACCAAGTTCTTTTCATAATTGTGCAAATCCTAATTGCTATAGGACTTTCCCTGGAATATGTTCACAAACCTATTTCATCCACCTGGTTCGTCTGCCTCTGAATCTCTGCACTGTCTGATATAGAACATGTTCATGTACCTGTTCCACCAATCTCTTTCCTTCTTCTTCTGAGATATTGGCTAGAACATGCTAACAGACCTGTTTCATATATCTTTGCTTCTCTGTGTCTATCTTCTTCATATGCATTTATTCATCGCTGGAATAAATCATGTCTCCAATATCTACTCACTCTCTGACTTCTGATTTTGTTCTTGCTCTGTGATGGAACATGTTTGCTGACCTAGTTCTTCTATTAACCTAATTCACATGCTTTGTCGGCAAACTCTTTAGCTAAAAATAGCTTCTTCCTTCTGAACATGTGTTCTGAGTCTGAGTCACTTCATCTCTCCCCTTCTTCACTGCCTTGTTCAGTTATTCTATTCATGGTGTTCTATTCATGGATCTATTCATGCTAAACACTGAACATTTCTGTGTGCCCCTGTGATGCAACATGTTATGCCTTGTTCTATTTTATAGCTCTGAGACTGAGTCTGTGTTCAACTCCTTCTTTGCTCTACCTTCACCTGTATCTTCTTCTGTGCAAAATGTCCTTGGATCTGTTCTTACCATCTTGTGCTAGCCGCCATTTAAGATCTTTTACACTGTCTGGGACCTTCTACAATCTTTGTTCAATTTCATTTACTAATATCACATGTTTCTAGACCTGGATTATTCACTGTGCATTCTTGCTTGGAACATTACTATCATTTCTTCATTATACCTGGTTTACTTGCTTTGTCAATCATCAAAACTTCACACAAGGCTTTATGCCAACAAATTTCCCCTTTTTGACGATGACAAACCCTGTTCTTTTTAATCCAATTTTCTTAAGTTTAACCAGGTTAGCACAAAAAGTATATATGCAAACCATCATGATCATCTTTCCCCTTTTGGCATCATTAAAAAGTTCATCCAGATAACTTGAAGTGTCAAACAGTTTTGCAATACATTACTTATGGCCAACAGGGCTATCTCATAGACATATACAACCAGAATCAGTCACCCTAGCAAGTTTATATTAAAGATATTCAAGTTATATAAACAAGGCATAATTGCATAAGATAAGTAACTCTTTTTCATTATACTTGGTAAAGTACAATCCCAGTCCCTTCATTGCAACTATACAAACAGATCAATTTCAAAATTAGGACTTAGAAAACCTAGGATACATTATTTTGACGAGACACTTTAAGCAACCTAGTCACTTTGCTAGGAACTGTGACCAGAGTGGATCCTATATTCTAAGTATAGTGACTGAAGAGTCCTAAGGTGAGTCGATGGCAATGTCTTTGACAAAGAAGGGAGGCATATATTTGTCTTGGCTAGCTCTCTCAAGAACCACTATCTTTATCCGATTATTTCTTCCCATGCTGACAATGATCCTGACTGCTCTTCCACCCTAGATTGCTGAGGCTTACTGTTAGCTTTCTTTGGCCTTTTCTTTGACCCACCATCTTTTTCCACCGGTTTTGTCCATGAGGACAAAGATCCGGACTACTTTTCTTTATCAAATAATGGATGGTTGTTCTCTATTTTCTTCTTTCTTATTTTTTCACATACCCTTATATCTCCATCCCTTATTTTTTCCAATAGGCCTCTGATATTAGCTTGGATTGAACTCGTCATGTCCAAAGAACTCATTCTCTTGAATAGTTGTTATGACACTAATTCCTTTCATATTAGCCCCTGTTTTAGGATCTTTAGAAATTTCTCCCTTTCTATAGGCCCTACCCATTTTTCCTTCCCTTTTTATTTTTCCAGATGAGTAGATTCATATAAGAGGAAATAGATGATTGATGACAGTGAGATGGAGTGTGAAACAGGGGTTGGTCGAGTCAATATATCGAATAGGGAACCTAAGGTTATCAGAGAGAGAGAGAGAAAAAGGAAGAGAAAGAGGAAGGCATTTCTCTTTTCTAATTTTGTATTGTGATGAAGGAGAGAGTGAAGTGAATGATTTATTTTGGGCTTCTAGACGATTTAAGTAATGAAGAGCAGACATAGTTGATGGTGTGAACAGAGAAGGGGAAAGGTCATTTTGGGATGCGTAATGATTTGGTTGCCGCTGTTTTCAAGAGGGATCATCATGGCTCCTTTTCTTTTCTCTCAAGGCTCTTTTAATATAGGCTAGGTTCTTGACAGAGTAGGTAGAACAAGTTGTCCAAGTTGTTTCATGATCTAAATGTACAATTAATTTCAAGAGATAGAATACCTACCTGAAGTAATAATGATTAACCATGTGCAATCATGATCTTCAGCCCAGTTGTTGAGACAGAGTACCTTTGTAGAACTATTTTGAGACCATAAAACTGTTAGGGTATGCCCACATAATCAAATGTATACGACTAAGTAATATAATTTATGATTTCAACTTTGAGTACTCAGTTTATCTGAACCAAGGATTCTAGCCAAATTTTTGCGGAAGACTGTCACAATCATTCTTTTAGCATAATCTTCATCTGAACCCTTTATCAACCATCAGTAGCTAAATTTTTGGCTGTCATCATAGGAATATTCAATTTTGAGGTTATTTGACAATTTCCTGGTTCCTTGAGTCTGAACCTGTTCTAACTACCTGTTCCCCTTGTATCCTATTTCATATCTTCAAATAGGTTCCTCAACCTGTTTCTTCTGCAATGCTCATAAGTCCATTTCTTGAGCTTCATCTCCCATGATTACTAAAACTTATTTTCCCCCTGTCAGTGTGCTTTTCACCAGGTTGACAGATGTGCTGATGAAGCCATTTCCTCTGCATGATTCCTTGTAGATTCCCTCTATCTGAGTGCCAGTATGTCTGATTACTGCTTGTCATCTGCTTAATTTGTAATTACCTCTCTTTTTTTCCTCAAAATTCTGCAAATAAACGGAGTTTTTGTGTGAATCGTCTCTGAATCTTGAGCAAGCGTTGAGTTAATGTTGTTTTTGCTTGCTCCCATTCACTGCACCTGCTAGGTAATCAAAGATTGGATTTAGGAACCCGTACTATCTTGGGTCCTTTTCCTTGTACAAAAGGGTGAATCAAGTCTCTCTTTGTCCATTCTGGCATAGCCCAAGTGAATCTATTTCCTACTCCTGTTGCAGACTTCTTTGATATTTTCTTAATCTGTATTGAAGTCTCATGAAAAGACTTGTTCCTTTAACCTGTTACATTCAGTTTTTCAGATTTCATCCTTCTATCAACAGGCCTCATCCCAGTCTTATTTCCAGTAGGCTGAAACACATCTCTTCTTATCCATCTTGAGAATACATAAGGAGCCCAGTTCCCATTTCTTGTATCACTAGTCTTGAAAGGCTTAGTATTCCTATATCTTGATGTGAGCTCTTTCTTTTGGCTGAGAGAGTAGGTCATTTCTCTTCTTCTCTTATTAGGAGGCATGTAGGGAACCCTGTTCTCGTTTCTTGTTTCGCTTGTTTTAAGAGATCTAATATTTCTTTTGGTAGTCTCAAATCCTCTTGTTGGGCTGTCAGGAAGAGTTCTATTTTTGATTGTCCATACTACAGGAACATATGGGGACCTGCTTTCTAGCATCGTTCTATTTATGTTTCCCATTTTGGCTCTTATGTCAGATGCTTTTAGGTTCCTCTCTGTGTGCCTTACACTCACTGGGCACCTACTTTTAGAGTGTTCAGTTTACCATAAAGTGTGCACAATTCCCTTACTGTAGATTCCCTTCTTGCCTATTCTTTGTTATACCTTAGACCAGTGGTTACATCATGTGTATGACTCGTAAGATTTGAGAGCATTTATGATGATTGAGTCTAGCAATTGACTCTCTCTAGATCTTTTCTCATTCTTTCAAAGTCAAGGCACAACTTTCTGGATTTTTCTCTCTCAAAATACACCTTATTCTTCATCCTTTTGTACTCAGCTTCCATCTCCAGTTGCTCTTCGATTATTATAGATTTTCCAGTTGTTATCTCTTTTAGCTTCTGGATTTCTATCCTAAGAGACGTGACTAAGGTATCATGTTGACTGTCCTATTCTTTTAGTATGCTTACTTCCTTTTCAGCCTTTGTCTTACCATCTTCTAGCTTGTGTAACGAATGAGTAACTAGACCCTTTTTGTACTCAACCCTTCATATTCATCAATTAAGGTACTCATTAAGGAGGAAAGTCTTTTCTTGGAAAATATATCAAGGTTGCCTTTTAGTTCATGAATGCTTATCTCAGAGTCCGTGTTACACCTTGGAAAATTTCCCGTTATCAAGACTGTGGATGGCTTAGTATGAGCTCAAGGGAGAGCAGAGTTACACAAGGATTATGGATGAATATTATGTTATCTGAGCATAAGAACATATATATGACATTTGGAGAGTGTATGGAGTAAATCGGTTAACATGATCACTCGACGATAGCCCTCGAAACCATGAGTTAAGGTGGGGCCCACATGTCGGGATTTTGTAAAGGATATATTATAAGTGATACAAGTATGGAAAGTTGAGCAAGTCCTAAGAAGGACCCATAAGCCAACTATGGACATAAGCCCTCCAAAAGGACGATTTAAGGAAACGTTTTCGGATGAGTTCACTTGGAGGGGCAAAAACGGCATTATAAATTTGGAATTTGGAAAAACACCAAGAATAAAAGTTGTAGATAATAGAAATAGATTTCCAACCATAGGTCTTGGGCCCTCACACGATGTCGTAATCAAGAGTTATGGCCATTTTAAGAGCAAGATCCCAAGCTGCCAAATGGTTCCGCGGGACCCACATGAATAAGTCGGTGGAACCGACCTAGGGGGGCTATAAATACCCCATAAGCCCCTTTTTTTCAGAATATTAACATTCCAAAGAGTCCTAGAAGCTTCTCAAAACATCTCCCAAATATTATAGTCCGATAAATCAAGAATTTGACAAGATTAAGCCAAACTAGTCCGTGAAAGGTGATTGTTCTTGCTTCTACTTAAGCTTGGTGTTGGAAAAGGTTGATGTGGCTGAGTTTTTTTTCAAGTATAAGGTATGTTATTTATCCCATCTTTTTATGTTGAGTTTATTTGAAGGTCTAGCAAGCCTTAAAAATGAAACTAGTCATGGAGAAAAGGGTCGTAGAGTGTTGTATTGTAGTTGTTGTGTTTGTGTTTGTTTTGAACGTGTTGTGGCCGTGTCGATGGACTGATTTGCGCATATAAAAATGGTAGCTAACATTGTTGGCGTGTTGATGAGATTATACTCCTTGATTGGGATGGAAGAAAGTGCATATTGTTGTTGTATGTTGAAAAACGTCGTGTGGGATGTTTATGGAAAATGTTGGTATGAATAATAGTGTTGTTGATGTTGGTATTATTGTTGTTTTTGATTGGTTGCTGAATTGTAATTTTGGGCTAGGCATATAAACGGGGAAGATGCGCGATTTTAAGGCGAATATAGAGTAGTTTCATTTGAAATTTGGAACAAGTGTGTGCAATAAAGAGCCTAACGTTAGTATGAATCCTTTTAAGTGTAGGCTTTCGAGCTTGGACGAATAAAACGTAGCTAATAAGAGGTGGAACAGTATGTAAAGCTTACCTTTCTTTCTTTTGGCATGTCTTAGATGTAAATAAGGTATGATACGAGCCTTGGGGTAACTCTACTCCTAAGATCCGAGCATGTCTACGATTCTTATTCACTTCTTGATATTTGCACTCTCAATTTAGTCGAGCTATGGTCCTTGTGTCTTTTGCATGATTGGATAGTAAATGTCGCATAAAGAGTTTTTGTTCCTAAAGGATTCTATGTCGAATAAGGTCCCTA